>NC_136415.1:49283071-49883071 GCF_051521515.1 Lactuca serriola
CACTACAACTCAAGAGTTTTCTAATTTATGTATATTTATTAGTTACAACTCAAGAGTTTTTAACTTATGATTATTAATCACTAATAACTTTTTATTTTCCTTTCTTTTATAAGGTTGTAAAGTTTTGCTCATTAAAAAGTATTTGAATAGATTTTTGATTTAAATATGAAAAGTTAATATAAATGTTATAATAAATGTTTTAATGTTTTTATGTTATTAAATGTTGTAGTGTTTATTTTTCATATTTTTTATTATTAGTTGTATATATACCTTTTTTAATACAAATGTTATAATAGATGTTTTTGTATTTTTATGTTAGTAAAAATTGTAGTTCATATTTTTTTCATACATTTTGTTATCCACTATATATAAATTATCATGCGTTTGATATATAATCTACACAATTTTAAACGGTTTATAAAATTATCAAATAATTGTATATATCACAATGTCTTACAAATTAAAACTATAATATTCATATCATACTATATTATAAAGTTATCATTTTTTTTCTTTCACCGCATTAATTTGAAAATCCCAACTTTTCATATTTCCATACAATATACTTAATTTATTAACTTAAATATGTTTTTAGTTGTAAACATTATCATAAATGAAAAAATTTGAGACTTATCCATATGATATACTTAATTTGTTAACTTCAATATATAGTTAAATAAATAAACTACATTAATATATCAAATAAGCTTAAAATTTTAGTGTAAAATTTAAAACCTAAAGTAAAATATCAAATAATGTTTAAAAAAATGCAATATATAGTTTTTAACATAGTTAAAAGGAAAACATTAAATATAATAATAATAAAAGAAGCTAAATTGATTAATCAAATGAACTAAAAGGTGTCTGAAAACTATATTCTAACAATATATTTTTAACATGTGCCGCACAACGCGCAATAATTCGTCTTGTATACTTATAAAGGAAGTATTTTTTTACCACATTAATTTGAAACTCTCATTTATTTTTCCTTTCATCACATTCATTTGAAACTCTCATGACTTTTCAATTTCTTTCTAATAATGATTATAAGTTGGTTAATAAGGTTAAATAAATATCAAACCTAAATTGTAATCATAAATAAACTAAATTTCAATATTAAAATGATATTTTTACTTCTACTTATACATTTATATCTTTAACTTCTAACATATTATACTTAATTTATTAGATTTAAAGCTACAACTTTTGAACAGTTTGAACAAAATACTTAAATGTTAATTTAAATATAACATTACAATGTCAACTTCAATATAAATTTCAGTTCCACTTAAAAAACCCAAAGAATATTTTTTGAATAGTTAGAAGTGATAAATTTTAGTGTTAAATGTAAAAACTAAATTATAATATCAATTTATGTAAAAAAATTCCTCGAGATTTTTTTATAATCATTAAAAGTTTTTAAATAAGTCGCTTAAAATAACTTATAATAACAATAGTTAAAAATAACTCTATATAAATGATTATATTGTTATCTTTAAAAGCAAAAAGAAATGTTTCATGTTTTAAATAATTACAATGATATAAATTAAAATGTTAAGCAAATAAATTTTAAAAAATTAATTAACATTAACAACAACTATAAATAACATTAAACCATATATTATATTTAATTTTATTCATGAGTAACCCGCGGGTAGAGGTAATTCAAAAGATTACGATTATGTAGTTTTAATATATATATATATATATATATATATATATATATATATATATATATATATATAGGTAGGTTCAAATGTTTTTCACATCTATTGTGTGCTAGAATGCACCAATAGGAATTTAGTATTAATTATATGTATATTAAATTCTATCCATACTTATAACTCATTTTTATGGAAACTAATTAAATTCGTCATTAATGTCAACAATAATATTCTTTCAGAATGAATTCATATCTAGAAGAATGAGAGTGTATTCCAGCAGAATGAGAGTGTATTATAGTAGAATACACTCCCGTTCTTCATATTCCATACAAGTTTATTGTATTTTAAGTGAGTGAGTCTTGAAACAAAATACAAAGTCATATATAAAAACCTAGATGCGAATTAATTCTGAAAGAATGTTATTGCTGACATTAATGAAGGATTTAACTAGTTTCCATAAAAAAAGAATTATAATTATGGATATCATTTAATATACATATAATTATGGAAATCATTTAATATCTATATTTATTTAATTAAATAATTATTTAATTTACTAAATTCCTATTGGTGCATTCTAGCACACAATAAATGTAAGAAACAAAATAACCTAGCCCTATATATATATATATATATATATATATATATATATATATATATATATATATATATATATTGTGTGGTCGTAAGGACAATTCTAGACTAATGGATGAAAAAAATGTCTATTATTTGAGGAACTATAATATTATAATGGAATAACATATACTATATAATCACCTAAATTCTATTGTAAGAGTATTTTAGTCAACTAAACTATAATTAAAAATTGAAATTTTCGGATTTTAAAGAATAAATATTATTTTTATTTAAAAAAATTTGATTTTTTTTAATTATTTAGTTTCAGTTCTAATATTATTTGTAATGATAACCAATTTTATTCCGTCAGAATAACATTTCGTTAGAATGATATTCTATGAGAATGTCAACAATACTAATATAAAGTCTTGAATTATGATAACTCTATGTTTATCTAGAAAGAAGATCATTCTCCCAGAACGATAACAATAACATAGCATTCCAATGGTAAAATATTAATACAAACAATATTTTCTTACAAATTCGTTAAAAGTTTTTATGGATTGTTATTTCAAGCATTGCACCAATCAAGATATTTTTTTAGGATTAATATTCTTATCAATGTTTTGAAAACCGGACCGGACATCGAACCGGCAGCCTAACCGGGTCGATGGGTCAACCGGTTCAACCGGTCGGACCGGTCCAGAAAACTGGATGAACCGGACGACTTCATTATTACATCATTATTGTATTTAAAATTTTAAAATATTCCAAAAAAAATACAAAAATAAACTTTAAGCCAAAAATATCAATAAACGTTAGTTTTCAACATTAAATAAAAGTATCAAACATACAAAATACCAAGAAAATAATTCACCACATCTTGATTCTAGTCTTCAAAAAAAAAAGTTTACAACATAAACATCAAAATACCATGAAATGTATCAAAATGCAAACTTCAATCACAATTTAATTTTCATCTAAATGAATCAATGTCAATTTCTTCTAACGCAACTCCATCATCATCTTCAATAACAAATTCAAATTCAATTTTAGCAAAAATTAAACTCAAATTGAAGAAAAACAAAATATTGATAGAATAACATAAAATACTAACCTTGAGAAACTTGGGATTCAAACATCATTGATTCATCGTAGTTTGGTGGTTCTTCTTCAACCATATTTTCCAATTCATTATAATTTAGTTCACCCTCCGGTATTTCATCAACCACCCAAAACTCAATTTTATCAATACTTTCATAATCAATCGGATCATAAGACTTTTTGTAATCCTTGAGCCTAGACAAAAATATTAATGTACTTTTACACATAAGTAAAGAAAATGAAAAAAAAAGTTTGAATGTATACATTACCTATTTTGTAGACGCAAATTATAATGAACATAAACAAGGTCATTAAGTCTTTGATGCTCCAATCGATTCCTTCTTTTAGTGTGGATTCTTTCAAAGACACTCCAATTCCGTTCACACCCGGAAGAAGAAGCAGTTTGGCTTAAAATTCGAATTGCAAATTTGTGCAATTCCGAAGCATCTCCGCCATGTAATTTCCACCATTCATCTAATGGAAAATAACAAAATAATATTATAATATTTTTACTATAATTCACTATTAATAAAAATTTGAAAAAAAAGTTACCGGGACGAGTAGTATTGCGAGAAGCGAAAGCAAGTTTTCTACCAAAACTACCCTCATGCTCACGAAACAACTTTAGTTGGTCCATGAGAGTTAGACCATCCACGGTACCAACACTGCTATAACGCTCAATCATATCCATTATCCCCCCAACCACCTCTGGTTTCTTAGAAAAATTTTCTTGATCATATTGAAATACTGGATTCAACCAATAAGCAGTAGCATGAAGACTCTTACGCAACATCCGATCCCACCGATTTTTGATGATGTTAGTATACGGGGTGTACAACTCTCTGTTGTTACGAAAAAGTTTCTTAATTCCTTTTTTTGCCCTATACATCCCTTTGTATACATAACCTAAAAAAAGAAAAAAAAACATCAATTAAAATAATAAAATGACAATATATTTGTAAACATCATTAAAGAATATAAACAAAAATTATACCTAAAGCCGGCTTCTCATCCGAATCACAAATCCGTAAAAGTCTCAACATTGGAGTCATGACCTTTACTATTATAGCACAATTATTCCAAAAGCTTTCATTCAATATGATAAGCTTAACTTCTTTTGCTTTTTCTAATCTAATCACTTTTTTAAAATCCGGGGAGGTGACCATAGCTTGCAAATCATGTTTGTGATCACACAAACTTTTCAATGCAATAAATGCAGTACCAAAACGAGTGGTACCCGGACGAATAATTTCTCTCCAACCTGGTCTTTTTCTTAACCAATTTAATGGCCATTTGTGGTTATAAACAAAAACCGTAACCCTCGATGCAAGTGTAACCAAATCAACGAGTTCGCGCATCTCTGACATGTCCTTCATAATCAAGTTCATACAGTGAGCTGCACAAGGAGACCAAACAATGGACGGATACTTCTCACATAACAATCTTCCTGCAGCCTTATAGTTTGCAGCATTATCAGTGACTAAATGAACGACATTTTGACGACCAATAATATCAACAATCTCACTTAACAAGTTGCATAATGTTTGGGCATTACTCTCAATATCCGATGCATCAACTGATTTGATGAATGAAATCCCTTTTGCACAATACACCATAAAATTGATAAGGGGTCTTTGTCTTGTATCCCGCCACCCATCAGCCATAATTGTACAACCATTTTCTGCCCAGTAACGTCTATAGGAATCAACTATAAGTTGTACGGACTGTTTCGCATCTTTCAACAACGTGACACGCATAACATGATATGAAGGCCCCGTGTATCCATGACCCATACTAGCAACTTTGCTCATTGCTATTTGGAAAAGGGGTGAATTCACAGCATTCATAGGTATACAAGCATCATAAAACCACATAGCAAGAGCTAAATCCGTATCATGCCATCTTTCCTTACTTTGCAATGTTGCCTTAATTGATGGTTGAGAAGGATCATGCATACCTCTTCTTAAAAAAGGTGGCACAGTTTTGGTTTGGGAGGCATGAGGAGCTTTTCTCTTTCCATCTTTTTTTGAGTTGATTGTTGGGTGAGTACTTGAACGTCATCATCATCATCATCAATAACATCATACATGTTATCTACATTCACCCCCGAAGTATCACTAAGCACACCAGCATGTTTCTCTTTTGTTTTTTTGGCATTTTCATCCAATGAACTTTTCATGACAAACTTTATATCTCCTGGACAACTCGGACATGCTGAAATAGCACCTGGCACTCCAGCAAGGTGTTGTTTCATTCTATTGATACCTCCACCGTTATATGTATTTTTACAAAAAGTACAAAAGTATGCTTTTTTTCCGCCTCCACTATTAAGCTGAGTAATATACTTCCAAGCAGGATCCTTTTTTGCCCGAACATTTGGTTGAGTAGAAGCTTGTGAACCAGATGGGACGGTATTCGACTGGGCTTCTTCGAATGGATTGGAACTTGAACCAGGAGTGCTCATAATCTATACAATTTAAATAAGCATTTAAAAAATATGTCTACAGTTTATTTTGATCATATATGGTCTAAAAAATATTTGTTTCACATTGACCATGTTAGATATATATATATATATATATATATATATATATATATATATATATATATATATAAATGAATTACAAGGACAGTGATATTTAGCATGAAATGACAATCTGTTATACACTACATCAAAACTTTATATTTCAAAGAACAAATAGAAAAAATATGACACTCCATCATCTAAAAGTATTTGAGAGTTTCGTGTGATCATATATTCCAAATGGAATGAAGGCAAGTTGGATGATAACATAAATGTATTTTCATTGACTACTAATGATGACAAAGAGGTAATTATCATACCATGTTTTGGTATTGAATGAGCTGTGATTTAAATAACCTAAAGCTTTGGGTGTTTATTTATTAGAAACGATGGTAAAAGCTTGTTTGATCAGAAAAGATACACACTGAAACAATTATAGATTTATGGCTGATAGGAACTTAGGAAGTGTTAGTTAGTGATTAATTACCTTTGTATTATGTAATGGAAGTGTCGACTATGGTTGAAATTGGAGAACAAATTGTTGAAATCTTCACTGTGTCGCTGAATGTGGAGCACAAATCGTTGAAATCCTTGCCCCTTCGATCGATTGGAAGCGATTAGGAAGTCGAATGAAACTGAAATCGGGGGTGTTTTAGTCGATTGTGTTAATCGACTTAGGTTATGGAGTTTGGGTTTCGAACGGCTCCTCTTCTATTCTGTGTACTGGATGCGAAATTGAGGTTTGAGAATTTTTAATTTTATGTTATTTGAGTTATTTCCCGATGGATTTGAAGAAAACAAAAAAAAAAGAAAAAAAAACGGTTTGGAAGCCGGTTGAACCGGCCCGGTTGGATCGCGGGTCGAAGAAAACCGGCGGTTTTTCCCGGTTTAAGCTTGTAACACCCCAAAGTTTGGAAAGCCAAAGAAAAGAAAGAAAACCTCAAGTTTAGGGGAGACTCGGCGAGTCCATGGAGGGACTCGGCGAGTCCGAGCGGGATCCGGGTTGCGGTTAAAGCGACCGACTCGGCGAGTCGGCCAAGGAGACTCGACGAGTTGGGTCTGATCGAGGAAAACCCTAAATCCGGGACATGGAGCCTATTTAAGCGTCTCATTCTCTTTCCTAGGGTTCCTTTACTGCCTTTCTACCTCAGAACACCAAACCCTAGCCGCCATATCCGTTTTTGAGCTAGATCTTGCCTTGAAGAGTGCACTAAAGCTTGGAGGAGGAAGAAAGACCTTGGAGGTGCAAGAAGGGACTGTAGATCTGGGATTGAGGAGTCATTTCAGACCAATTAGAGGTAATAAGCTGTTGCTTGGACTCCCTTTGCATCTAGATCTATTCTTATGTGTGAGTTTTGATCATTATTGGTATGATATGTAACCAATTCGAGTTGGAGGTTCAGATCTGAGGTTGCTACCTCAGATCCATGTTGGTTTTGGTCTTGAATCCCCTAAAGTATCAGCCCTTGGTATGTTGAAGAGGCATGTTTGCCATAAACCCTAGTTTAGTGTGTTTTGAGCATAGATCTCTCAATCTACACGTAAAGTTTGCCACTTTACGTGGGGAATAGGCCCTAGAAGTATAGATCTATGAGTTGGAAGCTCTGTTTGGCTCGAAAAGCCACTGCATGGATTGAGGACTGGATAGACTCGGCGAGTCCTTCGAGTGGACTCGGCGAGTAGCTTGAAGATGAGGAGGAACTCGACGAGTAGGATGAACAGCTCGTCGAGTCGGATGAAGTTAGGCATGGACTCGGCGAGTTGGATGAACAACTCGACGGGTTGGTTGAAGATTGTCTAGGACTCGGCGAGTCAGATCGCGAAACCCTAAACCCTTTGAGTTGAGACTAGAATCAGTGAGTCGGGTGGTGACTCAGCGAGTTGGACAGGTCAGGACTTGGAACTAGTTGGACTCGGCGAGTCATGGACTGACTCGGCGAGTCGGGTCGTGAATAAAAAAGACCCTGAGCTTATGAACTCGGCGAGTCTTTAGGAAGACTCGGCGAGTAGGGTTGACCTGGAAGGTTGACTTTGACCAGAGTTGACTTAGTTGACTGTCAGATTAAGTGTTATATGTATATTGATAGCTCGGAGAGCTAGAGGAGCAGCGGTTCAGGGGATTGTCGAGTAGCAGCCAGAGGTTTATCAGCAGGGCTCAGCAGTTCAGGTGAGTCTCCTTCCAGTAGGAATGGGTCTAAGGCCACAATGCCGGCCCGTTTAGCTAGCAGTAGTTTTCGGATGTTGATCTGATATAGTAGTTAGTATGTTTGATGCCTTCGTGGCTCAGACAAGATTTATGTGTTATGTGTTCCGGGCTACGGCCCGAAGTAGTATGCAGTATACGTGTGTTCATGCTAGTTGATATGTTTATGTTATGTTCTGTTTAGTTAGCCCGGACTTCGGTCCGATGCAGGGGACAAGGTCCCAGTTAGTCCGCACTTCGGTCCGATGCAGGGGCAAGGCCCCAGTTAGCCCGGACTTCGGTCCGATGCAGGGGACAAGGTCCCAGTTAGTCCGGACTTCGGTCCGATGCAGGGGACAAGGTCCCAGTCAGTTTCCGGACTTCGATCTGATGCAGGGGGCAAGGTCCCAGTTAGTCCGGACTTCGGTCCGATGCAGTGGGCAAGGCCCAATATGTGCTTTATATGTTTTTGTGTGGTATGTGGTAGATTGGGGGAGCTCACTAAGCTTCGTGCTTACGGTTTTCAGTTTTGGTTTCAGGTACTCGGTTTTCAAAAGAGGAGCTCGGGAAGATTGCAGAGCACACACCATAGTCAGTTAGCCTGGGAATGTTTGACTCTGATAATGATATTATGTTTTGAATTTAATACTCAAAAGTTATGTTTGACTTATGATACGTTGTTATAAATCTATTTTTAGTAATGTTTAAAAGAAATTTTTAGTCATGATTTTTGGGTCGTTACAAGTTGGTATCAGAGCCTTGGTTTGAGGGATTCGGGCGCACTCCTGAGTGTGTTTGAACTCAAACTAAGGAAGTGGTATATAGTTTTCAAAAGAAAAATCGTAGTTACAAAAGAATTTTGAGAAAAGAAAACAATTTTTAGAAAAAGCAAAAAGAGTTTTGAAAAGAGAAAAGGGTGTGGTGCATGCAATCAGCCGAGCTCAAGTAAGTACTCCCAATTTACCCATACAAGTTATATTATGATTATTAGTATCGGTTTCAGTTTCAGTTTCAGTTCCAGCTTCAGTAGAACAGCATGCTAGAATAGGACTAAGGATCTAGGATGATGCCTTATGTGCCTGCTTTATGTGTTCAGCTTTATGAGAATTGCATGCTAGTATTGAGTAGACAGCAGTAGGATAGCCTGTTTAGGTTATGCCTGGTAGCACGAGCTTAGCATTGTATGCTAGTGTAGTTTCTCGTTATGAGAATAGTTTTGCCTGAGTATGTCTCCTTTATCCGAATGCTGCTTGCCTTGTGCTTTGTGGGACTCCGAGTGGTGGGATTTAGCCATTAGGTGAATACGTCACATCACATGTGAGCAGGGTTGAATAATCTCAGAGTGCTGGATTTGGCCCTACTGCGCAGCTCTCGTTTGAGTCCAACCGTTGTAGGGACGAGACTTTTACTCGAAGGATTATCCGAGCCTCATTACATGTGATGGTATTCAGGTGGTGGCTAATTGGCATAACAAGGAGGCCTTCAGCAGCTGAGGACTGGTTTGAGTAGAGTCAGAGATTCCCTAGGGCAAGCCTAGGATGAGAGTAGCAGAGATCAGTTGAAGAGTAAAGGGGACTTGGTGGAGTTGAGGTAACTCTTGAGGAAAGTACGGATAGATGTGGAAGGTAGTAGGGGCCCATACTACTGAAAGCAGAGGATCCGTATTCGATTCAAGAGGGGCCGAGGCAAAATCAAGGAACTAGTAGAGTATGCGAGAAATTCCTCAGCAGTAGTATGTAAATTGATCAGGATTTTGTTATATTTTCAGCATGGTGACGTTGCGCGAGATACCAGTTAGCAGTTTAGGTGTCGAGGAGGGGTCTGGCTCGGGCTTCAGAGCCGAGCAGCTTGATGATCAGATGAGGGATTTCATTTCCGCAGAGATTACGCGCAACATCATTGATCAGACTCCAGTGATTTTCGGTTCGGTTAGAGAGGCCATTGTGGAGCTCATGGACAGTCATCTTGAGGCCTTTAAGGCCGGGTTAGTTTCAGGACAGATTGGGGCTCGTCTAGGTCCCGAATCTTATGGAGTTCAGGGATCCATCAGGGAGGGAGATCCCATTTCTAGTTCCTGCCATCAGGGGGCAGGGGTGAGTGGGGAATTCTGTCTCCAAGAGAGACCATTGCATGATTGGATAGTTGAGGAAGTTTCGCGAGCCATTCGTGAGGATCTGCCCGACATGGTCGTGAGGATCACTGATAGATTGATAGCGAGGCTTCAGGATCAGACATCTGTTGTTCAGTTAGCAGGCGTTGCCGTTGGGGTAACGCAGGAGCGAGAGTCGGGCAGGGAGTCAGAAGGGAAAAGGAAAATTGATGAGACTCAGGTAGCCATAGGTTCGGGTAAGAGGCCCAAGGGTCCAGATTTGAGGACGAGGAACTATCAGAGCCGCAGTCGATGCGGGAAGTGCGGAAGGACGCACATGGGTGTGTGTAGGCGTAGAAGTGGTGGCGATGCTGGGTGTTTCAAGTGCGGCCAGATTGGTCATTTTAGCAGAGACTGTGTTGTTACCATCGCCCAGGGGCTTGATCCGTTATGTTTCCATTGCAGTCAGAGGGGCCACAAGAAGGCCCACTGTCCGAGTTTGTATCCAGCAGGGCAGGTGCCAGCTCCTGCCCTTGGGACTTCGAGTACCGCCAGCAGTTGTCGAGGCCGGGCAAGGGTGCCTACGGCTCAGAGCCGAGTTTTCCAGTAGATTTCAGCAGGGATTCGAGCAGCACTGAGTAATGAAGGTACGTAACTTTTGTTTTTCTGTCAGCTTATGTCATGATTATATTGTTATGGTTCTGCATCAAATTGTGGTATAAGTGTTGTGTTATAGTGTGACTTGCTTGTGATTATGTTATATGCCATTTGCATACCTCGGATAATTGGTTGGTAGTTAGGGGATGTGCTCTTATGGAGAAGGTTTCGGAGGATGCATTAACTGTAGCATGGTTGAGAGAGATTTGGTTCGTTTCACTAGTTCGGAGTGGTTAGTGATTGGGATGGATTGGTTAAATTCCTACCTGGCAGGCTTGGGTTCCCTAGTAGATGTTCCGGAATGGTAGTGAAGATCAGGATCTCTTTTGAGTGTGAAGCAGCAAGGGGTAAGCAGGATCGAAGTGGGGGAGAACCCTCCGAGTATTCATGGATAAGAGACACGTAGACCCAGAATGAGTGCGCAGCCTCCGAGAAGAAATGGTAGTAGCACAGTGATGGATAGATTGAGAAGTTCAGAATTGGGAGTTCGAGAACTTTTCCCAGCAGCTAGTTCATGTAACCGAGATGGTTAGAAGCTGGTTGGGAATCCAGGAATGGAGGACCACCTGTCGGACGCATGAGAGTCGGAATGAGGATCCTGAGAACGGGTATCAAGAGATGTTTCGTATTAGTAGCCAGTGTCTGAGGCGGCATGCAGGTTGCGTAGATTCGGGAGTTGGGAGGTTGGAAACTTCCCAACAATAACTTCTTGTATCCGGACTAATAGACGGTTGGTTTGGGAACCAAGCCGAAGAATTCCTCGACGAAGCGCTAAGTATATCAAGGATATAAGATGTCGAGGATGATGCAGAATTCAAAGACTGAGGGCTGGTTTGAGAGATCGGGATGAGGAATCACTAGCGGAACTAGGGATAGTCAGGATGTCCTCGGGATAGAGTAGTAGTAGTGGTGTTGTAAGTCTGCGGGGGTAGCCGTAGCATTCACTAGTAGCCATATAGTACTAGAGAGTTGTAAGTCCGCGAGCGTAGTCGCAACCTTTATCAGATTGGTAGGTGGCATGAGCGCGTGTTGGACGCGGAAAAGTAGTAGTACCCACCAGTTCTAGTGCAGCAGTGAGGATATGGGAATCCACGGGTTAGATTTCGGATTTCCCAAATGGTTCAGTGATGGCTAAGTCAGCAATTTTGGCTATAGAACGTTGCATCAGTTATGAGATCAGAGTAGTAGTGGACCGTTGGGGTTCGGGTATGTTAAGGGCTACCGTCAGTCTGGGAGCCATCATGATGTTAGTCGTGGAATTGATGATATCAGGATGTGACGTATGGACCCGATCGGTTGGATCGGAAGATTGTTAAAGCCGCAGTGACAGGATAACTAGTGAAAACTAGCTCCAGAGAAAGATTTTGTTCAGAAGTCGTAGAAGCGACTAAGTGAGGAGTCCCTTGACTCCACAGTTGGGTTGGAGTTCAATGTTTCAGGCAGCTCAGTGTTTCAGCCAGTTCAGTGTTTCAGGCAGCTCAACGTTTCAAGCAGTTTAGTGTTTCAGGCATGTTCATTATTGCAGGCAGTTCAGTGTTTGGAAGGTTCAGGGTTTTGGGTCAGTAGTGTATTTGTGTTGGAATGCAAGTGCTGACGGTATAGTTGGTTGATTTGGAAATGGCAAGTACCTCTCAGCAGGATCAGTTGAGCCTTTTGCCGAGTATAAGTGATCTGTAAGGATAGCTAGGCAGGTAGCTTTTCATTCAGGAGGGAAGGCTCGAGTTAGTAGGAGATGAGTAATCAGGTGGGATAAAAGCAAGCTGGTTCCAGCAGCATCGTTTCTGTATGAGCGGCATAATGGATAGAACAGTTATAGATAGTCGAAGTATCTTCAGGAGTCGCTGGAAGAGACTAGTAGTTTGCGATGGAGTGTAGTGACCGGTGGGAGTCCGGTAACTCAGATATCGGGAGATTGGTTAGACCAGAATAGTCTCAGTGCATCCGGTAGGCGGATGGGAGGCAGCAGGATTTTCAGTCGGAGGATGTAACGTTGAGGAAATTATGGAAAAGAGAAGGATCCAGTATGTTCCATCGGTAATGATCGGCATGGTGAGTGGCTGGAGTGTCGGACAAAAGGGTGTTAGATTTTCCAGACAGAGAGTTGGAGGCAGTTCGCAGGCAGTTGATCATAGCAAACTTCGAGGACGAAGTTTAGTTTAAGTGGGGGAGAGTTGTAACACCCCAAAGTTTGGAAAGCCAAAGAAAAGAAAGAAAACCTCAAGTTTAGGGGAGACTCGGCGAGTCCATGGAGGGACTCGGCGAGTCCGAGCGGGATCCGGGTTGCGGTTAAAGCGACCGACTCGGCGAGTCGGCCAAGGAGACTCGACGAGTTGGGTCTGATCGAGGAAAACCCTAAATCCGGGACATGGAGCCTATTTAAGCGTCTCATTCTCTTTCCTAGGGTTCCTTTACTGCCTTTCTACCTCAGAACACCAAACCCTAGCCGCCATATCCGTTTTTGAGCTAGATCTTGCCTTGAAGAGTGCACTAAAGCTTGGAGGAGGAAGAAAGACCTTGGAGGTGCAAGAAGGGACTGTAGATCTGGGATTGAGGAGTCATTTCAGACCAATTAGAGGTAATAAGCTGTTGCTTGGACTCCCTTTGCATCTAGATCTATTCTTATGTGTGAGTTTTGGTCATTATTGGTATGATATGTAACCAATTCGAGTTGGAGGTTCAGATCTGAGGTTGCTACCTCAGATCCATGTTGGTTTTGGTCTTGAATCCCCTAAAGTATCAGCCCTTGGTATGTTGAAGAGGCATGTTTGCCATAAACCCTAGTTTAGTGTGTTTTGAGCATAGATCTCTCAATCTACACGTAAAGTTTGCCACTTTACGTGGGGAATAGGCCCTAGAAGTATAGATCTATGAGTTGGAAGCTCTGTTTGGCTCGAAAAGCCACTGCATGGATTGAGGACTGGATAGACTCGGCGAGTCCTTCGAGTGGACTCGGCGAGTAGCTTGAAGATGAGGAGGAACTCGACGAGTAGGATGAACAGCTCGTCGAGTCGGATGAAGTTAGGCATGGACTCGGCGAGTTGGATGAACAACTCGACGGGTTGGTTGAAGATTGTCTAGGACTCGGCGAGTCAGATCGCGAAACCCTAAACCCTTTGAGTTGAGACTAGAATCAGTGAGTCGGGTGGTGACTCAGCGAGTTGGACAGGTCAGGACTTGGAACTAGTTGGACTCGGCGAGTCATGGACTGACTCGGCGAGTCGGGTCGCGAATAAAAAAGACCCTGAGCTTATGAACTCGGCGAGTCTTTAGGAAGACTCGGCGAGTAGGGTTGACCTGGAAGGTTGACTTTGACCAGAGTTGACTTAGTTGACTGTCAGATTAAGTGTTATATGTATATTGATAGCTCGGAGAGCTAGAGGAGCAGCGGTTCAGGGGATTGTCGAGTAGCAGCCAGAGGTTTATCAGCAGGGCTCAGCAGTTCAGGTGAGTCTCCTTCCAGTAGGAATGGGTCTAAGGCCACAATGCCGGCCCGTTTAGCTAGCAGTAGTTTTCGGATGTTGATCTGATATAGTAGTTAGTATGTTTGATGCCTTCGTGGCTCAGACAAGATTTATGTGTTATGTGTTCCGGGCTACGGCCCGAAGTAGTATGCAGTATACGTGTGTTCATGCTAGTTGATATGTTTATGTTATGTTCTGTTCAGTTAGCCCGGACTTCGGTCCGATGCAGGGGACAAGGTCCCAGTTAGTCCGCACTTCGGTCCGATGCAGGGGCAAGGCCCCAGTTAGCCCGGACTTCGGTCCGATGCAGGGGACAAGGTCCCAGTTAGTCCGGACTTCGGTCCGATGCAGGGGACAAGGTTCCAGTCAGTTTCCGGACTTCGATCTGATGCAGGGGGCAAGGCCCCAGTTAGTCCGGACTTCGGTCCGATGCAGTGGGCAAGGCCCAATATGTGCTTTATATGTTTTTGTGTGGTATGTGGTAGATTGGGGGAGCTCACTAAGCTTCGTGCTTACGGTTTTCAGTTTTGGTTTCAGGTACTCGGTTTTCAAAAGAGGAGCTCGGGAAGATTGCAGAGCACACACCATAGTCAGTTAGCCTGGGAATGTTTGACTCTGATAATGATATTATGTTTTGAATTTAATACTCAAAAGTTATGTTTGACTTATGATACGTTGTTATAAATCTATTTTTAGTAATGTTTAAAAGAAATTTTTAGTCATGATTTTTGGGTCGTTACAAAGCTGCTGCCGGTTTTTGGGAGTGAAAGAACCGGAACCACGACCGGTTCCCAGTTGAACCGGCCGGTCTGGTCCGATTTTCAAAACAGTGATTCATATAGAATACTACAAGATATATTATGAAGAGTCACAATTTGTATGAAAAACATAATCATTCTTATTTTATGTACATAATATCTTAAAAATCACATAAAAAGTATTACAAATGAGAATATCATTCTTCTATGAATAAGTCATGAACATCATATAAAAAATATCACAAATGAAAATGAGTGAAAATAAAATTATGTGAGAATGTCATCGTAAAAAATAATAACAACACGAGGTCTTATTTTCTTAGTTTGTTCCCCGAGTACAAATCGGGTCTAAAAGAAAAAATCTTGTCAATTCTAAAAGAATATGTTAATATGCATTTTGAAAAAATAGGCTGTGAACAACGGTTTCTTTTTAAAAGATTGATGACCATTGTACATGTCCATCACACTAACAATCATAACCTACAAAAAAATAAAATAATAATAAGAGACACACGATAAAAATGATTGTCATGAAATTATATTTTAGGGCTTATGTTATAATGTTACATTAATTAAATGGTAGGAGGTGAGTTAGTGATGAAACTTGGGTATTTTGGTTTTAAAAATGAATGATAATTGAAAGTAACGATTTAACTAAAATATTTATATCAATTGAATTTAATAAATCTTATTGATCAAATGTCAAATTTTAACAAATATATACTTATTAAGAATTGTGAAGAACCGATCAAACCCACATATGAGAACCATTAGTTTCCAACATTCACCAGATGCAAATAAATAAATTGTTAACATGAATCTCCAAAAGAACAATTAAAGAATTATTTAAAAAAAAAGAGACGCATACCATTGGGATATAACGAAGAAATATATCATCCGGTAAGAATTCGATGACCATAAAGCATCAAAGGAGTAAAAAAAAGGGGATTATTAAAATGAAATTGAGCGAGAAAAACAGAAAAAATTAAGTCGAAAATAACATGAAATCTTGCATTCGGCCGATGAAGGTAAATGATAATCGCTACATAGGAAAAAAACAAATTTATTTGAATGTTTTGCTGCTCCATATAATATGGCTAAAATTAAGAAAGTGATTATATTTGGATTAATATTCAGACTTAATTACTTTACATAATTAACTAATAGATATAATTAATTAAAAGTTAAGATTATTATTTATTTATTTATTTTGTAAAAATCTGATTGGTTTCTACATCCCACACAATAGAGTATCCATATTTGAACTTAACCTCTCTTTCCTCTCTCTCTCTTATATATATATATATATATATATATATATATATATATATATATATATATATATATATATATATATATATATATATATATATATATATATATATATGGTTAGGTTCATTTGAGACGGCCTAATTTTGTGAGACCATGAAATGTATTTTTTATTTTATTTTATTTTTTTTAATTAATTCAAATTCCGAAAATAATATTTTAAAAAAGAATTTTTGGATTTTTCCACTTATTTTGCATTTTAAAATTATTTTTTAGAATATGTCAGTGTAATATTATATTAGAATATTTCACGTATTTAAAAAAAAAACGGGATTTTTTTTAATTTTTTTTATTTTTTAGTTAATTCAAGTTCTGAAAATAATATTTAAAAAAAGAATTTTTTGGATTTTTCCATTTATTTTGCATTTTAAAAATATTTTTAGATTTGGTCTCACGGTCTCACAAAATTAGAATGGTCTCAAATGAACCTGAATATATATATATATATATATATATATATATATATATATATATATATATATATATATATATATATATATATATATATATATATGAAAAAGTTTAATAGAGAATCATCATTATTGGTTCTCCAAGGAACCAAATATTTTTTTTTCAAGTTTTAGAGCTTATTCTTTATCCAAAAAAAAAAAAAAAAAACTAAAAATATCTAAATTCATAACTTAACATTGTGAATGTTAAATATATTTTTTGGATTCACCGTGTGAATTTAGATTCACATTGTGAGTTTTCAAGGATTCACATTGTGAATTTGACGAATTGTTTTTTTTTATCGAATTTGATATCATTGGAAAAAATATAAAAAGTTACGAATTTCTGTATTTTTGGTTTTTTTTTTTATAAAAAATAAGTTCTAAAAGTTGAGAAAAAGATTGGTTCGTTGGTTAATTATGGTTTTCTATTGAACCTCACCATATATATATATATATATATATATATATATATATATATATATATATATATATATATATATATATATATATATATATATATAAGGGTTATTTGGAAAACAAAAAAACTCTAAAAATCATAAAAATCACTACAAGGAAAACGATCATTAGCGGCGACAAAAGTCACCGGTAATAAGTCAAGTTGTCGCCGATAATAGTAATAGCAGTGACGCGTCGACAATAATAAGTCGCCACTACTACTTCGTAGCTATTGATGAACTTGGCGCCGCTAATGATAGATGTTGCCGGTAATAGTGTCGCCGGTAATTACAATTTTTTTTTTTTTTTTGTAATTAACGATTTTGGTTGTCGGTAATAATGTACTCGGTAATTACATAACAACATTCGAATAAATATAAAAAATAATAGTGTCGACGCTAATTACAAAAAAAAAACATCCGATTATAATTAATTAAATATCAAAAGTCATAATATCCGATTAACTATAAAAAGTATTAATGTCGCTCGGTATTAGTGTCGCCGGTAATTACAAAAAACAACCAAAGTTTTACAATCTACCAAGTAGCAAAGCGTGACAACGTATGCAAGTAAGACTCATCCTTGCCTACATACCATCATCTTTGTTCCCATCGTTTCCTTGATTATTTTGGGATTGAAAAAACGAATACATGTCATCCCTACATGTCAGGTCGTTCAACATTGGACGAAGATTTTCCAACTACACAATTAATAACAACATATATAAACTTATAAGTTCAATTATCAAACATAAACAAAAACTATCAAAATACATTGTTATTTTTAAACTAAGACAAAAAACCAAAGTACGTTGTTATTTTTGCACTTGGGACAAAAACCTAATTACCAAACTTTTTAGCATATAATCACCACAAAACCAAAATTACCAAATCAACATGCATTTTACGATGCTAAAGTAGATTGCTATTTTTAAACCAAGACAAAAAACCAAAGTACATTGTTATTTTTTGCACTTGGGACAAAAACCTAACTACCAAACTTTTTAGCAAATAATCACCACAAAACCAAAATTACCAAATCAACATGTATTTTACGATGCTAAAGTAGATTGCTATTTTTAAACTAAGACAAAAAACCAAAGTACGTTGTTGTTTTTTGCACTTGGGACATAAACCTAATTACCAAACTTTTTAGCAAATAATCACCACAAAACCAAAATTACCAAATCAACATGCATTTTACGATGCTAAAGTAGATTGCTATTTTTAAACTAAGAAAAAAAACCAAAACATGTTGTTATTTTTTGCACTTGGGACAAAAACCTAATTACCAAACTTTTTAGCAAATAATCACCACAAAACCAAAATTACCAAATTAACATGCATTTTACGATGCTAAAGTAGATTGCTATTTTTAAACTAAGACAAAAAACCAAAGTACGTTGTTATTTTTTTCACTTGGGACAAAAACCTAATTACCAAACTTTTTAGCAAATAATCAACACAAAACCAAAGTAGATTGTTTTACCTGTGATGGTTGTGGTAATGGTTGCGAAGGCTGTGGAATCAGCGGGAGAGCAGAAGGTTTACGGTCAATGCCTCTAATATGGCCACATCGCTCTCCTAATACTTTCTCAAACGCAACTCTTTCTTGAGCGGATGTTAACTCACTTTCACCTTAAGTTTGTTCTAACAGCTCTTCAACTAACCGATTCTGTAACTCCCAAAAATGAGTAACAATTAAGTATAAATAAACATCTAATTATATGATAAAATTATAATTAAGTACTTACATATTGTTGTTCCGCCTCAACAGTAACAAATACACCATTCTTATTGGTATGAGCTTTGCGAAACGTTTCCACTCTCTTCAGGTTCTGTTTAACTGTAAAATTAGATTATATTTTAAATAAATAATTACATGTATCGTATGTTACCTTCTTATAGCAAGTACTGCTATACGAGCTCGACCCCCCACGATTCACATTTGTTTGCTTTTCACGGATTTTTTTGTTCCTTCTGAAGTAATTCTGTGTTCGTTTGTTGGAAATACTCAACTGCTTTCTTCCAATTATCAACTTCCATACCCTTTGGAGGGTTGGCTACTGCTCCCGGGATATCTTCATACCCTCCGACTGACATAAAATATTCTTTTGCGTCAGCTTTACGTTCTCGATAACCTTTTAACAAAGCTGCTTGAAAACTCTCTGTCAACATATTAGCTTGTATATCCCGGTACATCTGATCCAAATCAAACTTTGTCTACAAAAAAAAGTTAACCAAGTAAAAAACAATTATAGTTAACCATATAAAATATATTTAAATAAATAATTACTGCTAAATGTTGTAATACGGTGTCCTGTATTGCAGGGGAAACTTTTTTCCAAGTCCATTTATCAAAAGGGAACATGTGCCACATTGTTTTTCCAACTTCTCGGCAAAACATGTCTTTCAGCTCTCCTATGGGATCAAATGTGATATCCCTATCATATTCCATGCTAATCGGTTTTCCCTGGTTCCGTAAGATCATTTTTTCAAGCTTTATATTTTTCACTTTGCCTCGAACTTTCCTTCGTGCAGGTTGCTCAACTACAAACGTAATTAAAAATTATTAGAAACGGTATTTAATTTATAATAACTGAACAAAAATAGTAAATAAAAGTTCATAATAAGACTTACCATCCTGCTCGTGATGACCAACACCTCTACCACCTGGGAGAGGTGGGTCCTCAGCTCCATCACCCCCGTGTTGACGACCCATAACAGCAGCCATGATATACATAAACAAAAGTCATATTGTCATCATTTACTGAAAAATTATAAGATATACAAATATAATTTTTATTACAAATACACATTACATAGAAATAAACATTTCTATTTAAACATAGAAATAAACATTTACATAAGAACTATTCGAATCAGAATCCTCCTTATATCCTTCAGTGTCTTCTTCGGTATCATAATCAGAATCGGTATCATCGTAATCAGTCTCGCAATTAAAAACATCATTGACTCTACCAGTTGACGGAGGAACTTCAGTTGCACTTTCTACATCAACAATGACTCTAGGAATGTTTTGAAAGTACATCACGAAATCGATAAAAAGTGGAGCATCGGATGAAGAGATATTTTGAAGTACATCTACATTGTCTACATTTTCGTGTGAGCCATTGTCAACATTTTGGACATGGTCATCGTTCGATGGTAGATCCCAAATACTTCGATGGTTAACATGATCGACAACACACCGATGGTTATTGTTTGGATCTCTGATGTAGAACACTTGTTTGGCTTGTGAAGCATATATGAGTTGATCATCTTTGTATGCTTCGCGTCGTGTGTCGATACTGTTGAAATTATCACTAGTAATACCTCATGTTCGAGTATCAAATCACTTACAACGAAATAGTACAGCTGAATAATCATGTATATACCTCAACTTTATAATCTCTTCTAACTGGCCATAATATTTCTCGCCTTTTTCACCCACCACTAAAACCCTAGAGTTGTGTGTTCTACGTTGTGCGTCACAACTAAGTACCACAAACCTAACACCATTGAAGAGTACCTAACAAACTCTCATCCACATTTTTCTTGACATTTATGAAATCTATGTTATGTTTCAACTGTAGAGAAGACCAATACTCGAGTTCGAAGAAAATGCTTCGTTTCAACCAGTTCAACTCGTAATCTTGTCGCTTTGCCTTTGGGAAACGCTAATTGCAACAACTCAAGGAGTTGATCAAATGAACTATCAATCCTTTTGTTGTTCACTTTGATAAGCATTATGTAACAGCCCGAAATCTCAGGTATTGTTAAATTATGTTTTTGGGGTGATTTAAGAGGGGACTCGGCGAGTTGGAGCCTAGACTCGTCGAGTAGGATCGCAGACTTGGTCGCGGGTTCGCGACTGGACTCGACGAGTCCAGATATGGACTCGGCGAGTCTACGCTGTTCAGCGGAAACCCTAGCCGTTTGGTTTTGGAACGTATATAATGCACTTATAGGCCGTCATTGTCCGTTTTTAGTCGATTGAGAAGAACCCTAAACGGCTGTGGGCATTTAGAGCAAGATTGAAGGATATTAGGGCCTTGAAGAAATTGTTGTGCAAAGAGGAGAAGAGTTTTGGCTAAAGGAACAGCAAGGGATTCGAGTTCTGCGGTTTGGGGACACAGAGAGTGCGTTATTCAGGTAAAATTTCGGATCTTTTCTGTTATGTTGATGTGTGCATGGATTTAGGGTTTATGGAACCCATTTGGTGATTAGATGGATTAGTACCTTGTTACCCAAACGATTATAACCCTGTATTAGGACCTTAGAGGTCCAGGGGGTCCCATGCTTGTGTATTTCGGGACAATACTTATCTCAGGAAGCAGTTTGATCGACTGCATGGCATGGACTCGCCGAGTCCGATGAACAGACTCGGCGAGTAGCTTGGAGATTTACTGGAACTCGTCGAGCTGTTCTTCAGACTCGGCGAGTGGAGTCGGTGGCCCCGCGATTCTTCCACGAGGATCTCGTCGAGCCAAGAGGGATACTCGACGAGTAGAAAGGGAACATCAGGGGAAGTTGGGGAGGACGCCTAGACTCGCCGAGTCGCCTTTGCACTCGCCGAGTCCGGTCGACTTGACCGTTGACCGTTGACCGTTGACCAGAGTTGACCTAAGTCTGACTTCTTAGGGATAGTCACACTTAGAAGATATAAGTATTAATAAGGGATATATGATATTATAGGGAGTCTGTAGCTCGGCGGATCGAGTGCGAGTGATTTCAGGATTTGCTAGCTTTCAGCATTCACGAGGTGAGTCTTCTCACTATACTGTACCCGGAAGGGTTTGACTGTGTGACCGGAAGGTCGGATATGATATGTGATATGTATGCTATATGTGGTAAGTTATTTGTTATATGTGATATGTATGTCATGAGCCGGAAGGCGATTATATTATGGGCCGGAAGGCAATATGTTATGGGCCGGAAGGCGATATGTTGTGTGATGGACCGGAAGGTCGGCGTGGGTAGGACCGGAAGGTTTACCCAGCAGGGACGGAAGTCCCCTGAGACACATGGACCGGAAGGTCAGGGCCTGGAAAGGCGTATGTGCATAAGTTGTATATTGGGGAACTCACTAAGCATTTATGCTTACAGTTGTTATGTATGTGTTTCAGGTACTAGCGAGGACCGTGGGAAGGCGCCGGCGTGATCGATACACACTGAAGGATGTTTTTATGATCTTGGGATTTAGACAGTTGTATTTGACATGACACTTAAATTATTTATGCCTTGTTTTGAATGAAAATACTTTATTTTTAAAATGAAAATTTTGTTTGAAAATTTGCGTTGTTACAATTGGTATCAGAGCCTTGGTTTGAGGGATTCGGGTGCACCTTCGGGGGTAACTGAACTCAAACCGAGGATTTGAGGAAACTTTTTTTAAATAAAGGCATAAACTTTTGTAAATGGTTTTGTGGTAAGCAAGAAAGAAGCAGTGTGTACGATCAGTCAGCGCCCGAACGGTAAAGATCCCCAAAATACCTTACAATATTATATGATATGAATTGTTATGCATGCTAGAAGACTAGGTATTCATGATAGGACTAGAGTGGCCTGATTTGTGATGCCTTAGTCTAGGGAAGTTGCCGATATGAGATGCTTTGTTAGTGTGCGAGTAGATAGTGCATAACAGAAGTAGAGTACTCACTATCCGGGGTTTGGGGGAGGAAGATTTGGGATGAATGCTGATGCGGTGTGGTCGGTAGTATTGGGCCCGTACTACCGAAGACACCGGGTCAGTGGGAGACCCAAGTAAGAATCCCTGGGTATCGGAGATTGAGTAGGGTTGCGTTATCGAGTACGATTATACTCGATGGAGTCTCTGATGGTTTTATGTTGTATTTCAGAGACATCATGGTTAGACCATGCCACGGAGCGAGTTCGAGCGGTGTGAGTGACGAGGAGATTCGTCAGATGATTCACGAGGAGGTAGCTGCGGCGATCCGGGCTGAGATCCCGGAGATGTTTGGTTCTATTAAGACCACCCTGATGGAGACGTTTGAGGAGCGGTACGCCGCATTGACTGAAGCTGCAGCCGCTGCAGCTACCGCAGCTGTGGCCGCTGCCAGGCCACAGGGGGGTGACTCGTTGCTGTTCCGGGAGTTCAGCAACACGAAGCCACCTGAGTTCGATGGGACGCAGGATCCGATTGCTGCGATGAGGTGGATCGCGAATATAGAGGGGTGCTTCTACACTTGTTCATGCCCGGAGCACCTGAGGGTACGATTCGCTATGAACCAGCTCCGTCTGGGAGCGAAGGATTGGTGGAAGTTCGTGACGGCGAACTTCACTCTGGCAGAGATTTCAGCAGTGACATGGGAAGGGTTTACTGCTATGTTCAGGGACGAGTACGTTCCCCCGGTGGAGAGGGAACGATCGGTACAGGAGTTCTTAACCCTTAAGCAGGGTACTGATTCTGTTGCGGTGATCACGCGGAAGTTTCATGAGAGGGCGATGTTCTGCCCCGAGCTGGTGTCCACTGATCAGGCTCGGATGAGCCGGTACTTGGGTGTGTTGAGGAGGGATATCCGAGAGTTTGTGTCAAACTCCACCTACCATACTTTTGCTGAGCTTCAGGCAAATGCCAGGAAGCGCGAGATCGAGTTGGAGACCCAGGCCAGGGAGGAGGCCGAGTCTCAGCGGGTGGACCGGCGACCGGCTCAGTCCTAGCCGGCAGCCAAGTAGATAAAGTCCGCCGATTCGAGGACAGGAGGTTCGAAGGGCCGCACTTGCGGGAAGTGCGGCAAGAGCCATGATGGGGTATGTCGATCTGGTGCTTGCTACAAGTGTGGCAAGGAGGGGCACATTGCTAGGGAGTGCCCCAAGGGGTTTACGGTTTGCTTTCATTGCAACCAGACAGGCCATAGGAAGGCCGAGTGCCCTCAGCTTCTTCAGGGATCTGCACCTGCTGCCAGAGCTACTGCGACCCGACCGGTGAAGGCCGAGGCCCCGAGGGCTCGGGGGAGAGCCTTTCAGCTGACTGCGGAGGAGGTCCGCGCTGCGCCCGATGTTGTGGCAGGTATGCTGTAATTCATGTATTTATTTTTAATGTCGAGATGTTATGCTTATGTTATTATATGCGTAGGTACTTTCCTTGTGAACTCTGTGCCTGCCTTAGTGTTATTTGACTCGGGTGCGAGTAGATCCTTTGTATCTCTAGCCTTTAGCCAGCATATCAGCGTTAGTCGTGAGTCGTTGAGTCGGCCTCTGAGGGTTTCTATAGCTGACGAGAAAGTGATTTGTGCCACGGAGGTTCTCCGGGGATGCGTGTTAGAGATTTTCGGGGTCGAATTCCCGATTGACCTGATTCCTATTGCGATGGGTGATGTCTGTGTCATCGTGGGCATGGAGTGGTTGAGCCGATTCGGCGCTGTCATCGACTGTGAGCGTCAGCTGGTGACTATACGAGACCATAGTGGGGGAGTTCTTTAGGTGTACGGTGAGGGTACCCGTTCGGGATCAGCTTTTTGTTCGGCCGCTAGGGCGAGGCAGTGTCTACAGCAGGGCTGTAAGGGTTTTGTGGCGTATGTGATGGATACGCGGGAGGTTTCCGAGAGACCGAGGTCAGTGGAGGAGGTCCCAGTGGTGCGTGAGTTTTCAGATGTTTTCCCCGAGGAGCTGCCGGGAGTACCTCCTGTGAGACAAGTAGAGTTTGGTATTGACTTGGTTCCGGGGGCCGCGCCTATTGCTAAGGTGCCTTATCGTCTTGCACCTCCAGAGATGCAAGAGTTGTCCTCGCAGCTCCAGGAGTTGCTGGGGAAGGGATTTATTCGGCCGAGCAGCTCGCCATGGGGAGCACCTATTCTGTTCGTCAAGAAGAAGGATGGTTCACACCGGATGTGCATTGATTACCGGGAGTTGAACAAGTTGACGGTCAAGAACCGTTACCCGTTGCCGAGGATCGATGATTTATTCGATCAGTTGCAGGGAGCATCTTGGTTTTCCAAGATCGATCTGAGGTCAGGGTACCATCAGGTGAGGGTGCGGGACGAGGATGTCCAGAAGACAGCGTTTAGAACGCGATATGGGAATTATGAGTTTGTGGTGATGCCTTTCGGGCTCACCAATGCCCCGGCTGTGTTCATGGATCTCATGAACAGGGTATGCAGACCGATGTTGGATCGGTCAGTGATTGTATTTATCGACGACATTCTGGTGTATTCGAGATCTAGAGAGCAGCATGAGGAGCATTTGAGGGAGGTCCTTGAGGTATTGAGGTCGGAGAAGCTTTATGCAAAGTTCTCCAAATGTGACTTCTGGTTGCGGGAGGTCCAATTTCTTGGACATGTTGTTAATCAGAAAGGGATATTGGTCGATCCGGCCAAGGTTGAGGCGGTGATGAGTTGGGAGGTGCCGAAGTCACCCTCCGAGATCAGGAGCTTCCTTGGGTTGGCAGGGTATTATCGGAGATTCATTAAGGATTTCTCCAAGATCGCAGTGCCGCTCACCAGATTGACCCGGAAGGGTGTTGCATTCTCATGGGGGCCCGAGCAGCAGACCTCCTTTGAGACACTTCGCCAGAGGTTGTGCGAAGCCCCGGTATTAGCTCTTCCGGAAGGGATGGAAGATTTTGTAGTATATTGCGACGCATCGATTTCGGGACTAGGTGCAGTGTTGATGCAGAGGGGTCATGTGATAGCCTATGCGTCGAGGCAGCTGAAGCCTCATGAGGCGAGATATCCCACGCATGATTTAGAGTTGGGGGCAGTAGTATTCGCTCTCAAGATTTGGCATCACTACCTGTATGGGGTTCGATGTACGATATACACGGACCATAAGAGCTTGAAATATTTGATGGATCAGCCCAACCTAAATATGCGTCAGAGGAGGTGGTTGGATGTGGTCAAGGATTATGATTGTGAGATCCTGTACCACCCAGGTAAGGCTAATGTGGTAGCCGACGCGTTGAGCCGCAGGGCGGAGAGCACTCCATTGCGAGATGTATGCTTGAGACTGACTGTGATGACTTCAGTATTGGATGCTATTCGTGGGGCACAGGCCGAGGCTGGGCGGCCAGAAATGCAGAAGAAAGAGCGGGTTGTGGGGTTAATTTCAGAGTTCGTTAAGGATGGACGAGGGCTTATGACGTTTCAAGGTCGGATCTGGGTACCGTTCGTGGGCGGTACGCGTATTTCTCTGATGGAAGAGGCTCATAGATCGAAATTCTCGATCCATCCCGGTGCTACGAAGATGTATTTGGATTTGAGGAAAGAGTATTGGTGGCCCTGTATGAAGAGGGACGTGGCATGGTTCGTTGAGAGGTGCTTGACCTGCCGTAGGGTTAAGGCCGAGCACCAGAGACCGCATGGCAAGTTACAGCCATTGGAGATCCCCGAGTGGAAGTGGGAACAGATCACTATGGATTTCATCACCAAATTGCCGAGGACTGCTAGGGGAGTTGACGCAATTTGGGTGATTGTGGATAGGTTGACGAAGAGTGCACACTTCCTTGCCATCAGCGAGAGTTCTTCAGCGGAGAAGTTGGCAGAGATATATGTGAGAGAAGTGGTATCTCGGCATGGAGTGCCGATCTCGATTGTTTCAGACCGTGATGTGCGCTTCACTTCCA
Organism: Lactuca serriola; assembly: GCF_051521515.1. Taxonomy (NCBI): domain Eukaryota; kingdom Viridiplantae; phylum Streptophyta; class Magnoliopsida; order Asterales; family Asteraceae; genus Lactuca; species Lactuca serriola. The sequence continues at coordinate 49,309,906 of NC_136415.1, forward strand.
GGTTCTGGAAGAAATTCCATGAGGAGCTGGGTACTAAATTGCATTTTAGTACCGCATACCATCCCCAGACAGACGGTCAGAGCGAGCGGACGATTCAGACGCTGGAAGACATGCTTCGAGCGTGCGTGTTAGACTTCGGGGGTAGTTGGGATGCATATTTACCCTTAGCAGAGTTTTCCTACAACAACAACCATCATTCGAGCATTGGTATGCCACCTTTTGAGCTGTTGTATGGTAGGAGGTGTCGGACCCCCATTTGCTGGGGAGAGGTGGGACAGAGAGTGATGGGCAGCACAGAGATCGTGCTTCAGACGACAGAGCAGATTCAGCAAGTTAGGCAGAGGTTATTGACCGCCCAGAGCCGACAGAAGAGTTATGCAGACAGGCGCCGATCCGAGCTTGAGTTTCAAGTCGGCGACTTCGTTCTCCTGAAGGTCTCTCCTTGGAAAGGAGTGATTCGATTCAGGAAGAGGGGCAAGTTGGGGCCCCGGTATATAGGGCCATTTCGTGTGATTGCAAGGATAGGCCGGGTAGCCTATCGGTTGGAATTGCCAACAGAGTTGGGACAGATCCACGACACTTTTCATGTGTCGCAATTGAGGAAGTGCATAGCCGATGAGTCGGCAGTGGTTCCATTGGAGGATATTTAGGTGGATGCGAGCCTGAATTATGCTGAGAGACCAATGGCCATCAGGGATCGGAAGATCAAGGTTCTGAGGAACAAGGAGGTACCTCTGGTGTTGGTCCAGTGGCAACACCGGAAAGGTTCGGAAATGACTTGGGAGCCGGAACGTGAGATGCGGGAGCAGCATCTGGAGCTATTTGCAGAGTGAGACTTCGAGGGCGAAGTCTAATCCTAGTGGGGGAGAGTTGTAACAGCCCGAAATCTCAGGTATTGTTAAATTATGTTTTTGGGGTGATTTAAGAGGGGACTCGGCGAGTTGGAGCCTAGACTCGCCGAGTAGGATCGCAGACTTGGTCGCGGGTTCGCGACTGGACTCGACGAGTCCAGATATGGACTCGGCGAGTCTACGCTGTTCAGCGGAAACCCTAGCCGTTTGGTTTTGGAACGTATATAATGCACTTATAGGCCGTCATTGTCCGTTTTTAGTCGATTGAGAAGAACCCTAAACGGCTGTGGGCATCTAGAGCAAGATTGAAGGATATTAGGGCCTTGAAGAAATTGTTGTGCAAAGAGGAGAAGAGTTTTGGCTAAAGGAACAGCAAGGGATTCGAGTTCTGCGGTTTGGGGACACAGAGAGTGCGTTATTCAGGTAAAATTTCGGATCTTTTCTGTTATGTTGATGTGTGCATGGATTTAGGGTTTATGGAACCCATTTGGTGATTAGATGGATTAGTACCTTGTTACCCAAACGATTATAACCCTGTATTAGGACCTTAGAGGTCCAGGGGGTCCCATGCTTGTGTATTTCGGGACAATACTTATCTCAGGAAGCAGTTTGATCGACTGCATGGCATGGACTCGCCGAGTCCGATGAACAGACTCGGCGAGTAGCTTGGAGATTTACTGGAACTCGTCGAGCTGTTCTTCAGACTCGGCGAGTGGAGTCGGGGTGGCCCCGCGATTCTTCCACGAGGATCTCGTCGAGCCAAGAGGGATACTCGACGAGTAGAAAGGGAACATCAGGGGAAGTTGGGGAGGACGCCTAGACTCGCCGAGTCGCCTTCGCACTCGCCGAGTCCGGTCGAGTTGACCGTTGACCAGAGTTGACCTAAGTCTGACTTCTTAGGGATAGTCACACTTAGAAGATATAAGTATTAATAAGGGATATATGATATTATAGGGAGTCTGTAGCTCGGCGGATCGAGTGCGAGTGATTTCAGGATTTGCTAGCTTTCAGCATTCACGAGGTGAGTCTTCTCACTATACTGTACCCGGAAGGGTTTGACTGTGTGACCGGAAGGTCGGATATGATATGTGATATGTATGCTATATGTGGTAAGTTATTTGTTATATGTGATATGTATGTCATGGGCCAGAAGGCGATTATATTATGGGCCGGAAGGCAATATGTTATGGGCCGGAAGGCGATATGTTGTGTGATGGACCGGAAGGTCGGCGTGGGTAGGACCAGAAGGTTTACCCAGCAGGGACGGAAGTCCCCTGAGACACATGGACCGGAAGGTCAGGGTCTGGAAAGGCGTATGTGCGTAAGTTGTATATTGGGGAACTCACTAAGCATTTATGCTTACAGTTGTTATGTATGTGTTTCAGGTACTAGCGAGGACCGTGGGAAGGCGCCGGCGTGATCGATACACACTGAAGGATGTTTTTATGATCTTGGGATTTAGACAGTTGTATTTGACATGACACTTAAATTATTTATGCCTTGTTTTGAATGAAAATACTTTATTTTTAAAATGAAAATTTTGTTTGAAAATTTGCGTTGTTACACATTAACTTTGCTAGAAACTCAAGGGAAGAAAAGATGCAACCAGGATACAATTTAGTTTCCACTTCTTCCAACAACTGTGCAAAATCATCATCCACACCGCTATCCCTTGTATTCGAGGTTCCTTCATCAAGGTTGGTATCATTTTCTCTCGACTCCCACATCACATCGTTGATTAAATCGGCCATTTCGTTACTTGGCAAGATGACTGGAGGAGTAAAAGATTCACCATGATAGATCCAAATTTTGTACGACTTACTAAAACCATTTATAAATATATGGCGTTCAACTGCAGTCGGGTACTTGAAGTAACGGTTATCACATTTTTCACACGCACATCTGATTTTACCATTACTATCAAGGGGTGACTTGGACTTCTCGATAAAAGCTTTGAGTCCTGCTTGGAACTCGGGATGGTTTCGATATGGATTAGTAGTCCAACTTTTATCAACAGACATGGAGTTGCTGAAACATAATTTTGGGTTTAGAGTTTAGTATATAGAATTAGCATTGTTTTTTTTCCAATCCACAATTTTTTTTACAATTAAAAGAATAAAATTTTTTATAACAACAATTATATTATGTTGTTGTGTTGTTCTTTTTTTACCGTCGAGATTAAAATATATATATATATATATATATATATATTATTTATAACATTAAACAATTTTATAACATTTTTTTTGTTTTTTTTCCAATTAAAACAATATTTTTTTTATTTTTTTTTCAATTATAGCATCCTACTTATACCAAAACCACACACTTTTACATAACACATAAGAGCATGAAATTCACATACTTTTACATACATATTATGTTGTTGTGTTGTTCTTTGTTACTGTCGAGATTAAAAAATATATATATTTTTTATTTAGAACATTATATAAATATGTTGCAAATAAAAAATTTAAAAACTAAAAAAGACATTAAAATATAAATATGAAACTATAGAAATATAACATTATGAGTTAATTTGAAGATTATAAGTTAACTATATAACTTATTGGTTAACATTATAAGAAAGTTTCTAGTATTTGTATATAAGTTTTTAAAAATTTTATAAGCTTTTTTTGTGTTTTTTTCCAATTATAACAATAATTTATTTTTATTTTTTCAATTATAGCATCCTACTTATACCAAAACCACATACTTTTACATAATACACAAGAGCATGAAATTCACATACTTTTACATACATATACCACATATACACCAAATACAAATACATTCACATACACACAAAATAACATCCTACTTCAACCAAATACACATAATTTCACATATATAGATAATAACATCCTATTTATACCAAATACAATAATTTCACAATCGTATACCACATTTACAACAAACATACTTACATTCACATACACACAATAACATCCTACTTATAACAAATACATATAATTTAACATATATATAGATAATAACATCATATATATACTTCTACCAAATACTCATATAGCACATATACATCAAACACACATACATTGGCATATATACACCAAATTCACATATATTAATACAAATACCAATTATACAATCTAATTTTCACATATGACAATTTTCACATACAAATACCAAATTCACAAAAAATGAAATAATAGAACCTGTAGTGGAGGAAATCAACAGATATGTAGCCGGAAAAATTGGTCTTCACCCGAAAATACCCTTACCGGTATACCCAAAGACAACACCACCAAAAACACTGAAATTGAACAATTTATTGCAATTTAATCATCAAATTTAGCTCTTAATAATCATCAAACGTCCCTAAAGGCTAAACTACAAGTGGAAGTAATACAACAATCAAATTCATTTTTTTTCTAATCCAAAGACAATACCACCAAAAACAAGAAATTGAAAAATTTATTGCCATTTAATCATCAAATGCAGCTACAAATCGAAATTAACATACAAATTAAAAAGGAAACAACAAAATCAACCAACCTTTCTTCAAGAAATGAAGCTAGAAATCGGTCCCGAAAGCCCTAACCACCCCTTGATCCTTAATCTCACACAATGTGGGGATATATGTAGTTGGAACAATCAAATTGAAGACAAACTCGGTAGAAGCTAAAAGAGGCGATTGTGTGGGATGCAACAAATAGAAAGCAAAATGAGAGAAATGAAGAAACTGCGTGCGTTTTTTTTTATCTGCGAGAGCCTTTAGCGGCGACACCTTTACCGGCGACAAATGTCAATAACGGCGACAATCTGGAGGGAAGGGTACCGCGTCATTTTTTAGCCAACTATTAGCGGCGATATTTTTAACTTTTAGCGGCGACACATATTTCGCCGGTATTAGGTTAGTGCGGATAAGGGGCCCCAACTGTTGGATTGGATGTTTGATCGAATGACTTAGATGTAACGGAGGGGGAAAACGCGGATTCGGGTGATAACCCTTTAGCGGCGACGCTATTACCGGCAACATGGACTTTTAGCGGCGACTCTAGCATTTGTCGCCACTAAAAGTCCATGTCGCCGGTAATAGTGTCGTCGCTAAAGGGTGATATTCTTGTAGTGAATGCATAAAAAAATACTTAGAGATTACAATTTTTTTTTTAATTTTTTTATAAAAAAATCGCAGGTTTTTTAATAAATTTACAGAAAAAAAAATCAATTTTTAACAATAACCCTTATAGGTATTAATTAATTGCGTCCATCTTACAAAAATGGTTATTGTCCGGGGAGTGGGTAAACCTAAGGGTGTTAAAAAAAAATTGCAAACCAACCTGAACCATATAAGATTTGGAATATTTGGTTTTGTTTAACCGAAAAAGATAATCTTATTCATTGAGTTTAGGTTAATTTTTTTCTAATTCGGGTTAACCAAATAACCCAAATAAGGCCTATTACAGATTTTGTTTTTAAATTATTATATAATTTTTTTGGTTGTTTTATAGTTTTATAACAATATTATAGATTATAAAGAATTATTAAACAAAAAATTGGTCTTATGTTTATAGAGTTAATGCTCTGCATATTGTCATATTGTCTGATGAGGATAAAGTTTTTCATGTTCAACCGCGAAATCGCAACACAAGATGTATATGAAAACAAAACGATATAGCCTGCTTGACAACTACGCGCTTTATTTGTAATACATTCACGATCTGATGTTGCTGGAGCTGTTGAAGTCTCATGTGGAGAGTGGTGTTGATGGATACAAAAAGCCTGATGTCATAAAAAAGGGGCGATTATAGGACAAATATACAATCACTAACAAAAGATTGGAGTACAAGGCTATTATCGGGAGTATGAAACTCAAGCAATTGTGAATTAGCTGCAAGTCCTAGTGAAAATTTGGTGCAACTCTTATAAATCTCATAGGCTCTAGAATACTCATGCTCCTTGACCTTTGATCCCCTGGTGTTATATTTTGATTGTTACTATGTTTTTTTACCTGGATGTTTATTTAACCATAGTTCTGTGCATTGTCTTTGTTGATATGTACTCTGTCCAGTTTCACGTTGGCTTATTTTGTTAATTTTAATACTGTCTAGCAGAAATCTATATTGGTAATTACTGACACAGATATTTTTACGGTAAACTGTCACTAATTTTAATACATCTTACATCACCCTTCTTAAGGTAGTGTCTTTGTTTAAAAAACATCGGTTCTTGAATATCAAGGTTGCATGCGACAACTCCGATTATTTATTCCCGGCCAGATAATTAAAATTTTAAAATTACTCTCCTGTATCATATTTTGGATGTTTCTCGGATTTCATTCCCTTAATTAACTTGATGTATATGTCCTTTTCCATATGGTGGTGAACATTTTATTTTATTTATTTATTAAAAAAAATAATAATAAAAAAAAAAAAAAAACCAAAAGGTTGAATTTGTCTCATTTGATGGAAGTGGCTGCATGCCATGTTTCCGCTGCAGTCCGATGTCTTTTCCATACACGAAAGGGAAAATGACTTTGGTTTTGATCGAAAACAAATCTCTATTAATAGTCGTGGTAACTTGACTCATGGTTTAGGTATAGAGAGGTTAATTATTATTGATTTTTTTCTATTTGTATTTTATCTACGAGGGAATAAATAGATAATGTTCAACATTCAAGATGGTCATATATATTATTAACAACACGATAAACACATTAAATAATATAACATGTTCTACATGAATTCATTTTTCATCCTTCCCATTCGATCAGCAGATCGTTTCTTTAGTCCAGCAAGTTGCATTTCCCACACCTTCCTATCATAGAAACCAAATTGAGGACCCGAACCACATCCAAAACATTCAACCATGTTTAATTCCAGATCATACACTCTCCGTGTATCTGGATCAGAAAGAACTTCGTAGGCCTTGTGTAACTCCACGAATTGCTTTGTGCATTCATCTGTAATGGAAAATCGACATACATCAGGATGAAGTTGCAGGGCCTTGGCTCGGTATGCCTTCTTGATCTCATCCAAACTAACATTCCGGGATTCCAATGAAAGAAGTTTGTACAGATTTTGGTTATGCATGGGCAACTCCTTGGCCATGCATGATATGCTTGTGCTCTTGTAGCTGTAAATGTTTCTCTCTCTATCGAACATTAAATTCCTTTTCTGTAACACCATATTCATCTTCATACAGACCACCATTGTCGTAAAGAAGAAGAAAACCAAGTGAAAGATGGTGGCTTACAAGAGGTGAGTGTTCCTCTATATAAAGGAAATGGTTTATAATGCAGCCAATCCTGTTCGAATAAATGGGATGAAATTGCCTATTTTACTACATCTAGGAAATGAATATAGTAATATTGATGGCAAAATGGGCCTGCAGTTGGATAACAGGTTTAAGAAAAGAAGTGGTAAACCATAATTATATTTTTTTTCCCAAGATTTTATTTATTTATTTATTTTTTATTTTATGATGGTTTTCAAAAAAAAATTAATTAGTAAATTTTCAGGTAAATCACCCAAAAACGTGAATGACAGTGATTTTCTTGTTTACTAATTTGACTGATTATTCAAAAAACATAAATCAAAAATTGACCCATTTCTGTTTGTCCACACTCTAAATGCACCAATATAAAATATTATCAAAAACAAATTACTTAATTTCAATATTGTGGTAAATCGTCGACGAATTGTTCATTGAATCTTAAATTGGAACTAGCAGTAGTCTTGTATATGGTGTGGATGTACTTGGCAAAAAATTATGTCTTAAATATATTCATGCACATTAGCACATATATAGTCGTCTTAATTAATAACATTATCTTTATCTTGATATTCAATCTAAAATGTCATTTTGGACTCTTTTTAAAAGAATAAGACAAACCCTTCGTTTTTATATAATAATTTCAATGGACTTGATTGCTGATATTAGTAAAAAATCAAGTCTTTTTTGTTCTCAATGGTTGAAAGAGTCATCCAGGGTGTCAAAATTTCGTTGGGTTTTATGTCGTTTATTGCAGCATGAGACCCCCTTGGTTCAGTTTGAAAACCCAGGAGCTTTTGGTCAACTTCCGTAAAAGAAATAAAAACTAAAACACATATATATCACCTCGCATTCATACATACTTATGCGATAATATATTTTTTGATTTGTATATATGTGATCACTGAGTTTTTTTTCGTCTATATTTACCACTTCAACTTGTTAAACTATATACATTCAGTCATAATGACCGGTTTATTCCAGATTACTCATGAAAAATGACTTAATAAGGTAATATATTTATCATTTTGTACACATTTAATCCTTAATATTTTTATACACATTTAGTCATTAATATTTTTTTGTTTCAAATTTAAGTCATTTTTGTTTTTGTACTCATTCAGTACTTATGAATGATTTCTTTAAGTTTTTCTCACGACATCTTATGTGGGACAATCATTGATGAAGTATGTGGGGCTGTTAACGTTTATGTGTAACGTCTCATTTTCACAACAAAAATTTTTTATTTTTAAATAAGACAAAAGTCCCTAATTATAAATCCATTATTAAGAAAAAAACATTTATTCCAGAATACATTTATCGAAAATCAGAGTAATATAAGAAACACAAAATCCTCAATACTGTTGATGAGTGTGTACGATAGTGTTTTCGCCCTACCACGATCAACGATAGAACCTGAAAACATAAACAACTGGGTAAGCATAAAGTTTAGTGAGTTTCCCCCAAAATACCGATACAACAAACTTATTATCATACATAACGGACCCACAATCATCAGATTGGAATACATTGGCCTAATCAGTCATCGGACTGGAATACCAACATACAACAGGTCCAATCAGTCATCGAGTTTGAATACCCAAGGTTTGTCGGCATGTCGACTTAACCCAACCACTTTTCTCGATCATCCGTTCCTACGGCTTACAGCTGGCCTAGACCAAGTATATTGGTCTACAGCACATAGCAGGACTACCTCAACCTATCTCACCACTATATGGCTATCCCACGTAAGATGTCGTGAGAAAAACCTAAAAAAATCATTCATAAATACTGTATGAGTACAAAAACAAAAATGTCTTATTTTGCAACAAAAAAATATTAAGGACTAAATGTGTACAAAAATATTAAGGACTAAATGCGTACAAAGTGAAAAATATATTACCCTATTAAGTCATTTTTACCGGCTAACCTAGAGTAGTCAGTCATAAGGACTAAATGTGTACAATTTAACAAGTTGAAGGGGTAAATGTGGTCGAAAAAAAAGTCAGTGACTAAATGTGTACAAATCAACAAATATATTACTCTTTTAAGTATATGACCTTAAGTATATATTTTAAAAAAAAAGATGATGGGAGAGCCCACCATCCGGATAACCGGAACGGCTTGTCGAATCTGGACGCAACATTCCTCTAGATACTTTTCGATTAGGCGATGAGGTATCAACACGCGTGAAAACCATTCCACATCATTCTTTATACATCTTCACAACTCATTTACTATTGATGGAGGTGGTGTTCACTAGTGAACAAGAGTGAGACAGAAGAGAGAGATAGAGAGAAAGAAGAGAGAGATAGAAAGAAATGGCTTTGATTGGGTGTGAGAACCTGTAATTGGCTTCAATCCACACCACCATTACTCCTATTGGGGGCGGTGTTCACTAGTGAACATCTCCTCCACCTAGACTCCATATAGGATTCTTACGTGTGAAAAAAGAACCATATCCCATGGCCTTACAAACCATATCCCATGGCCTTACAATGTACAGTGCATTGACTATTGGAAGTACACAGGCCTCTAGCTAATACTTTCAAATAACGAGATTAACAATTTACCCACGGCCTAACTGGCTTGATGTGCATAAACAATATTATTTCGTTATAAGTGGTGGAAACCACGTATGTTTAAAAATTTTATATACATTTTTTTTAATAACTATGAAATGTATATTATGAAAATTAAACGGCTGATCATGTAAATAAAATAATAGGATAATGTAAACGTAAAATGTTAGGATACCTTACAATTTACGAGATTTTTGGAATTTTTAAAAAATATTCTTCAATAATTTTCGAAAACATTATGCTATTAGGATAGGATTTAGTTTTTTAAAATTTTAAATCAAAGTTGATATACTATAAAAAAACAGAAATTAAAGAAAATTATAAAAAAATATCACATGTCAAATATGTCTGCTAAAAAAATGGACATATGACATCTTTTGATTTTTTTATTAGAAGAGATAGACATACATATATTACTTGCTTATTATTGAGCTCATTTATGTTCTCATTAAACCTATAAAGTATGGAATAACTTAACATCTTTCGATTACTTTTCTAAAAACATATAACTTCCAAAACATGATATATACATTATTATACTTTATATGTCATGCACTGGAACTTGTATTGGGAACCACATTGTGTCTACGTATTGGAATACACAACACATCATGCATTAGAACTTATATGTTGCTTAAGAAAAACACATACCCACATGAGTGCTTCATATTTGGATATGATTTAGTTTTTTAAAATTTTAAATCAAAGTTGATATGTTACTAAAGAAACTAAAAACATATAACTTCCAAAACATGATATATACATTATTATACTTTATATGTCATGCACTGGAACTTGTATTGAGAACCACTTTGTGTCTACGTATTGGAATACACAACACATCATGCATTAGAACTTATATGTTGCTTAAGAAAAACTCATACCCACATAAGTGCTTCATATTGGGATATGATTTAGTTTTTTAAAATTTTAAATCAAAGTTGATATGTTACTAAAGAAACAGTAAATTGACATGTGATATTTTTTGGTTTTGTTTATTAGAAGAAATAGATTACTACTATCATTACACCACCCATATAAACTATGCAAATATGACGATCCAAGACAGATACAAAGTTAGTCATACACTCCTTACATATATGTGATCCCCATTAATCTCATAATATCATAACTAGCTTTTCCTAACTTATACATCAGAGAGTATTACCGGGTCCTCAAGTGATAATACTCTTAACTTTATTTGTCTCCTATAGGTTCTACGTCTACTCCTATCTTGGAGAGGCACTGCACCCCCCAATGAAGATCGATGTACAAACATTGGTGCAAAACAAACAAGGCATTGAAAGAACGTCAATAAGAATGGCAAACAAGATTGCAACAACCTCACCTTTGGTGTCCACACCTTACAACCCAATACATATGATGCTCAGTTTCCTCCAAACTCTAATAACCATTTGAACAAATCCACTGCTTGAACCACCTATCGTAAAACCAGAAGCCAACAACAGTGAAAGAGAAAATACAACACCAAAAACTATATCCAATACACAGAAGTACCAAGAATGCCCACATTGAGCCAGGCACAAATCGATGACAAACACAACCACCAATCATTGCCCAAACAATAGAAAACATGAGAACATGCTCTAGAAATATGTACAAAAATATTCTAGGGACAACAAGTAGATGACTAGCAAGCGGTAAATAGGAACAAGTAATCTGTAACGTCCCAAAAATTAAGACTAAAAATTTGGATTTTTAAATTGATAAAACCATTACCCAAAACAATATCATAAAAAGCATAGTGAATCAGAGTGAATCAATAAACATCCAAGTACATTAGAGTCATGTAATATGCGGAACAATGTGGTGTGTGCAATGCAGTCACCCTGAGCTCTTCCCTTTTGAACTAGAAGTACCTAAAACATAAACCGAAAACCGTAAGCACAAAGCTTACTAACTTCCCCAAAATACCACATAACATACATATCAAACATATAATAGGCACCGCCTATCATCGGTCCCTGCCCGACATTGAGCCCCGCTCGGAACATATTCGTCAATCATCAAAACCCGCTCGATATACATATAACATATAAACACACGCATAAAATCACAAAGATAAATAACATACAATATAATCATTAGGCCATGCCCGACATCGGGCCCCATCCTGTATACATATAAACACGTAACATACGCAATAGTCACGCAGACAACTAGAATCCTAAACACAATAAACATGGGCCGATAGTGGTGCCTTCAACCTGCTAAACACAGTGAGGAAACTCACCTCTAGTGGCTGAATCTCTCAAATAAAGTCTCGGTATGCTGATCCGGAAAATCCCCACGCACTAGCACCATCAAATAATATCCAGCTAATAATTGGGTCTCGACCTATAATCAAGAATCTAAATTACTTGTCCAATATCCAGGGTAAAAGACCATTTTACCCTTTTTTACTTGGCCCAAAACCATGGCCTAACCAATTTGCTCAACAAGCCCAATTTCCTAAATGGCATCCCAAGGCCCAATATGGCCTAAATTCCTAATTGGGCCCAAAAATCATCATGGACCTAATTCCAATAAAGCCCATAGTCTATCCATGTCCCAAAGTCATAAGTTCAATGGCCCAACAAGGCTCAAAACCATAAAATGCCCAAAATGGACACTTTGGGAGTACGCCCTGCGTACCAGAAATGTATGCCCCGTGTACTCACCACCGAAGCACAACGTACAAGTAGTCAATGCATGAAACAAGAACTATGTTGAGCGTGCTCCTACGTATGCCAAACATACTCATCAGAGGCCCAAAAATCCATATTAAGCTCTTATTAGGTTAAGTCAAGTCGTCCAAACATAGATATGATCCCTAGATAACGTCTTAAACCATAAACTTGCAAACTTTACTCCCTTGCATGCCTTAATGGGAACCCAAACCCATTTTTATCCTTCTGAACGTAAAATATGAACACCAACTTAATCATGACTCACCCAAACCCATCAAGATGACATTTTTATGCACCTACAACCTCAAAAGTGCTAAGATCCAACATTCTAAGCTCTTGGAGTAGCTCATACTCACAAGGATGACTCTAAGGATCCAAATAAATCCAAAACATACCCTATACTAGATCTAACACATAGATTCATCAAGTTAAAAACTTTATACCTCTTGGAAGTTGATGAAGATGATTAGAGCTTGGATCCACAAACTCTAAGACAAATAATGCTTCGAAAAAGAACTCCTTCTTCTCCACGGCACACCAAAATCACACCAAAACCTAAAAAATGTTCAAATGAAAGGTAGGGTTTCGAATCTAGGGTTTAATGGGATGGAGGCTAAAGATAAGAGGGATTGGAGTTGAGTTAAGATCATTAAACAAGGTCTAAGACCATAAATTAGGTTTTGCATGAGGCTTGAGTATGCCCTGCGTACTCCCAGTATGCTCAACGTACTCCATAAGGTGCCTACGATCCTCTTTCCTAGTACGCCCAACGTACTCTCCATGCACACCCTGCATACTAGGCTTATCCTTAAATTCACCAACTTCTGAAAGCCATAACCTCTTCGTTCTAAATCTTATTTCGACGATCCTTATATCCACATAAAGTTAACAAGAAACTCTACACTTCTATCAACTACCTCTTACCATAAAACTTTCCAAACTAAAATCCAAAATTCTTAAAAGGCCTAAACTCCCACTTTATTGATATACTCTTGGACTCTAAAACGCGAACTGAACTCCCAGATCATCTAACATACATTATCTACACTCAAAGGGGGTTTAATTCTCTTTCCTAAAGGCCCTAAGCCTTATGATAACCGGTCTTTAGGTCACGACCTGGAATTATGAAACGATTCGAAACAGGATGTTACATAATCCCACCTAATGTTGTTCTAACTAATGAAAAGACATATTTTTGTCTGCAAGAATCCACCATTGTCAATGTGACATCTCCAATTTCACGTCCTGAAAAGACCGATTTGTTTATGATTTATTTAAAAATCAGAGTATCCTTTTGAAGAATAATGTTGTGGAATTTGTTCCTAAAAATATGTTAAAGATATTATTAAAGCATTTCTGAATAAATGTATTTTAATTATATTAAATACATTGGGATGTCATTGTCAATACAGTACATAATCATAAACAGAAGTAGTATAGGCCTTACAAATATCTATTATTCTAATGGCCTATAATCTATAGATCTCTCATCAAATCATTACTCGTTCCCGTTATCCTCACTTTCTGTCCCTAAAGCATCTGTTTTAAGGGACCTATCCTAAGGTTCATCATCGGGAAGACAATAATGCTTAGGGGATTCCTCAGCAATATATATCGGTAAGGCAACCATGAGAGGGATGCAGTACACCAGGTGAACACATCGTCCACAAACACCTACAATTTGTGAGTCTGTTAGCGTTCCGCTAGCCTGTCTAGAATAGTCCATGGTCTCCATCTATACTCCGTTAGATGACTGAGTCAATTTTCAACATCAAGACCTCTCATGAATTTATTTAATCATTCATCATCTAATTCATCTACCCATTTTTTCCCAACATATTGATAGGTATAAAATTCATATACAGTTTAAATAAAGTAAAACATGTATACATCGTTCATCCAACATAGATATCAAGAATACAGATAATATGTATGTATAACATGTAATTTATATTAAATACTTAATATCTATGTGTAAGATGAAGGTAACTATGCACTCACTTGTTAAAGTGATGACTCACAATTCGGGCAGCTTCGCTTCTAACAATTTATTTTCCTTCGATGAAACCTAGTATCATTATTACTAGATTTCAATGTGATATTTATTGCGACTAATTATTAGTCTAGATTCATCATTAACTCAAAGTCTACTTTAATGATCTATCAAGTAAGGGACAACCACGTAGGATCATATTGGAGGTATGGTCCGTTAATTGATAGTTTCATTTTATTTACTTCTTTTTATAGTTTATTTTAGCATATTCTATTCATAACTTAGCTAATCTTCATGCATATTTTCCTTTTTGTTATTTTATGACTATTTTGGGTACTTTCTAGTTTCGTGAGCTTTATTGCATATTTCAAAGAGACTAGCGAAGCGGGAATGTTCAGGATGTGTGTAAAGCAATTAGATTTTGAGGAAAATCAAGGATTATGAGCTTGATGACTAGTGGAGATGATGCATGGAGTGGGATAGTGTCTATGGAGCTTTAAGAAGATGGACCTAGAATTTAGAAGAAAATGGTGAATTTTTGAGCATGCAGAGATTATTGATTGAGCGAGCACGTGAGCTATGGATGATTTGGGGAAGCCAAATTAGGCTTAAATTGAAGAAAGCATGAAGATTATTGGGCTACAAGCTTAGTGGATTCGTTATGGGCCAGTGGGCTAAGTCATTGGAAGCCTAAATCACAAAAGAAACCAATTCAGTATGTGGGCTACCCGTGCAACAACACGCGGTTCGTGCAAGGTCATGCAGGGGCATTTCCAGGAATTCTTGTTTTGAACTATATGGGGAACATTGGTGCGCGACTTTTCAAAACTTCTTTATATCCGATTTTAGAGCACTTTTTCTGGAGATTGTGAAGACGTTGAAGGCCAAGAACACTTGAAGAACATCATCTATTCATCTCTAAATGTTGCTACATGTTTGGTACACTTTAATTTAGTTTTAGTTTCTTAACTTGAGCCATGCTAGGCTAAACTAATCTTGGTTGACTTTGGTGAAATCCTTTGAATGTTGAAGACTCTATGAACTTGTTCTTGAATCTTTATGAGAATGTTTTGTGTTTTAAAATCTTATTACTACTTGTATGTTTTTATTCATGAGTTTAAATATTCTTGTGGTGATTAGTTGGCAATTTCTTGAGTGACTAAAGGATCCTCAAATTAGTAAGCAACAAATGATTTTTGTGTTGGTTTTACTTCACACAATCATAAAAATATTTTCTCCAACATGGTAGTGAAATCATTTGACTCCTCTTGGATTTGGTGACTTTTTTGTTCTTAATGCTAGTTAACTTTCACTAATTACATGTTTAATGGAAATTGTTACTTTTACAAAGGAGATTGTTATGAGCTTCCCTAACCATTTTAACAACTAAGAAAAGTATATGTAATCTCAAGCTTCTTGGATTACTATAGCCAAATTAGTTATTTAAAACAAGTATCGTACACGTGGATTCTAATGATATGTTCACAAAATTTTCAAGTGAGGAAACCTTTAGTCAACCACTTCTCTCTTATTGATTTTACATCAAACTCTTATTTTTGTTGAATTGTCTATTTACTAGTTTTATTTGAAGTACTTCAAAAGAACAAAACCCCCAATTTTAATTTTTATTGTCATTTTACAAGTACTTTTGCAAAGAGATTTTCGTTGAGTAACAAATTGAACCAATCTCCATGGATTCGACCCCTTTTCCACTATACACTACTTTAGTGTAAAAGATTTAGGGTTATTAATTTTGTTGGCCTCGATAACCACCAAATTTTGGCGTCGTTGCTGGGGATTGCTTATTTTTAATCAATTTGTTTTTGTATACCTAAATCTCAACGTACATATACTCTAATCTACAATATCAAAATTGAAAAAAAAAGTGTGGCTTGGAAATGAACACTCCTTGCATTGAAGATCAACTTTTTGAGCTATCTCAGTTAGTTATGATGATTGAAATTGACCAAAGTGTACAGCCCATGCCTCTTTTTTGCGATTTTTTCACCCAAAATGGACATCATTCCGATGTGTGTCTATATTTACAAGGAGAATGGGAAGAAGTGCAATACAAGGAGGCTACTTCTAGTCAAACCAATGGAGTTATGATCAGCCTCAACATGATCAGTGGTAGGACAACAACTATGTTTGGGGAAATAACTAATACCAAAACCCATACCAAACCTACGGCAAAAACTAATACCAATCAAATCCATAGTTCCAAGAACCCTATCCTCACCCTCTTAAACAAACTAAAACACCAAGCATATCCTTAGAGGACAATGTGAAAAGAATTTCCACTTCTACCCAAAATTTCCAGGAAAGAACCCAAGCTAGCTTCAAAAGATTAGAGCAACAAATAACACAAATTGTTCAATCAATGTGTTAATGGAAGCTCAAGAAAAATTACCATATGAAGAGAGCCAATGACATAGCACATGTTCCATTCCTTTGAAATATGAGAAAAGTTTTGATGGCCCAAGAGTGTTATATGAAGAAGATGAAGAAGAAGAAGAAGAAGAAGAAGAAGAAAAAGAAGAAAAAGAAGTGGAGGATGTTGTCAAAGAGGAAGAAGACATTAAGAAAGCTATCAATGAAACTATAAAGGAAGTGTTGGGGGTTCATTAAAGAGAGGTTAAGGCACCCACTACCATTGAGAAACTAACTCCAGTGGTAAAACAACCACAAGAGTCGGAAACGATAAATCTATCGGACCCTTCAAAGGATACATATCCTAAGAAAGAAGACACCCAACCGGTCACCTACTTAACCACCATGTTAAAGAGGGAAGAGTTGGTGACCATAATGAACAAGTACAGGAAAGAATATGGTTGCATGATTGATATTTTCAAAGGTCTAAGTGTGGTATGGTTCTCCAGTAAAAGAAAAAGTCAAATACTAGAAAAGAGTCCCAATGGAGGTGTGGAAATTAAAAAAGGTCGACACGGGGAAAATTTGCAAGGTTAATGGACATTGATTGAAGCCGTTATATGAATATTTTGATTCAAATGTCCAAGATGTTGTCCATTTGGACCCCCAAATTGTTAAAGTGAAGTTTAGAGGCGTCTCACTGAAAGATGTTAAGGAAGGGCATTTTTGGAAAGCATTGTGCTTTCATGCTTTTAAATTCAAATAAAGAAGTTTGAAGATGCTTTTAAGATCCTCAAGGAGTTGTCTTTGAAGGAATTACGTGTTTCCATATGTTTCTGGCTTTCTAATCCATGAAAATGAAAAGAAACAAAGAGCAATGAAGCAAAAATGAAAATCAGGATTAGCAGGTTGCGTGACCTGCGCGCTGTTGCGCGGGTAGGTTGCACGACCAGGCCAAGACCTAATTACAAAGTCTGGATGGCCCATGTGGAGACCTGCACGAGCTGCACACACTGAGTTGGGCAATTTGGGCTATTTTCGACTATTATTTGACCAAGTGCTGACCAAAGGTTTTAATAAGTTGACCTTATGACTATTCTTGAACAACATTGGCTGAAATTGACCTTTGCTGACCTATAGATTAAAATGTTCATCTTCCCTTCTTCTTCATTTAACCATCTTGACCTTCTACTCCATTGATCTCAAGAACATAACCTTTCAACACCCACCTCGCAGGAAAAATCAATATTTTCGGAGTTCTACTAGTCTAAATTTCACAAAACCACCGCCACAGACATTTTCCACTGTCCGATCCTGCGATTTAGGTCATTTCTGCCCTTACCTTAAGCATTGAGGGCAATTCTTGTTCTTAAGCTTGGGGTGGAGTATTTTCTTTATATCACCATATTTTTTTTGTGATTTCATTAGGATCTTAGAGAGTCTTTTATCCCACATTTGGGCATTTTCAATATATATGAAAAATCACAAGTTTGAAAAGGAGCCTACATCTCTATGCTCCACACATGGTCATTTTCACTATTTAGATCATTCAAATTATTATTATCTTTCGGTTCTACTTACATACTTTTGGGAACCAAATTTCGAGTCAAAAAGTTTTCTTAATAAAAATAAAATTCGATGTGTTATTACATTACCTTCAAGTATCTTCTTAACTTAAAAAAAAAACAAGAGAAGCTCAAGCAAGCAAATTACAAGCTGCGATTATCTTAGATGGGCGACCGATTCAATTATTGAACAAATTTCCTATATTTTGGTCACCCGACGTTTGATATTCATTTATACAGGGTTGTTTTATTGTATTTTGATCGAGTTGTTTTTTTTTGCAATACGGTGTTGTTAAGGAGTCTGTCGAGTCGGATACTATGGGAGGTTCGGTCCAACACTAATTGAACTGATTCCCACAACGGTGCCAGAGCGATGAAACCCAATCACACATAAGAGTAGCTAGTAGATGTGAGATCACACAACTTTCATGATAAGAGTGTACACTTAAAAAAGAGCTTCACACGAGCCCATCCACCTGCTTTCTCCCTACAATAGATGTTCTTCATTATATGCATGTTCCATTGGGGTTGCGACTGACTATCCCTCACTCACTTAGAAGAGTTGTTCTGGCTGTAGTTTATGGTTCTATTGTCACTGGATGAAAAATTCATGAGATAATATGAAGATCAATTCTGACCATGTTAACTAACTGTAATCAGGTTATATCGTTCTATCCATTCTTTTTATTTTTCTTAGGATAGTTCATTTTAGTCTTGTGCTACTTGAGGATAAGTAAGGTTTAAGCTTGGGGTGATTTGATAGTTTCATTTTATTTACTTCTTTTTATAGTTTATTTTAGCATATTTCATTCATAACTTATCTAATCTTCATGCATATTTTCCTCTTTGTTAATTTATGACTATTTTAGGTACTTTCTAGTTTCGTGAGCTTTATTGCCTATTTCAAAGAGACTATCGGAGTGGGAATGTTTGGTACATATGGAAAGTATTTGGATTTGGAGGATAATAAAGGATTATGGGCTTGATGACTAGTGGAGTTTATGCATGGACTGGGCTAGTGGCTATGGATCTTGAGGAAGATGGACCTTAAGTTTAGAAGAAAATGGTGAATTTTCATGCATGCGGGAATTATTGATTGGGCGAGTACGTGAGCTATGGATGATTTGGTGAAGCCAAATTGGGCTTAATTTGAAGAAATCATTAAGAATATTGGGCTACAAGCTTAGTGGATTCATTATGGGCCAGTGGGCTAACTCATTGGAAGCCTAAATCACAAAAGAAACCAATTCAGCATGTGGGCTACCTGTGCAACAACACGCAGTTCGCGCAAGGCCCTACAGGGGCATTTCCAGGAATTCTTGTTTTGAGCTATATGGGGAACATTGATGTGCCACTTTTCAAAACTTCTTTATATCCAATTTTAAAGCACTTTTTCTGGAGATTTTGAAGACGTTGAAGGCCAAGAACACTTGAAGAACATCATCTTTTCATCTCTAAATCTTGCTACATGTTTGGTACACTTTACTTTAGTTTTAGTTTCTTAAGTTGAGCCATGCTAGGCTAAACTAATCTTGGTTGACTTTGGTGAAATCCTTTGAATGTTGAAGACTCCATGAACTTGTTCTTGAATCTTTATGAGAATGTTTTGTGTTTTAAAATCTTATTACTACTTATATGTTTTTATTCATGAGTTTAAATGTGTTTGTGGTGATTAGTTGGCTAATTTCTTGATTAACTAAATGATCCTCAAATTAGCAAACAACAAATGATTTTTGTGTTGGTCTTACTTCACATAATCATAAAAATATTTTCTCCAACATGGCAGTGAAAGCATTTGTCTCCTCTTGGATTTGGAGACTTTTTATTACTTAATGATAGTTGACTTTCACTAATTACATGCTTAATGAAAATTGTGACTTGGACTAAAGAGATTGTTATGAGCTTCTCTAACCATTTTAACAACTAAGAAAAGTATAGGTAATCTCAAGCTTCTTGGATTACTATAGCCAAATTAATGATTTAAAACAAGTATCGTGCAATTGGATTCTAATGATATATTCACCAAATGTTCATGTTAGGAAACCTTTAGTCAACCACTTCTCACTTATTGATTTTACATCAAACTCTTATTTTTGTTGAATAGTCTATTTAAATCTTAGTTTAACTCTAGTTTTATTTCATATATTTCACAAGGACAAAACCCCCATATTTATTTTTTATTGTCATTTTACAAGTATTTTTGCAAAGAGATTTTCGTTGAGTAACAAATTGAACCAATCTCTATGGATTCGACCCCTTTACCACATACACTACTTTAGTGTAAAATACTTAGGTTTATTAATTTTTTTGGCCTCGACAACCACCAATAATGAACTTAAATATAAGTTATACATAAAGTAGGGTACACATAACCTACTTACAAGGGGATTTAGCAAGGAACCGAGCTCCATACGGGCATAACTTTTGAGCCAAAAGCTTTTCTTCTCGTGGCCTTTTATCACTCCGGGACTCGCTTCTAGCACTTAGGAAGTGCTATGGAAAGGAGAAGAGGGTTTGGGGGTATTTTGTAGAGAAGTTGAGAAAAGGTGTGAACAAAAATGAGGAATAACGCCTCATATTTATAGGCTAGAAATCGCGTGTATGCGGGACGTACTAGAGACATACGTTGGGTGTACTTGGTACGCGGGGTGTACCAAGCCCTACACTGGGTGTACTGCTCCACGTGTCAGCATTGGATGTGAATCCCTGGGGAAGAAGGTGGGGCTGAGATGGTGCCACATGACACTTCGAGCTTAAATCCAAAAATTAATGATCTTCTAAAATCTGTAACTTTGCATACAAGCTCCATTTTTGACGTTCTTTATATCCACACCTAGGTAGAAACATGATCTATAACTTTCATTTAGACTATGTTGGCTAATTTTGAATTTATTTTTAAAGTCATACTTTAACATGCTTAGACAATTAAAGTCCGTTAAAATTAATAACTTTTTTATCCGATGTCCGTTTTCATCTGTCTATATATCATTGAGCTCCTATTAACGAGATATTCGATTTTCGTTTAGGTTGTGTTGGCTAAAAATCAATCAATCTAAAATTTGATTTTCGGGCTGTATAGTGCTATCCAAAATCTTAAAAAAATCATAACTTCCTCAAACAAAGTCAGATTTGGAAGTTCTTTATATGCACAATCTCGGTTTAACGTATACTACGACATTAATTTAGATCGCTAAGGCTAAAAAGTAGTTTATCAAAAAATCACTTTTTACGATTCGCAGTGTCATGCCAGTTTTGTCGCAAAACTTTGTCGATTCATAACTTCTTTGTTATAAGTCGGATTTCAGCGTTCCTTATATCCCCGAAATCCTTGTTATGACTACTTCAAATTTCTTTAAAATTATTAGGTCAAATTTTCATTCTATTTTTGACGCATATTTTTATTATTATTTCTTATATCGTTATAAGCATGTATATTGCACATAAATCACATCATACTCAAATAATTCATCTTCGTTTGTTAAAAATAGGTTACAATTGTTGACCCTAACTTTTACGTCATTATAATAATTCTTATCCTAGAAACGTGGGCTTTACAGTTAAGACTAGAGTTTTCTGTCAATAAACATACTATCAAGATACACAAAGGAACAATTGTTTGTTTAACTAGTAATACAACAAGTGATGTGGCACCATAACCAAACTCCACCTTCGAACATGGGACCAACCCTCACAACAAATTTATGAATCCTAAGGTTAGATAGATCTTTACTAGGAAGAAGTATTTGAAGATAGTAATTCCCTATCAGGACCCACCTCCCAGATATATCCAAGTAGAATTGCAATACCAACCCAGATGACCATGATGACCACGATGAATACTACAAATGGAAGATAGCCACATATTATGTTGATGAGAAGTGTTTTTGTAATTTCTTCCCTGCAATACTAGTAGGTCCAACAAAACTATGGTGCTATAGCTTGCTGCCATAAAGCATCAGAAGTTTCGAAAGACGTAATATCTTGTAATTCATTTTATGGAACAAAGAAATATAAAACATATACACAAGAAATCATGAGATGTGTACAAAGCGAGACAAATCATTACATGCATACATTAATAGATTCAACAAAGCAATGTTTAATGAACCAAAAAGAGTGTACAATATTATAATCGCAACATTAACATACGGTCTTTAATTTTGCCTGTTATTTAAGAATATTATAAGAAAACCATAAAAATCATGAATAGAATTAATAGACAGAGTCTACCAACTCCTAACACAAGAACATGCTAATGGGTTTTCTAGGTTATAAAAAAAATCATGTGGTAGATAAACTATTAAAACCTTAAGTTCACATGCAACCTAGAAAGGATCTATGTTTTTTTCTATTGATAGCAACTAACTATGAATATCAAGAAACCCTATTGTAACCCTGGTAATACAACAGTTATAATAGCGTTTCTTGATATTCATAGTTAGTTGCTACCAGAAGGTATTTGTATATTATCATTAATGAAATAACAATAGTCACACATATTAAAATCACATTCAATGGATGAAATTTGCCTTCCTGTAAAACTTCGATGGGTGAGATTGGACTCCAAACCATACACAGATTAGTAGATTACATTTTATACCAGGAAATTGTGATCTAACTCTAGAATATGATCCTTGTCGGGTTTCACCGCAAAGGTTACATTTAAATTTCTAACATCCTTGTTCTCCAACAAGTTTATCCAGTTTAGTCATGTAGTCCTACAGTGGAGGTTGGTCTATTGATGTAGTTGAGAAGCCATAATCGATTAGTTTAGAAAATAGGAGAATGGTGATTGGTGAATTCTGAATCTGTGATCGTCTGATTAGTGATTGACGAGATGAGTAGATGACTGGGAATGGGATAATCGATCGGTTTAAGGTAATAACAAATATTTATAGCCCATTAGCCTTTTTGGACTTGAAAAGCCCATGAAAAACCTAAAATAAAATAGAAATGTTGTGGAAACTTCACCAAAACTTTATCGATACGTTTACTGGCTACCCGATACTTCACAGAAACATTTCCATGGTGGATCGTAGGCGTATCCGTTTCCATTGTGTTTTCGAAATGGCAACGTGACCCTAAGAGGAGTTTTCATGCTTCCTAGACTAGTATAATTCAAATTAACAAAAAAGAAACAGTTACATACTTTTTTATTAATCTGGCAATTAATCAATAAAAACCTTCTTCTAGATTCCTTGGAAAGAAAGCACCAAATGTATGATGCCTCTAATGGCTTATGTCGGATTAAGGTGTCTAAGCTCATAACTAAATTGGTATAAACTTGAAAATAGAAGCAAAGTCCTTTTGGGCTGCCCTCATAACTAGAAATAGATAGAAATGATATTAGGAAAAAGAAAGAAAGAGAGAGAGAAAGAGAGAGAGAGAGAGAGAGAGAGAAATGTTTTGTTAATATATATTATGTGATTAATATATTAACTAGGAATAAATAATTGATTTGTTAATTTGTTATGTGATTAATAAATTAATATGAGATCAATAGTTAAATAATTGATTTGTTAATTTATATGGTTAATAAATTAATAAAAAAAAAACAATTCGAATCAATTAATTATTAATCCGAATTAGTCTGGAATTAATTTGAGATCAATTGGAATTAATTAAAGGTGCAAGGGTGAATTGTAATTGTTTAATAGTTGAACAAAAGAGACAATTCTATAATCATACAACATGTGAATGAAATTGGGAGTCTTTCTAGGGTTTCCAGAAGCCTCCTGGTTGCATTAAAGGAAAATATTTGAATTAGGATTAAATCTATTATTTAATCAATTCAGATTCTGCTTTGCTTTCAGCTTACCTAAAATATAAATAGGACCCCAAGGCCATTAATTTTCGTTCATGACATTCCTAAGAGTATTAATCAGGAAATCTCCTCCCTCTGTTTCCTCCTCATTCTAGGGTTTCAATGGTTTTGGGTGTGAGTTAACACAAGCACGACATTTCTGGTGCTTGCTTTCAAAAGCTTGTTCAAGAAGGATTTTATTGGTCATTTACAACAATAATTAAAAGGTATGTAAACCATAATCCCTTTGTAAATTTAGATTATAGTAGGGTTTTCCTAGGAGTCTTGATGTTCAATTGTTTGTTGCAATCAATAGAGAAAAACTTGGATCTAATAGGTTGCATGTAAACTTAGGGTTAAGTTTTTTTTCCACCCCATATTTTTCTGTAACCTATAAAACCTATCAGTGGTATCAGAGCCATTGTTTTCAATTGATATTGCATAATATTTAATAAATCAAAATTAAGGTTTATAAAAAGTAAACCCTAAGGAGGCATTTTTTGAAAATTGCCAAAGTTCTTGAAACCTTAGCCTCCATCCTTAGGTTTTTGAAATTTGCAAGGGTTCTTGAAACCCTAGCCTCCTTAGGTTTTTTGTTTTTTGAAAATTAGGGAAGCCCTTTTAGGGTTTATCTAGTTTCCTTAGCTGGTATTTCAAAAGCCTTAAAATTAGAATATTAAAACCTGATAAAGTCAATCCCTATTTTTGAAAATTTGTGGTTTTTGGATTGGGATTAAATTTGAATTACTTTATTAATTTTTTAATAGTAAATAATTATTTAATCCACAAATGATTCAACTAATTTAATTAAATTTTTAATTAAAAGATAAAGATAAATAATAACTGGTTAGAGATAATTAATTAAAAAGATTAATTTAAATAATTATCATTTAAAACTCATATTTGAAAGGGTTTTAAAATATACCTTATATATTATTAAAAGTTAACTAATATATATATATATATATATATATATATATATATATATATATATATATATATATATATATATATATATATATATATATAAGAAAACTTAGCCAAATCAATAGCAGGCTTCATTCACGAAACCATGCTATCAATAGGGTATAAGGAAGCACCTATAAAATGGCCGTTGAATGGGTGTCCTATCTCACCGACCGATCTCCTGTGTGGTGAAAGTTGGTTAGTTGAACGGGTTTGATAGGACATAATCTCATTGAAAAAATTAATGATATAAAACTACTAGAACATTCTTAAAAAAAATCCACTCTAGTTACTTTAGGAAAACTATGAAAAATATTCTAATCCACGAAAATGCACATCATGATTTATATGTCGTTAGTGTTGGGGAAAAATCACAAGAACGATTTGATGATGTGAAATTTAAGAATGAACAAAATCATGAAGGTGTATATGGTGAACAAGATATTTTATTCAACAAGATGAGGAAATTACACTAAAAGAAAAGATTGAAATATATCTATTCTACCTAAGAAACCCCATCTCATTTAGTGACTACATCATGACTCTCTTACCCTAAAATGATTATTACATGACTATTTATAGGGTACAAACAAGTCTAGGCCAATAACCCACATTTTATAAAAGGAGGCCCCTTGTCATCATCCATGGAATAGTTTGAACCTTACATTATCTTCCTCAACGTATGACAATAAGAAGTAGAAACAAGAAGGTGTTCCTTAATAGTAATGTAGTATTAGGTTATATAGTTAGGGAAAACCTCTTAATAACAATGTACAATCGGATCCCCTTAATACCAATGTATTACAATTTTTTGACATGATGTTATGCATGAAATTAATTGTTTTGGTATATATTTATTTACATATTTTTGTATTATGCGTAAATGATTATCGTAAAGACGCATCGTAAATGGTTGCTGAAGTTTATGAAACACAAATGCGTGTCATCTTCATTTATGACAGGGGCTTTAATGATACACAATGCGTGTCCTAAACGTGCGTCGTAAGGTTACCACACACAAATACGTGTCGTCTTCCTTTATGACAGGGGCTTCCATGATACGCATTGTGCGTCGTAATGCGCGTCATAAATGTGTGTCATAAATGCACGTCATAAGTGAGCATCGTCTATAGATGATGCGCAAAAGCGTGTCGTCTCTCGTTATGACAGGGCCTTCCTTGACACACATTTGCGCGTCGTCTGAGCGTTTTACGACACGCATTACGCATCGTAAAAGGCTGTTTTCTAATAGTGAAAGACAAAATGCAAAGTATCAAAACACACAGATAAGAACATAAGACATCTCAACCACACAAGTATAGAACTCATGGTAAATATAGTGAGAAGACTCACCTCGTAAGCTGGAAAGTAAAAGTATCATACTCGGAAATCTCTAACTATCATCGCCTGACACATAGGATAATTATCTCTAATTAATACTTTACTCATACTCAAATACACCAAAGGTTGTTCTCTCTTTCTCTCTAACTCTTGGAATGGGTAAAAGACCATTTTACCCCTCCATGGTCTCCTTTACCCATGCTGACAAAAACCCTAAAGTCAATAGAAGTTAAACTCGAGTCAATAGTCCATGTTTGACTTGACTCGTCGAGTGCACTCTCGTGACTCATCGAGTCCACTCGCACCTTAGAAGTCTCGTGAAGGTCCAGCTCATCGAGTTAACACCTAACTCGTCGAGCTATAGCATGGCCAACTCATCGGGACAAACCCTAACTGAATCGTCAATACGGGTCATCGACTCAGTGAGTCCATTCAGACCCAAGTCTTAAACAAACAATTTCAAGGCAGGAAACCCTTTTACATTCTAGATCTAAGCTTTCTAGGCTTGCTTATCACATAAAGCCACAAGCTTTATGTTCATTCATGGCACTTAGGGATTGAAAATGCCAAAAACATGCTCTATTAAGGGTTTTTCACTCAAGGCTCTATTATGGCTGAATAAAGCATGGACCTTTGGACTCTAGGGACCTCACAAGGTCCAGATCTGATGTCCAAATCTCTATATGTGTCTAAAACACTCAAACTCCCAATATTAGATAGAAAAGAAGCCCTAACTCCAAATAATATGAGATCTACCCAAGCTAATGAGAAAGGTATAAACTTTATACCTTTAACAGGAGCTCTTGGATGAATGACAATAGATCTAATAGTCTCCTCTTGTTCCTTGCTTGAAATCCTTCTCTTCTCTTCCAAAGATGCACCAAAATAGTCAATATTAGCTCACACGCTCTCTCTATTATCTCAAAGGGCGAATAGTTTTTATCTTAGTGAAGGAAAGCAGCTGATGAGCCTCAAATGAGGGCATAGGTGCCCTTAAATAGGCTCCAAACCCGGGGATTTAGGGTTTCTCTTCACAGCGTCTACTTGGTGAGTCGGCTCATGGACTCGTCGAGTAGATCATTAATCCCACGTGGCACATCGTGACTCTACTCGACGAGTTGTAGCACTAACTTGTCGAGTAGCTCAATAGTCCTCAAAATAAATAAATAAACAATATACCTGGAAGTCCAGATGTTACAATTCTCCCCCACTAGAATCAGACTTCACCCTCGAAGTAATGCTCTAGAAATAACTCTAGGTACTACTCTCGCATCTTGGACTTCGGCTCCCAACTCAACTCGGACCCTCTCTGATGTTCCATTGGACTTGAACCAGGGGCAACTGTATGTTCCTCAGAACCTTCACCTTTCGATCCATGATATCAATCACCCTCTCAATATAATTCGGGCTCACATCCACCTGAATGTCCTCTAAGGGCACCACTGCCGTCTTATCGGCTACACATTTCCTCAGCACATACACGTGGAAGGTGTTATGGATCCGACTCAACTCCGTAGGTAGCTCTAACCAGTATGATACCTTACCCACTCTAGTGGCTACTCTGAAAGGACCAATGTATCGGGTCCCCAGCTTGCCCCATTTCCTGAATCGAATCACACCTTTCCGAGGAGATACCTTCAGGAGTAAAACTCTCCGACCTGGAACTCCAGCTCAGATCATCTCCTGTCTGCATAAATCTTCTAGTGACTCTAGGCTGTCGGTAATCTCTGTCTGACCTTCTGAATCTGTAAAATTGTCTTCAACACTATCTCAGTGCCACCCATCACTCATTGCCCTATCTCTCCCCAACAAATGAGAGTCCGGCACCTTTTCCCCTAAAGGAGCTCAAAAGGAGGCATACCAATACTCGAAATATAGATGTTGATGTAAGAAAACTTAGCGAAGGGAAAATAAGTGCCTCAACTTCCTCCGAAATCTATAGCACCTGTTCGCAGCATGTCCTCAAGCGTCTGAATCGTGCGCTCGCTCTGCTTGTCTGTCTGCGGATGGTAAGCGTTACTGAAATGTAACCGTGTACCCAATTCCTCATGAAATTTCTTGCAGAACCTGGAAGTAAAGCGCATGTCTCGATCTGACACTATCGAGGTCGACACTCTATGCCGAGCGGCCACCTCCCTCACATAAATTTCAGTCAATCTCTCTGCAGAAGAACTCTCACTGATAGCGAGGAAGTGGGCGCTCTTCGTCAGCCTATCCACAATCACCCAGATCGCGTCAACTCTATGTGCTGTCCTTGGTAACTTGGTGATAAATTCCATAGAAATCTGTTCCTAGTTCTACTGGGGAATCTCCAGAGGCTGCAATGGACCATGTGGACGCTGGTGCTCTGCCTTAACTCGACGACAAGTCAAGCACCTCTTAACTATGCAAGCAATGTCCCTCTTCATATAGGGCCACTAGTAGTCTCTCTTTAGGTCCAAATACAACTTAGCGGCCCCTAGATGGATCGAGAATATCGATCTATGCACCTCCTCCATCAATATTCGCCGATCTCCTCCTGTAAGGGCACCCAAATTCGCCCTCAGAAAGTCATAAGCCCACGACTGTTCATCAAAAACTTAGATACCTTCCCAATCACCCGCTCCCTATTGGGGTTCTCCGGTCTCACGACCTCCACCTGGGTCTCTCGAATGGTATCTAATGCTAGAGTCATCACTATCATCCTCATACACATATCTCGGATCAGAGCATTCTCGGCCCTACGGCTTAGGGCGTCGGCTACCATATTAGCCTTGTTTGGATGATAAAGGAATTCGCAGTCATAGTCTTTCACCACATCCAACCATCTCCTCTATCTTATTTTTAGGTTGGGTTGATCCATAAGATACTTCTAGATCTTTTGGTTTGTGTATATAGTACACTGAAACCCATACAAATAGTGGCGCCAGATCTTGAGGGAGAACACCACCGCCCCCAGCTCTAAATCTTAGGTGGGATATCTCATCTCGTGAGGCTTCAACTGCCTCGACGCATATGTTATCACGTGCCTCCTCTGCATCAGCACCGCGCCCATCCCTGATATCGATGCATCGCAGTATACCGCAAAGTCCTCCACTCCCTCAGGAAGGGCTAACATCAGGGCTTTGCACAATCTCTGGTGAAGCATCTCAATTGAGGCCTGCTACTTGGGACTCCAAATAAAAGTAACACACATCCGGGTCAACCTAGTGAGGGGAACGACAACCTTGGAGAAATCTCTAATAAATCTCCAATGGTAGCCAGCCAATCCCAGAAAACTACTGATCTCGGATTGGGATTTCAACACCTCCCATCGTATAACGGCCTCAATCTCGGCTGGGTTGACCAATATCCTATTCTGATTAACGACATGTCCCAGGAACTGAACCTCTCGTAACCAGAATTCGCACTTGGAGAATTTGGCATACAGCCTCCCTGATCTCAAAACCCCAAGAATCTCTCTCAGATTCTCCTCATGCCAGTCTCTGGATGTTGAATACACCAAGATATCATCATTGAACACGATCACTAATCGATCCAATATAGGCATGCACACCCGATTCATGAGATCCATGAACGCTGCCAGTGCGTTGGTGAGCCCAAAAGGCATCACCACAAACTCGTAGTGCCCATAACGAGTCTTAAAGGCCGTCTTCTAGATATCCTCCTCACGAACTCTCATCTGATGATATCAAGTCTTCAAATCGATCTTGGAAAACCAAGATGCTCCCTGCAACTGATTGAACAAATAGTTGATCCTTGGAAGTGGATAATGGTTCTTGACCTCCAGCTTGTTCAACTCCTGGTATTCAATGCACATCCGGTGTGAACCATTCTTCTTCTTGACAAAAAGGATCAACGCTCCCCACGGCAAGCTACTCAGTCTGATAAATCCCTTCCCCAGCAGCTCCTGGAGCTGTTAGGGTAACTCCTGCGTCTCTAGTAGCGCAAGGCAATATGGTGCCTTGGCGATAGGCAGCGCTCCCGGAACCAAATCAATCCAGAACTCTACTTGCCTCTCAGGAGGCACACAAGGTAAATCCTCGGGAATAACATCAAGAAACTCACTCACTATCATAACCTCGGTGATAGAAGTCGGTCTCTCGGTAGCAACCTGCATATCCATCACATGCGCTAGAAAACCCATACAACCTTGCTGCAAATTCTGCCTCGCCTTGGTAGCAGAGCAGAAACCTGACGCAGATCTGGTACCCTCGCCATACACTGTAATCACTCCCCCATTGGGATCTCGTATATTCACCAACTGACGCTCGTAGTCGATCACAAATCTAAAATGACTCAAGCAATCCATGCTGATGATGACACAGACATCCCCCATCGCAATCAGTACCAGATCAATTGGTAACTCGACACAAAAAAAATCTCCAACAGATACCCTTGGAACACATCAGTAGCAAAAACTTCATGCTTTTCAGCTATAGAAACCCTCAAAGGTCGACTCAATGCCTCACGTCAGATACTGATGTGATGACTAAAAGCTAAGGACACGAAGGATCGACTTGCACCCGAGTCAAATAACACTAAAGCAAGAACAAAAGTCACAAGAAATGTACCTAAATATAGCACATAATAAGCACAATAAATCTCAAAATAATTAAATAAAAAGGGAAATATGTACAAGCCACGACATCAGGTGCTGCGCGGACCTCCTCCATTGTCAGCTGAAAAGCTTTACCACTATCCCTCGGAACCTCAGCCTTAACCGGCTGACTATCAGCAGCATGTAAAGCAACATGTGCAGATCCCTGACGAAGCTAGGAACACTCGGCCTTCTGGTGGCTGATCTAGTTGCAGTGGAAGCAAACTACAAACCCATTGGGGCAATCCTTCGCCATATGCCCCTCCTTGACACATTTGTACCAAATCCCCGCTCGGCACGACCCCTCGTGAATCTTGCCGCACTTTCCACAAGTGCGGCCCTTCTGGCCCCCAGTCCTCAAATCAGAAGGCTTAGCCCACTTCACCGTCGACTGCGACTACACGGGCCTCCGATTTCTCCCCTAAGACTCCGCATCGTCCCTGGCCTGAGTCTTCAACTCGATCTCCCTCCTCCTGGAATTTGCCTGAAGCTCAGCAAATGTATGATAAGATGAGTTCGCCATGAACTCTCGAATATCCCTTCTCAAAATGCTCAAATACCAGCCTATGCGCGCCTGATCCATCAACACATGCTCAGGGCAGAACAGTTCCCTCTCGTGAAACATCCATGTAATCTCAGTCACCAACTCTGTCTTCTACTTAAGACAAAAAACTCCTGGGCCAACCGCTCCTACTCTATCGGGGGAACGTACTCATCTCGGAACATCACAATAAACCTCTACCACGTCACTACAACATGCTCTGCAGGAGTAAAACTAGCTGTCGCAAACTTCCACCAGTCTT
Organism: Lactuca serriola; assembly: GCF_051521515.1. Lineage (NCBI taxonomy): Eukaryota > Viridiplantae > Streptophyta > Magnoliopsida > Asterales > Asteraceae > Lactuca > Lactuca serriola. The sequence continues at coordinate 49,341,680 of NC_136415.1, forward strand.
TCGTTCCCAAGCGAAGCTGGTTCATCACGAATCACACCCTCAAATGCTCTAGGCATGAACAAGTGTAGAAACAACCCTCGATATCAAAGATCCATCTCATCGCAACAATTGGATCCTAATGTTGGGTTTTAGTATACTACAACATCCTATGGTAAAAATACAACCCTAAATACCTTGGATCTATGTTTTCACTAATTATACATGCAAATGGTTTCCAAGGTATTAAACCTACAACTAGCATGCATTTGATATAAACCATATAAAATACTAGTTAGGATAACATACCTTTCGATGCAGCTTGAAGTCTTGATGTATTTGGCCTTAAAAAGCTTAGCCCCAATACTGTGGAAGCCTCAAGTGGAATCACAACACACCATGGACAAATGATGAACTTGATAGAGAATTCCATGCACCCAAAAACACCATGAACTCCAAGAATTCTCTTGTTCCGATTTTGCGCAATGAAGTATGTATTTATATGTGGGATTTCTAGGGTCAAGGATATAACCCAAATCCATACCCATGGGTCTTATGATCCATGCTTCATGTGGCCCTTTTTTTACCAACTCTTTATGTATCCATACATAAACTTGGTCCAACATGGATCGTAAGCCCAACAAATATAAATATAACTAATTAACATAATTAGTCCCCATAGATTTAATTAGCGTCTTTTGATCACTAAATTAATCCCAAATTAACTCTTGATCAATACTAATTAATTAATATGATTTCATATTAATATATTATAACTTATAATATATTAATAAATCATATATAACCTCTTCTCTTAAAAGTCTATCCTAACAAATTGTCCTGATGATATGCAACCCAAATGGACCATGCTACTCTCGGGTCAAGTACATACCAATAATAGTTATGGGCTTAGACATCTAATCCAACAATATCCCACTTGGATAAGTCTAAAACTATTATTGCAAGTACGACTTCATAACCCGAGTAGCAATCGTAGCTCTTAAAGCCATTGTCGAACTCTGAACAAATCAATAACGCGTCCATTAGATAAGTGATCATATATTCTTGCATTCTAGATATCATATGGATAAAGACATGGATTATAATCATTCTCTCTATCTATTTGTTGTTTCCCGATTTTCGATTTATGACAACTGACTAATTGAACAAATCAAATCAGTACTGGCTTGGCCAAACACTTAGGAGTGTCATCACAAAATCATCGAGGGCCCACAGATATCGCTTTTATCCTTATGAGGTAAAAGGAATGGATAAACTTCGACTCATATGCTTGTACTAACTACTTGTTGCATCATACACAAAGGCATGTTTTTTAACATCAAGTTACTGATGCGTTTTCGTACACTCAATGTACAACCAACTCATAGTCAACAACTCATATCTCTACGTTTGAAGAATATAAGATTTTTATCGTCTCATAATTCACTCGTGATAAAATCCATGAAGTGATTCAAATGAGTGTGGGTTTAATCCAATAGTTAGAACTTATTAGCACTCATGAATGCTGTAGCAACCATTGCTATGTCTAATGCACCTTAGACAAATCTTACAAGCCAGATTCATAACAGTCTTAATTCAATACCTACTTCCAACATATGACCGACTATGGAGAGTTTGAACAAAATAATTATTCCGGAAGTTAAAACATGCAAAGTGAAACACAAGAATAATACTAATCCTATATGGCCTCAACACTTTGAGAGTAAATAAAAAACACCTTTTATCTAAGCACCATATTGATTACTCGTTATTCATGTAATGTTTCGAATTATCAACTTAATACTTGAATTAAAACAATAGTCATGCCATGCTCCAAGCAGGCACACTATGTTTACCTATGGTCATTTCGTTTGTGAAATAGATCAATTGAACACGACTCCAATGGTGCTTATTTCACAATCTCAATTCCTTTTGTAAATGTAAGAATACCAAACTCTTGCCATTTACTGTAATTTGTTAGATTCTAAACTTATATACAATGATTCTCTTGTAATGACTATGCACAAAAAGTCACAAAGACTTGGCAACATACATTACAGAATATTCCAATGGAGATCAATTCCATGGAAACAAAGTCTCATGTTCAAAGTACATTCCTTTGAAAATCTTTCTTATCATTAAGTTTTCTAATCTTACACAGATTCAGAGAATAACTTCCACCTATGAAAACAATTCCATATTACCATTTTGACTATCACCTCTGAACAAGAGTTGCCTCTTTTCAGAATATGTCAATATGGTCCAAAGTTTACATTATACTTCCAATTGTCCTCCATCAACCAATCTTTGGTAAACCTCAGATTGTCCTCGACAATTGTTTAATCATTTTAGTCATATCCAGTTCTATTCCTTTGTATTGCCATGTTCTCATAATTCGAAATATGAAGAGGGATGTCGTAATCATAATCGAATTTTGAGAACACAACATATATAGAATTTCCTTATGTTGAACCATTCCAACATAACATTCATATATATCTTTGACTAAAGTTGATTAGAATCTCAATCTAAGCTTGTAGAATTGGAATGAAGTATAAAATCCTCTCCCTTAATTATAGCAAAAAAACTTTTCAAAGAGAATTGAAACTTTTGTTTTCTATAATTAACATCGCTAACTTGCAACACTTAACATAATAATCATGCTCCCATTAACATGATGATTATTAGCATAACACTAATGCTCCCACTAGCTCTGACATGTATCCAGAAAACAACTGGACTTCTTGAAATCAATAATTTATTGACTTTCTTACCCAAGTTCAGTTTTCCTGATACGAGATGCTTTGACTTTATCAAAATCATACACCTTTCCTTAGATAGCTCACATGTATGTCTAAACAATTTTTAGAACTATGAAAAAGGATGTCATAATCATAGTCTTAATTGTTTAGACCTTTTCCATTTCTCACAAGTCCATGTTAGTGTGCTGGTTAACCACACACGCTCCACTAACAACTTTGAGAATGCAAATATCACAATTGCTTTCTACTTAAAATCTACTTAGCGAAAGCGTTTCTTCACCATCATTTTCATGATCCGGAGGGAAACCTTATGACACTTAGATTTTATGGTGTATGCATTCATATCCATGTGAATTTGTCAAAACCATAATCATAAGACAAGATTAGTGACAAATCCCAATTTATATGGACTGAACTTAACCGATCTCATTTTCTTGCCACTTAGTAGCGCAAGGGCCTACCATTGCTTCCAGGTTGTTATGTAAACAACTGAGAACTTATAGAACTCACAAGCATAGTCAACTTAACAGGAGTGGGCACAGAAATATGCCAACACAATGGTTACAAACCTCAAGTTGTGTGCTAACGATTCAACAATGGGTTTTATTCTTGATTGGTTCTTGAAACTTTTCCAGGATATTGAAGACTCCCACTATCTTCTTGACATATAATATTCTCTTGTCAAGAACCATTCCTTGACAAAACAAATATTTAAGAGTCAGTGCGGATTCTTATCAAGATAAACACTTCTCACAATTGGTCTTAGTTGGTCTCTGTTTTATCCAAGACATCATATCTTACCAATTTCAAATGTACAAGAGTAAGAAACATGTTACTCTACATTTGATAAGTGTTATAAATCTTATTTAAGATGTGTCACTCAAGTTTCAATTTTGGAGTATGACTCTAAGACTTGTGTTGGAACCAAGTATGACTCATCTTCTTGATCTAACCACTTCAATAATTCATGACTCCTCTTCTTAGCCATAGGAAGGCCCTAGGATGTCCTTAGAGGATGAATTGTGATATGGTCCCAAAATCATTAAGATGATCATTAAATATGATACTAAAGTACTCTCCCATCTTTTCAGATTTGAGAAACTTTTATCTTTCTGCCAAATTTGATTCTTCTCATTTGTTCTGCCATACATCGAAACTTTTCCAATGCTTCATAATTATGCTTAAACTTGTAAGTATAACCATATTTACTAAACCTTTGTAAATCATGATGAATAGTCTTATCGATCTTTTGTGGTGGATTTGACCAGTACACAAGAATGTGTACTCGATCCCTTAGTTTGTCGCTTGACTCACATATACATGTGAACAAGGAATTAGTCTTAATTTACATAAGATGAAAATTATCATTCATCATACAATACAAGTTGCATGATTCCAAGTTTCTATCCAACTGAAACTTGGGCGATGAGAATCTTTCCTTATTTGGTAAATTATGACACTATCACAAATGAAAGAATCAAATCCATTTTCCAATATTGGTATCAAATGGAAACATATAAGCGACGCTTTTTCACAAATTCCATTGTAAGGATACTTACAATAAATAAAATCAAAACTTTTTCTTTTATTTTAAAAGTGGCGGAAAAACTTATCTTTACAATGCAAATACATACGAAAAACATGTTGTTATCTATTCCTAAGTAATCTATCATAACTCTTAAGTAGCAGCTCAAAATTCTGATCATCGAACCATGCGATCGAAATCCATCTATTCGTGATTAGAATCAGCTTACTCTTTCTTTATGCTTCCTTACTTTTCTTAGATTCTACAAAACATCAAAAGGTAATTACATTACATCATGTATCGAGAATCTCCAAATAAGAACTTAATAGAGTTAGATAGTGGACCTTACCTGAAGTAAAGTAATTTTTTTTGACTTTATCATGCTTATGATCATTCAGGTATATTTGGCAGCTTCACAACCAAATCCCCTTCTTTTGACTAAAGAAACATGTGGACTCTTTGGAAATGGTACACTTGATTATCCAGACTTAGCCTTTCTCTTTACCATTGAGTCAAACGACTTGACAATGGTCGATCCCTTTCCATTAGGAAGAGAAAGGTTTTCTGGACTTCCAATGTCACCATTGTCAATGTCCAAATAGGTTTGGAAGTTGATCTTCTAATCAAATTTGCTTTACTACTCCTCCAAGTTATTGCTGATTCAGCAGCACCAAGCAAATAGATAAGATCATTAAGGGTCATGTCATAGTCTGTTTCATATTAGTCCCAAAGGGAACTGACTATGTGACTTAGAAAGTGATTGAACAACCAACTTTCGCAAGACTTTGACTCCCAACTCTCCCAGCTTGTCAATATGTGACTTCATCTCTAAGATGTAAGCACACATAGACCTTGCTTGCCAATAGGGCTTGAGTGACCTTGAACTATTCAAGAACTTGTGGGTTAGGGAGAATAATTGGAGGAGGTGGAGGAAGTGAAGTATGATTTCAGCTAACCATGGGATATCATCTTCATTAGGAAAGCTTGTTCCAAAAGGATGACGGAGACCATAGTTGTCTAAACTTAGACATCTATGAGGGAGAAATTCAAGTTTCGTCCTTAACATAACACTACATATGAAATATTAAGGATAGGACCCAACAAACTATCTTATAACTAGGAAGAGGGATGACGTAATCTAAGCTACAAAATATTGGAAGGTAGGCAAATGACGATTTACCAATTTCCACCATGAAAAACAAAATAAATTATTATGTTTTAATTGAATTGAAACTCCTAGATCTTTTGAGATTCATTGAACTTTCAATGGCATGTTTAAATCTCGATTATGCCCTCTCAAGTTTGTGACTGGGATGCCGAGGATCACAAACAAGGTGTGAATAACCATGCAAATTAACTTGGTACCCTTAATTTTATCACCCAATCGATGTGTCAGTTAACCACACACGCTCCACCGATCTATGATAAAACTTAATTCATCCTTTGCCACACATTGTCAGTCTCATGTTAGTGTGTCGGTTAACCATACATGCTACACTAACGACTTAACAAAGGTGCAATGTGTAATTTCGTGGGTTAGCACCATCTCACATTTTCCTAAGTAATTAAGATTGGGAATTTATAAGTGTTTAATTACTTAGTATTTATCATTATACTTTTAATGAAAGGAGAATTATAGTCATTTCCTACCCGTTTGGCTAACGACCCTCCACCAGTCAAGGAAGCGGTGGGTGAGAGTGGACACCCATTAAACTGTCATTTTATAGGCAGTAACCTTATACCCCCCTTATAGATCGGCTTCATGAATAAGGCCTACTAACGGTAAGACTAACTTTTAATCGTATATATATATATATATATATATATATATATATATATATATATATATATATATATATAATCATTAACTGTTAATATTATAATAATATAATGGTGTATTTTAATCATTTAAAATACTTGGTGGTTTAATCTATTAATTAAACTATACTCTTAATTTAATTAAACTTAAACCATATCTTTATGGAATTATTAAATCTTTTAATTAAACACTTTAATTAATTTAATGAAGTCCATTAATTTGAATTTTAACTTTTAAAATTCTAGGGTTTGGAATTAAAGTGTACACGGGGGGTGACTTTACAAATTCCAAAACATGAGGGCAAGTTTTGAAACTTTTCAAAACTCTTGGATTTTCATAAATTATGAGCTTAATTATGGTTTAATGAAAAAACCTTTCAAGTTCCATAACCTAAGGATAAGTTATGGAAGACATAAAATCATTTAATGATGACATTAAAAATAGAGTCTCTTCCATTTTCATAACCTATGAGACTTAATGTGTTTTTAAATGAAAAACTCTTCACTTTCTATAACTTGAGGACAAGTTATGGAGTTCATAAAAAACATTAATATCAAATTACCAATTAACACCTTAATCAAGTAAGTTTTCTATGAACAAGATCAAACTCATAAGTAAAGAAAATTCATATCACCATTTTTCAAGTACATAGCTAAACACAAAAATTAACATGACTCTTGAAACTTTGACAACTATCCTTTATTTGGATGAGAATAAACATTACCATAGTACCAAAAACAAATTTTATGAACAAGAACACTTTGTGGTAATGATTCTCATCCAAAACAGGCCAAAAAAACACGAATATATGTTGTTAGGGGGTCCAACTCGTCGAGTGCATAAACAAACTCAACGATTTGGATGCAATTGTTCATGGACTCGTCGAGTCACACACAGGACTAGTCAAGTCTGCTGTCCAGTCAACAAAAAATTTGGTTTTTTTCAGCTAGTTGCATCAAATATAATTGAAAACAACCAATGGCTCTGATACCACTGTTGGGTTTTAGTATACTACAACATCCTATGGTGCATATACAACCCTAAATACCTTGACTCTATGTTTTCACTAATTCTACATGCAAATGGTTTCCAAGGTATCAAACCTACAACTAGCATGAATTTGATATAAACCATATAAAATACTAGTTAGGATAACATACCTTTTGATGGAGCTTGAAGTCTTGATGTATTTCGCCTTAAAGAGCTTAGCCCCAATAGTGTGGAAGCCTCAAGTGGAATCACAACACACCATGGACAAAGGATGAACTTGAGAGAGAATTCCATGCACCCAAAAACAGCATGAACTCCAAGAATTCTCTTGTTCCGATTTTGGGCAATTAAGTATGTATTTATATGTGGGACTTCTAGGGTCATGGATATAACCCAAATCCATACACATGGGTCTTATGATCCATGGTTCATGTGGCCCAACTCTTTATGTATCCATACATAAACTTGGTCTAACATGGATCATAAGCCCAACTTAATTATCCTCTTTTGATTACTAAATTAATTCCAAATTAATTCTTGATAAATACGAATTAACTCATATGATTTCATATTAATATATTATATCTTATCATATATTAATAAATCATATATAACCTCTTCTCTCAAAAGTCTATCCTAACAAATTGTCCTGATGATATGCAACCCAAATGAACCATGCTACTCTCGGGTCAAGTACATACCAATAATAGTTATGAGCTTAGACATCTAATCCAACACCTGAGTCCCATCAAACTCTGGTGGCTTCGTGTTGCTGAAATCTAGGTACAGCAACGAGTCACCTCCTTGTGGCCTGGTAGTAGCGACAACTGCGGTGGCTGTAGCAGCATCCACCTCAGAAGCTGCAGCATTTCGCTCATCGAACGTCTCGATCAAAGTGGCCTTAATAGACCCAAACATCTCCGGAATAAACTCTCATATAGCTGTGGCCACCTTGTCGTGAATCATCCTGCGAATCTCATCATCGCTAGCTCCACTGCTCCCTGGGGTGTGGCGCGTACCTCCCATGATGTCTCTAAAACACAACACAAAATCCTCAGCGACTGTTTTGAGCATACTCACACTTGACTACTCATCCCTACTTGCTCCTTATCATCCTAAGGATTCTTACTTAGATTGCATACATACCCCACCTGTAGTCACCCTAAGTCCTCCTCCTAGGATTCTAATTCCCAAACACTCTATATCTCGCGGATTACAGACTACTCTCTCAGTAAACCCCTCTTAAGCTCATCTAAGTATCTCTTCCTAGATTATCTCCCGACTCAGAAATCAACACATACTCAAGCAAATAACAGATAAGACTGATCAAAAACATCTCCTAGGCTAAGCCATCACAAATCACACAACTCTAGCCCTAGAATATGAAATACCTAGCCTACCCTCTAGCATGAAATTTTATTTAAGTATCTCATAAATATCTTATAACACAAAAGTAAGGGTATTTTGGGAAATCACCGTTCAGGATCTGCCTGATTGTATACACCGCTTCAACTTGATGTCTCATAAAACTCTTTCTCGTTTTGGAAAAAGTATTTTCTTTGAAAATTCTTCTCAAATCCTTAGTTTAAGTCCAAACACACCCGGAGGTGCATCCGAATCCCTCAAACCAAGGCTATGATACCAACTTGAAACGATGTAAAATTTCAAACCAAAAATTTAAATTTAAAAACACATTTATCTCAATAATAAAATCACAAAATGTCACGATGTCAAATCATCAAATCTCATATCAAAAACTGTTCATATTTCAAAACTCTAGGATCCTCTAAATCATAACTAATTCGATGATTTGTGTACAATCAAACTGGCGCCTTCCTGTGATCCTTAGAAGTACCTAAAACACATAACATATAACACTGTAAGAACAAAGCTTAATGAGTTCCCCAAAATACCACAAACATCACAATCGCCACTCGAGGCTAACTCAATATGAGCCCCTGGTCTATGTGTTCCAGTGGAGACCCTCTGATCCCACAACTCGGGTGGACCTTCTGGCCCTAACTCAATAAGTTCATAACAATAAGCATAAACCACAAAGACAAAATGAAAAATCTCATAGTACATAGATAAGCACATTATACATCTCAGTCACACAAGGATACCGGTCATGGTAAGTATAGTGAGAAGACTCACCTTGTAAGCTGGCAAGTAAAAGTATCGTACTCGGAAATCTCGAACGATCCTCTGCCTAACAAACAGGATAATTGTCTCTAAATAATACTCTACTAATACTCAAATAAACCAATGGTTCTTCTCTTTTTTGTGACAACCCGAAGTTTGCTCCATCGCCATAACCCGTTTCCGTCCATAAAGTTCGTCTTTTTCGAATCGTTTCCGTTAAAGTTTTAAATTAAGTCATTATTTTTTAGGCTTCTATTATGACTTAATTGGTATGCAAACACATTAATAACTCAAGAAAATATTTTAAATTATCAATTAGAAAAATTGTAGTATCGACCATATCGGGTAACGACAAATTAATCGGGTGCGACCAAAAACCACGTCTAACGTCGGTATCGGGTAGAATTCCACCGTGTCCTGAACTTAGGACCTATTTAAAGCTCAAAAGACTTCATTTGAAGTTTTTACGCTCTCTCTAACCTCTCTCCTCAAACTCAAGATTTTAGGTCCAAAATCATCAAATTTAAGCTCCAAATCACCAAGGTAACTACCCTAACTCCTAGTATAGCATCTTAGACCTTCAAATTCGTGGTCAAACTATGGAATAGGACCATTATCATGAGTTTACAGCCCTAGAACAGCCCTAGGCCGTGAACTCATATAAATTGGGTTTTGGAGCCCAAAAACCCTTCCAATCGACCTTTGGAGCTTAGATATGGCTTAGTGGCTTAATGGACTGGACTTAGAACACCTTGAACTTGAATTTTGGGGAGTAAACATAAGTTTACTGCCCAAGATCATGCTTGGGGTGTATACTCATCATTCATGGAGAGTAAACTCAAAATCAAGTGTTTAAAAGCCATTTAAACACACCATTAGCCTTGGAATAAATCCTAGAACCAACCACAATCGATTTGAGGACCTTAAACATAATAAAAACTCTCCATTTGAGTGTTTATGGCCATGACCCCCCAAGGATAGGTTCCAGGGCCATAAACTCACCTAAACTAGTCAAATGGTGCCCAAAATTCATCCTAAGGCTTGTAAAAATTGTTTGAATCGCATGTGATTGGTCTAAGGAAATTAAATCATCAATTCAAGATAGGTATAGGAGCTTATGGCGGTAACCTCCTTGTTTAGGGCCTTAAACTCCCTTTGATGGTGTTCTTGGTGATTTAATTCATTCCTAAGCCTTAGATAAATTCATACCAACTCTTCCCAAGTGATATATCACCATTTAGCATCATAAAACACCCCACCATGACTTTGCGGCCATAAACTCATGGGGAGTGGTACATTAGGGCTGAAAACTCTTGTGTGAGTTTACTCTTGAAGAGTAAACTCCATATCCTAGCTTTCTGTGTCCTTAAATGCCACCCGGGTCCTTCTAAACACTTAATTTGAAGTGTTTTCGCGTCTTGGAATGTATTATCAAATCTAATTAGTGATTTAAAATCTAATTAGATATATTTGTATATCATTTCATATTACATAGGATCCTCATGTGTTTGCAAACCCAGAACTGATGTTTAGGATCCAAGCAGACACATTCCTCGTTTGGTGAGTTCATACCCTACCTTTTTTCCGTGTTTTTCAATGTTTTCAGGGGGGGGGGGGGGGGAATACAAGCAAAACTACAAATGTTTTCAAAAACCTAATACTGATGTATTTCTATAAATGTCTGGCTAACCTTTAAATATCTTACCCCTTATGTATTATGTTGAGCATAAGGGATGTTTTCGCGACTATAACTATATGGATTTCAGTAAAGGAAACAATCAAACCAATTAAATTATTATGAGAATAATTTGGGATCTTTAGTTCTTGTTTTACGAATATAGACTTACGTAAAGTTAATAGATAAACTATGTCTGATTCAGTTTATTTTTGTTTAATTTAGAATATATTGCCAAATCATTTCATTGTATGAAAGTCTTTGTATTATATTATGTTTCTAACGATTAATATGTTTGATAACGTCCGAGAACACCGTGAATAATATAATACTAGCTTGTGAGGTTTGTCTTCATTACTATTAGTAAATCCTCCCCGGAAGTGTAACCAGAGTCTCCTGGAGGGAGAGCGTGGAATTTGTGGATAGATCTATTCGGGACTGACAATCCCACACCTAAACTGCTAGCTACAGTTAGGCGGGCACGCCTGAGGTGACAAATTCTGGAAATCGTCCGACGTCTGACAAACGTCAAGGAGGTAAAGGTGTCGCATTAGCATGGTTACCCGACTCACAATACGTATTAATATCAGTTTATTCATGGATTGAATTTCATATCTACTTTCTATCTATAGTTCTTATATCTAGTACGGGATGGTAGTCCCATGGTTTTGTATCTTATATCTAGTACGGGATGGTAGTCCCATGGTTTTCAATCTATATCTAGTACGGGATGATAGTCCCATGGTTTTCAATCTATATCAAGTATGGGATGATAATCCCATGGTTTCGAATCTATATTTAGTATGGGATGATAGTCCCATGGTTTTCAATCTATATCTAGTACGGGATGATAATCCCACGGTTTCGAATCTATATTTAGTACGGGATGATAGTCCCATGGTTTTCAATCTATATCTAGTATGGGATGATAGTCCTATGATTTTTAATCTATATCTATCTATAGTTTTGTGTGTATCAAACTATCTTATAACTGGTACGGGATAGTACTCCCATGATTTTCAGTAAATAGTTTTATGTGTAAAACTATACAATGTGGTTCTTAACTAAAACTTTACTTTTAGGAAAATATAGGATTTTCCTGGGATAACACTGTACATAACCAGAATCGTGTAAGAAAACAGTTAACCAAACATTACTCTTAAGAACATATGGGATTTTCTTGGATTCGTAACTTTTTTCGGAAAACCAAAGGAAACTTAAACATTTTCAGAAAAACAAACATCTTATGAACTCACCAGCTTTATGCTGATTTTCAAATTGCTTGTATTCTCAGGTCCGCGTTAGACAGGTAACCAGCGATCCTTTTGGAGAAGACGAAAATACTGAAGATCTCGTCTTATCTTTTGTTCATATATACCTATGTATAACACTTGTAATACTTTACTTTTGAACGAATGTAAATTCCAATATGTAATGTAATGGATGTTTACTTTGCTTACTATGTGCATTGGATTTGATACTCAACGTGGATTCCACCCCGGAAATGTTTCCGCCTTGGTTTTCGGGGTGTGACAGATTGGTATCAGAGCCCTTGTTTATAGTGAACTAAGTATACCAGACCTTACGTGGTATAAGACTATAAACACTAAGGGGCCTAAGTGCTATGAACTAAAAGTATACCTCAAATATAAGTATTTTCAAAAGTATAAGAAGTATACCCAACCGTCGAAATTCGTAACTACAAGTAGAACGAAACATAAGTAAATGGGTGTTGTATGTTGCGGTTAAACCTGGGCAGCTATGTAGTCATGTCTAGGATCAATATAGCCTGGCCAACTATATTCATTCGAGACACGACCAACATGTGCTTGGGAGTGACTGTGGTGTGCGGCATGCCTACAACTTACCCAATACCCAAACAACGAACCGTCGTCACAGCGAATCATGAAATACTATGGGAGTATTTCTCGAGCCAAATTCTTTGTAGAAATCATAATTCCAACGTTACTCCTCAATCATTCCTTTAGAGATAATTTATCTGCTTTGATAACTCTTTCCTGCTTTATCACTTAATAGAATTCTATATCTGTCATAATGAGATATCCCTTGTATCATATCTCTTGATTCAATTCAAAGGACTTATGAACCTCTCTTTCCTGATCTTTTTAGATCAAGATGCCTCCAAGAAAAAGACTCAGTTCAAAGAATAACAAAAACAACCCTCCGCCACCACCACCTCCTCCTCAATTTGATATTGTATAACTTCAGGCAGTTATTACTACCGCAATGACAGTAGCCATGTCGCAAATGAACCCCGGTAGTTCAGGAGGTGGTCCCCAACGTCAAAACCAGGGAAGTAGCGAGGGACACCGGAAGGAGTGTTCCTATAAATATTTTATGAACGCGAAACCCACATCGTTCGGTGGCACTGGAGGTGTCATTTCCTTAACTCGATGGTTCGAGAAAATCAAATCTATTTTCAAAATTTGTGCTTGCTCTGAATCTGATAAAGTGAAGTTCGCCGCTTGTACCTTCACTGATAAAAGCCTTGACTTGGTGGAATGGCCGAGTCAAATCCTTAACTTTACCTGTAGCTAATGCTATGGGTTGGGAGGCCATGAAATATCTTCTTCTTGCTGAGTATTGCCCACGGGGCGAGATGCAGAAATTGGAACATGAACTATGGAATCTAAAGATGAAAGGTTCCGACATCGTCGCTTATACCTCTAGATTCGATGACCTGGCGCTACTCTGTCCGAGAATGGTTACCCCGGAGAATAAAAAGATTGAGAGATTCATCTGGGGTTGACCCAGCCAACCAAGGGAAATGTCTTGGCTGCAAAGCCAAACACATATGACAGCGCCAAATGTCTTGCGCAAATCCTGATCGATCACGAAGATAACCCCAATGAGGAGACCACCGCTCCTGGGCTAACTAAGGGCAGTGGTGGAAGTAAAAAGGAATTTTGGAACAAGCGGAAGGCCCAAAGTACACAGGTATCTTCTAAGAAACAGCAAACAATAGCAGTCCACGCTGCTACTGTCCCTGCAGCTGTCTCTGCCATTGGATCCACAGCTCAGACTCCTACCAGTGGATATACCGGTACCCTTCCCTGGTGCGACAAGTGCAGCTACCATCATCGTACCCCTGGGCCATTTTGCGAAAGACTCTGCAAAAACTGTGGCAAGAAGGGCCACCTTGCTCGAAACTGCAGAAAACCAGCCCAATCAACCAACCAATCATCCGGAGCAGGTGTCAGTCAGGCCTGCTACGGTCGCGGCGAAGTATGGCATTTCAAGAGAAATTTCCCCAAAGCATCATCAACTGGCAGCGTAGTAAGAGTCCTAGCTATAGGACAAGGTGAGGCAGCCGCTGATCCCACCGTTGCCACAGGTATATTCTTCCCCGACAGCCCTTATACTTGCAAACTTTTTCGATTATATTGTTAGAGAGAATCTGTTATCCATTGAATCAAACATCACCTTAACCTTAGTCCTCCAGTAGTAACCGAAATGTCTACCGTCGAGATATCTAACAACGAGAAAGAGGACGTTAGCGATATATTCGTGGGTTGAACCCTTACCCTCGACGATCTTCCTTTTCCCATCAAATCTTATGCTGTTTTTGCAATTAAGAACTTTGAAATATTCATTGGCATGGATTGATTTAGTCTCAATCGTGTTGATATCCTTATTCCGAAAAAATCTATCCATCTCAACCTTCCCCCGGTCAAACTCTTATCATCTGAGACGATAAACTTAGTTTCAGCTGTTGTATCATTTCGTACGTCAAAAGCTCGAAGGGCTTCCCGGAAAAGAGTGCCATGCATTCCTAGCCCATGTAATTCACGAGAAAAAGGAAGGTAAAGACCTCGAGAATGTCCCCGAAATCTGTGACTTTCCTGATGTATTTCCTGTATACTCTGGGAATTCTTTTCGAACATCTGGTTGAAGTTTCGCAATGATCAAATTCCTGGAGCGGACCCTATAGCCAAATCTCTGTATTGATAGACTTCAGCAGAAATGCAGGAGTTATCCAGTCAGCTTGATGAGTTGACCGTCAAAACCGATATCCTCTTTCCTCGAATAGATGACCATTTCGATCCACCTCAAAGAACCAACCACTTCTTAAAGATAAACCTTAGGTCAAGATACCATCAGCTACAAATCCATGAAAGTGATGTTCCTTAGACAGTATGCCGGACTCCATACGGTCACTATAAGTTCGTAGTGATGCCCATCGATCAAACCATATTCCTTGGTCATGTAGTAGCCGACGAAGACATACATGTGGAATCCTCCTAAGATCAAAGCAATAGAGAATTAGTCGGGACCGAAGATACCTACAGAAACCCGTCAACTCTTGGGTCTCGCTGGCTACTATTATGGGTTCATCCAGAATTTTTCCTAGATCGCCAAAACCCTAACCATTCCGATACAGAAAGATGTACCCTCTTGTAGGAGGTCTTACTCGTGGAAAGACATGGTACACTGTGGAAAGCGCGGAAAACTTAACCCGTGGTACATTAAACCCTTCGAGATCCTTGTTAGGATCGATTCCGTAACCCTCAAACTCAGACTACCTTCAGAACTTAGCAGCATCCCTCCGGTATTCCACATCTTTATTCACAAGAAGTGCCTACCCGAAGAAACCCGAGTAATTCCTTCGATGTGACCGAAATCAGCAAAAGTCTGAACCTCATGGAGAAATCAATCGAAACCATAAATCGAGAGATTAAACATACGAAACAAAACCGTATCCCGATAGCGAAGGTTCCCTGGAATGCCATACGAAAACACAAACCCATTAGGAGCGTAAATCTCTTTCAAAATCCGTGAGTCATATTTAAAGTTTGAATTTCGAGACGAAATTCCCTCTAACGGGGGGATAATGTGACAACCTGAAGTTTGCTCCATCACCGTAACCCGTTTCCGTCCACAAAGTTCGTCTTTTTCGAATCGTTTTCGTTAAAGTTTTAAATTAAGTCATTATTTTTGAGGCTTCTATTATGACTTAATTGGTATCCAAACACGTTAATAACTCAAGAAAATATTTTAAATTATCAATTAGAAAAATTGTAGTATCGACCATATCGGGTAACGGCAACTTAATCGGGTGCGACCAAAAACAACGTCTAACGTCGGTATCGGGTAGAATTCCACCGTGTCCCGAACTTAGGACCTATTTAAAGCTCAAAAGACTTCATTTGAAGCTTTTAATCTCTCTCTAACCTCTCTCCTCAAACTCAAGATTTTAGGTCCAAAATCATCAAATTTAAGCTGCAAATCACCAAGGTAACTACCCTAACTCCTAATATAGCATCTTAGACCTTCAAATTCGTGGTCAAACTATGGAATAGGACCATTATGATGAGTTTATGGCCCTAGAACAGTCCTAGGCCGTGAACTCATATAAATTGGGTTTTAGAGCCCAAAAACCCTTCCAATCGACCTTTGGAGCTTAGATATGGCTTAGTGGCTTAATGGACCGGAACTAGAACACCTTGAACTTGAATTTTGTGGAGTAAACATGAGTTTACTGCCCAGGATCATGCTTGGGCCATAAACTCATCATTCATGGAGAGTAAGCTCAAAACCAAGTGTTTAAAAGCCATTTAAACACACCATTAGCCTTAGAATAAATCCTAGAACCAACCACAATCAATTTGAGGACCTTAAACATAATAAAAACTCTCCATTTGAGTGTTTACGACCATGACCCCCCAAGGATAGGTTCCAGGGCCGTAAACTCACCTAAACTAGTCAAATGGTGCCCAAAATTCATCCTAAGGCTTGTAAAAATTGTTTGAATTGCATGTGATTGGTCTAAGGAAATTAAATCATCAATTCAAGAGAGGTATATGAGCTTACGGACGTAAAATCCCTTTGATGGTGTTCTTGGTGATTTAATTCATTCCTAAGCCTTAGATAAATTCATACCAACTCTTCCCAAGTGATACAAGGCCATTTAGCATCATAAAACACCCCACCATGAGTTTGCGGCCGTAAACTCATGGGGAGTGGTACATTAGGGCCGAAAACTCTTGTGTGAGTTTACTCTTGAAGAGTAAACTCCATATTCTAGCTTTATGTGTCCTTAAATGCCACCCGGGTCCTTCTAAACACTTAATTTGAAGTGTTTTCGCATCTTGGAATGTATTATCAAATATAATTAGTGATTTAAAATCTAATTAGATATATTTGTATATCATTTCATATTACATAGGAACCTCGTGCGTTTGCAAACCCAGAACTGACGTTTAGGATCCAAGCAGACACATTCCTCGTTTGGTGAGTTCATACCCTTACCCTTTTTCCGTGTTTTTCAATGTTTTTAGGGGGAATACAAGCAAAACTACAAATGTTTTCAAAAACCTAATACTGATGTATTTCTATAAATGTCTGGTTAACCTTTAAATATCTTTACCCCTTATGTATTATGTTGAGCATAAGGGATGTTTTCTCGACTATAACTATATGGATTTCAATAAAGGAAACAATCAAACCAATTAAATTATTATGAGAATAATTTTGGATCTTTAGTTCTTGTTTTACGAATATAGACTTACGTAAAGTTAATAGATAAACTATTTCTGATTCAGTATATCTCTGTTTAATTTAGAATATATTGCCAGATCATTTCATTGTATCAAACTGTTTGTATTATATTATGTTTCTAATGGTTAATATGTTTGATAACGTCCGAGAACACCATGAATAATATAATACTAGCTTGTGAGGTTTGTCATCATTACTATTAGTAAATCCTCCCCGGAAGTGTAACCGGAGTCTCCTGGGGGGAGTGCGTCGAATTTGTGGATAGATCTATTCGGGACTGACAATCCCACACCTAAACTGCTAGCTATAGTTAGGCGGGCACGCCTGGGGTGACAAATTCTGGAAATCGCCCGACATCTGACAAACATCAAGGAGGTCTCGGTGTCGCATTAGCATGGTTACCCGACTCACAATATGTATTAATATCAGTTTATTCACGGATTGAATTTCATATCTACTTTCTATCTATAGTTCTTATATCTAGTACGGGATGGTAGTCCCATGGTTTTGTATCTTATATCTAGTACGGGATGGTAGTCCCATGGTTTTCATTCTATATCTAGTATGGGATGATAGTCCCATGGTTTTCAATCTATATCTAGTACGGGATGATAATCCCATGCTTTCGAATCTATATTTAGTACGGGATGATAGTCCCATGGTTTTCAATCTATATCTAGTACGGGATGATAATCCCACGGTTTCGAATCTATATTTAGTACGGGATGATAGTCCCATGGTTTTCAATCTATATCTAGTACGGGATGATAGTCCTATGATTTTCAATCTATATCTATCTATAGTTTTGTGTATATCATACTATCTTATAACTGGTACGGGATAGTACTCCCATGATTTTCAGTAAATAGTTTTATGTGTAAAACTATACAATGTGGTTCTTAACTAAAACTTTACTTTTAGGAAAATATAGGATTTTCCTAGGATAACACTGTACATAACCAGAATCGTGTAAGAAAACAGTTAACCAAACATTACTCTTAAGAAAATATGGGATTTTCTTGGATTCGTAACTTTTTCCGGAAAACCAAAGGAAACTTAAACATTTTCAGAAAAACAAACATCTTATGAACTCACCAGCTTTATGCTGATTTTCAAACTGCTTGTATTCTCAGGTCCGCGATAGACAGGTAACCAGCGATCCTTTTGGAGAAGACGGAGCGTACTGAAGATCTCGTCTTATCTTTGGTTCATATATACCTATGTATAACACTTGTAATACTTTACTTTTGAACAAATGTAAATTCCAATATGTAATGTAATGGTTGTTTACTTTGCTTACTATGTGCATTGGATTTGATACTCAACGTGGAGTCCGCCCAGAAATGTTTCCGCCTTGGTTTTCGGGGTGTGACATTTTTCTCCTTAACTTTTAGAATGGGTAAAAGACCATTTTACCCCACCATGGTCTCCTTTACGCATGATGACCAAACCCTAAAGTCAACAGAATTTAAATTCGAGTTAACAGTCCAAGTTTGACTTGACTTGTCGAGTGCACTCTCGTGACTCGTCGATTCCACTCACTCCTCAGAAGTCTCGTGAAGGTCCAGCTCGTCGAGTTAACAGCTAACTCACCAAGATATAGCATGGCCAGCTCATCGGAACAAACCCTAACTGACTCGTTGAGTCGGCTCATCGACTCGACGAGTCAATTCAGACCCAAGTCTTAAACAGACGATTTCAAGGTAGGAAACCCTCTTACACTTTGGATCTAAGCTTTCTAGGCGTTCTTATCACGTAAAGCCACAAGCTTTACATTCATGCATGGCACTTAGGGCTTGAAATGCCAAAAACATGTTCTATTAAGGGTTTTTCACTCAAGGCTCTATTATGGCTGAATAAAGCATGGACCTTTAGACTCTAGGGACCTCATAAGGTCCAGATTTGATTTCCAAATCTCTATATGTGTCTAAAACACTCAAAATCCCAATATTAGATAGGAAAGAATCCCTAACTCCAAATAATATGAGATCTACCCAAACTAATGAGAAAGGTATAAACTTTATACCTTTAACAGGAGCTCTTGGATGAATGACAATAGATCTAATAGCCTTCTCTTGTTCCTTGCTTGAAATCCTTCTCTTCTCTTCCAAAGATGCACCAAAATACTCAATATTAGCTTACACACTCTCTCTATTAGCTTAAAGGGCGATTAAGGTTTCTCTTAATGAAGGCAGGCAACTGATGAGCCGTAAATGAGGCTATAGGTGCCCTTAAATATTCCCCAAACCCGGGGATATAGGGTTTCTCTTCACAGCGTCTACTAGGCGAGTTGGCTCATGGACTCGTCGAGTAGATCATTAATCCCACGTGGCATATCGTGACTCTAATCGACGAGTTGTAGCACCAACTCGTCCAGTAGCTCAATAGTCCTCAAAATAAATAAATAAGCAATATACCTGGAAGTCTGGATGTTACACAAACCTACTAACCTTATTTCTTGAAATGAAAATATTAATCTAGTAAAAAAACAAAGTATTAATCAAGATCATTCTTTTAATAAAAGCTTACAAGCATAAAGATAACAAGTATATGCTTATACCAAAGTCTTGCAAATATAAAAAAAAAGTATACAACAGATGCTTACACCAATGTCACACAAATTCCAAAAATATGAAAGAATAGACCTGATGCCCAGGTGGATGTACGGAGATAAGTTCGTCTTTTATTGGGCGGTTTTGTTTTAAACACACTTTACGTTTTTCAAAAGATTGGAATAAGGAAAACTATGATTCGGGTATTTATCTTGATAGAAATAAGATTTATAAACACATTAGCTAAAATAAATCCTATTTCTATCAAGATAAAAAGACAATGATAAATTTTTTTCTAAAGATGGATCATCTTCTGTGGTCATATGTCGCTTCTAAAGATGACCTATAAGTGAGACAAAAGAAGTCCCTCTTACCACACTTTATAAGGAATTATGGATCCAATGAATTCTGGTTACAGTAGAGTGTCCCAGACACTAGCTTTGTGATTCCGCAATCAATAAATAGCACTTTAGACCTGGAGTTGGAAAGACGACGAGTTGCTGCAAGGTTTCGCGGCTTGTTTGATCATAAGTTAGTGGATCTCAGAGACGTGAGACGTTACTACTGATGCTGAATCTTGTCTCCGTACATCCACCTGGGTATCAGGTATTTTTCTACAAACATAAGACTTGGTACACAAGCATAAAGACAACTTCAAAGCAATTCAAAAAATTCCATTAAACATATCCAAGCAGAAACCATGTAAAAGCAAGAAAGATATCAATAATAAGAACGTGGTGATTTCAATCTGTTTTAGTTGTGTTCAACACAACACCTTTGATAAAATTAATAAAAAAACAAAGTATTAATCAAGATCATTCTTTTAATAAAACCTTACAAGCATAAAGATTACAAGTATATGTGTATACCAAAGTCACGCAAATATATAAAAAAAAGTATACAACAGATGCTTACACCAATGTCACATAAATTCGAAAAATATGAAAGAACAGATGCTTACCGTGTTACAAGAATACACGGTGAGATTAAGGTTTGAAAATGGCACCGCTTCTGTAATCCTTTGCAAACGGGTTCTAGAGTGAGGTTTAGGGTTTGTGGCAGTACTTGAAATGGGGTTCGAGTTTGCTAAAGATTCAAATAGAAACAGCTAATTTAAACTCAACAAAAATACCTCTAATTTGAACTCAATGAATATATGCGAAAAATACCAATGAAATCGGAATGTTAAATAAATCGAGATGTTGTGAGCAGTGACGACCAACATGATGGGTGGTTGAGCAACGACGGCAACAGGTTGAGAGAGAGGAAGAGATGCGATCGGTGGTGGATTTGAACTCAACAAAAATATCTCTAATTTAGGAGGAAGTAAATTGGGGTTATGTGGATTTACTAATTTGCTCCTAATGAAACATCATTGAAACAAACGTTATGGTTAAATAAATT
This sequence comes from Lactuca serriola, assembly GCF_051521515.1. Taxonomy (NCBI): domain Eukaryota; kingdom Viridiplantae; phylum Streptophyta; class Magnoliopsida; order Asterales; family Asteraceae; genus Lactuca; species Lactuca serriola. The sequence continues at coordinate 49,363,044 of NC_136415.1, forward strand.
TTGATTTAGATGTAATAATTTCCAAAGTGGGGATAATATTATTATAAGTAAATTAGTAAATGTATATCATCAAAATCTAAAAATTGCAGCTAAAATATTTATAATGTGAAAATTATGTTATGATTACATTTCCAAAACAATTAAAAGTTATATTTTGTTTTTGTTGTTGAGTTTTCAAAGATAACTGTTTATTTTTAATATATTTTATTCAATAATCTTCTATATTTTGCTACGGAAACATATTTCGTAACTACTTGACTACAGAATTTTCCGTAGCCAAACACTTATGGATTTTGATTTTGTAGCTATTTTGAAAATTCACCTTTTTGTAACAATTTCCATAATATATTAGCTACAAAATTTTATTTTGTAGCAAATTTTCCTAGTAAAATAGCTACAGATTCCTTAACTAACTAGCTATGTATTTTTATTGTGTAGCCATTTATGCAGCCAACAAGCTACATACGTAGATTTTGTAACAAGTTTCATAGAGAACTTGGTACAACCAAAACACTTGTAGCATTATTTGTAGTAAACTAGCTACGGATTTTAATTCTGTAACAACTATTCAAGATTTAGCTACGGAATGCAATTTCCTAGCAAATTAGTTACAACCAATGATTTTGTAACATATTCCGTAGTAAAATATTTTATGAATTTAGATTCCGTGACAACTTTAGGTAACAATTTAAAATTTAGCTATATAATGCAATTCCGTAACTATTTATGTCGCAAAATGGCTACGACAAGTTGTTTCGTAGCATATTCCGTAGTAAAATAGCAACAGATTTTGATTCCGTAGTAACTTTCTGTAGCTATTTCGGATTTTTCTTGTAGTTCTTTAACTTGATCAGCATCAACCGTTCTAACAAGAGAATCAAAAGAAGTTGTGTCAACAGTCACGAAAACAATTTTCTTGGATTTAAAATGGTTATCACTTTCATTCATCTTATTATACGGTGTTTTTCACTGGATGTACAAAAATATGGAATGTTCTTTAGCAATCAAGAAAAGAAATTACAAAAGCTCCATGATCATTAGCAAACCGGAAGAAATTCCTGTTCAAGAGCCTAGTAAATACTGCAACTTTTTTTGCTTCTTTTTTGGTGATTGCCGTTGTTGCCGAGGGACCTCCGCTGCCACTTTACTTCATAAAATGTGAATAGGTGGAAGGAATGGAATTGGTCATTCCATTGCTCTCAAAGAAAGTTTTTTGTTTCATTTATAATAATCTTAATTATGCTTTAATAAAATTTTCTTATGTTTAATTTTGCATTTTCTTAAGTAAAAAATTTATTAATTATAACTAAATTAATGTATTTCAATAAAATGTAAATGTATTTCAATAAAATGTAAAGAAGCTTGCAGTGCAAGCTTTTCTTGTTGCTTAATATTCGCTAACTCTGCCATTGTGTGTTGGAAACTTTATCCATCGTAACAACGGCTGTAAATATATATTTTTTTATATTTTATAGTTGAGTGATGTTATGTAATTATATAAATGGATGAAATGTTGAAGGTTACCTTCAATAACTTGTCCTATTTGAGAAAACACATTTGATAATGATTTTACTGTGGTACAAAATGAGAGTCTTGTCTTTTCCAATGATGGATGAAATCTACCTTTCCTTGATAAGATCATCATTGGCAGTGACAATATATAGAAAAAATTGAATGAAACTAAAACTTAATAAAATTACGAGTTTTTCTTTTTGAAACAAGATGTTATCCACTAAGTACGTCTACTCGTTTGAAGAACAATGTATATTACCTAAAAGATTATATGGTATGGATGGTCGATTGCCATTTTCTTTAACAAAGAGACCAAAGCTACCTGCATACAACAAAACTCAAAAAATAACCACAAAAAAATAAAAGATGAAATGAATAAAGATTGCAGTAAAGGCATGAGGCTTTAACCCGAAAAGTATTTGGCCCTGGCTATCTTTTCAGCTACCCAAACCAAATAGAAATAAGTCGAAACACCTAAGAGACAATTAATCAAATTAAGTTGCAATAAGCAATGATTATATACATTTGGCATACGCTTTACAATCTGCATCCACACCAATCACCTTCATTATATCATCAAAGTGGGGGTTAACCATCCTTGATGTACCTTGGCTTAGCGGGAAAAAAATACAAATAAAAAACAAATATTCAAATTAGATATAGTAACAATGAACACAGAAAGTTTAATATAAATAAACTGTAAAAACTATTTGGCTTTTTATATTTGAATTCCATTTCAATTCTAACCAACCAAACACTTGAAAGATTTTGGTTCTAGCATTTACCAACACCAAAAAAAAAAAAAAAAAAAAAAAAAAAAAAAAAAAAACACTTAACCTTTAGCGTTGACAAAAAACGTCGCAATCAATGCTCATTGTCATCGCTAATATCTTTGGCGACAACATGTCGTCGCTAAAGGGTCGTCGCTATTACCTCGTAGCTAATACTCGTTTGACGTTGTAAACAACGTCGTCTCTAATACTCGTCGTTGCTAAATGTTCAGTGTCGTTGCTATTGGTGTCGTATTTATTGATATTCCGGTCATCGATCAGAGTTTTTCCGACTACTCTTCTTGGAATCATGTGTCGTCGCAGTTGGTCAATATCGTCTCTAAAGGTGTCGCTGCTATTTTTTTTTTTTTTTTTTTTTTTTTTTTTTTTTTTGAAAAAACCATTTATTTATGATATTAGTTTGTATATATTATAAAATGCAGATTTGATAAAAATACATACCATATTACATAAAACATCAGATATACCATATTAGACAAACTATCTAATAAATCTCAAATAAACATCTAATATATCATCCATAAACTATCTAATAAATCCAAAATAACATCATCCATAACATAAAACAAGAAATACTATGTGTCTTCGTCTTCACCATCGTTGTTTTCCTCGTTGTTGACTTGGTTTTTAAACGAGCGGATAATGTCTTCAATGGTTGTCACAAACGTCGAGTTTTGAAGAAAAGCATTCACATCAACATCCTACAATTAAGTCACAAGCACATTAGGTCATTAACAATTTAACAAACTATCAAACCATCAAACCACTAAATGAATTAAGTTGTTAACAATTTCAAAACTGTTAAACCACCAAATCGATTAAGTCTTTAACAATTAAAAAAACTAACAAACTACCAAAAATTACTATAACTGCATCAAGTTCTTAACAATATAACAAAGCTACCAAATTCTTTAAGAATTTAACAAGTACATGTGTTGGTTGTGGTGCTTGTGACTGTGACTGCCATTAGGATGGAGCACTTGTACCTGCTGTTGAAGAAGGTTTAGGCCCAATGCCTCTCACATGCCCCCTTCAAGCAACCAATACCTTCTTAAATATTGCTATCCAATCAATGGTGTTTGGATTACCACCAGAGTCGGCTCATCACCACCGTCACCTCCATGGCCCATCACAGCAACCATGAGACAGAGCAATGCAACCCAAAAAAATGACATCCTGAAAAATTATAACACAATATTAATATATACATATAATATGATATGATTACAACAAATACAAACCTTATTTTACTAGTCAAATGTAAATGTTTTTTAATCATTCTCTCCCTCAGAAACTTCAATGTCTGCGACACATCACTACCATAATCGAAATCCTCCTCATCAGAATTAGTCTTGCAGTCAGACACATTATTGGGATCATGGTCGACATTTTCAATAGGATCATGGTCGACATCGTTCATCAGTAGATCCCAAATTTTTCTATGATTAACATTTTTAACAAATCAACGTTGGTTGTCAATTTCGTCACTTCGAGAAGATTTTTGCATGTAAAATACTTGTTTGGCCTGCGTAGAAAATATGATTTGATCTTCGCTGCTCAATTCACGTTGTGGGTCGATACTAGTGAAATTATTATCAGATTTAACTTTTGCAGTATCGAACCACTTGTAACGAAATAGTATAGTGGAATGTTTATCAGGATAACGCAACTCGATAATCTTTTCTAGTTGAACATATATTTCTGCTTATTCTCTCCCTCAGTTAGAAATCCCGATTTTTGTGTTGATCGTCAGGTGTCACGTATAAGTACCATAAACCTAACACCGTTCACTATGTAAGCGATATAAGTAAATGCAATCGCATGCGCACTAATTGAAACAGCCGATAACTCCTTGTTAAACTCTAGAGATTTTAGTTTGTGCATATTATAGACCTTGTGAAGGAACCATTTAGGGATTTCAGTTTTTTCATCACTTTTAGAATGTAATCATTTGAATTCGTTACATTGATGAAAAAGATATATTGATTTAGTAAAAAATGAGAAATTAAAAACAAACAATGAATTAAAAGATAAGATTACTTCCGCAATATACTTTCTGACTTCATGATAACTATCAAGCACAAACCATTGTAGACGTTTTCTCTCCTCTAAAATGAGATTTTTCATTTTCTTTGCACTAGCCGGTCGACACTTAGACTAAAACACCCAAAACTTTGTTTCTTCTATGACAATGTCCTTGTTTCTTTCGAGGCGATTGAAACGAGTCTCAGCATCTTCAAGGTACATCGAACAAAATGATAATACCTCTTCAGTGACATAACCCTCAGCTATAGAACCTTCTGATCTCGCCTTGTTTCTAGCATAGTTTTTTGTTATTTCATATACCTTTTGAAGGGATACATTGATCTCATACATACTAGGCCTCCGCAAATAACTTCATCATGTAAATGCAAAACTAAATAAACAACAATGTCAAAAAACGAAGGAGGGTATATCACTTCTAATTTGCACAATATTTTAATAATGGATGCTTTGGCTTCTTTCATATCCTTCACCGACAGTGTTCTTGAGAAAACTTGCTTAGAAAACATACAAAGCTCTATTATTGGTGAATAAACACCTTTCCCTAAAATCTCTTTAACTCTAATGGGTATCAAATGTTGCATAAGAATGTAATAATCATGAGATTTCTTACTGATGTTAGATCTAAACCCATCCAGTAGTTTCACATATCTTATAAACTAACAAAAAAGAATGCGGTCAAGTTTCGTGAACGAGTAAGGTGGATAGGGTTTAAAGAACTTGTTGCCACTCTTTTTCAACTATTGACTTTCCCAAATGTTTAGTTTTGTCAAGTCTACCCGAGCGTTTGATGTGTTTTTAGAATTATCAGTCATCAGAGAAGTACCCAAAAGACTCTCACATACATTTTTTCAATATGCATAAGATCGAAGTTGTGCTTCAGTTGCAGAGAAGACCAATACTCAAGTTCAAAGAATATGCTCTTTTTAGACCAATTCAACACGAAATCCTCGCGATCTCTCTTAATACCAGCTCGTTGAGGAGCTACCTTATCCGGTGGATGAAAAAATAGATGAGTGTGTTGCAATTTTATTTCTTCCTCATTAAACTGTCTTGGAGGGCATCTTTTCTCGTGTTCGCCATTATAGTCCAAACTTTTTCTCCGTGGATGGTCAGCATCTACGAACCAGCGATGACCAATATATACGACTATTTTTGATACTAAGTAGGAAGGAGTATCTACGTTGCAATTTGGACAAGCTTTGTACCCTTTTTCGCTCCAACTGGATAAACTACTACGAGCTGGAAAGCCACTTATTGTCCATAACAACATCGCTTTCATATTGAAGAATGCATCTATTGTTGTGTCTTTAGTACGTAGGCCAAAACTCCATAACTACTTCAACTCATGCACCAACGGCCTAAGGAAGACATCAAAGTCCATCCCAGGTTCTTTTGGGCCATGAATCAACAAGGTAAACATGAAGGAGGACTCTTTCATGCATGGCCATGGTGGAAGATTGTAAGTGGTGAGTATGATGAGCCACGTGCTATGAGGATTACACATGTTACTAAATGGCTTAAAACCATTGGCAGCAAGCCCTAACCTTACATTTCGAGATTCCCTTAAGAAGTTAGGATACTACATATAAAATATTTTCCATGAAGTACCATCAACAGGATGAAACATCGTACCATCTAGCGGTGATAAAGGGGTGCTGTGACTGGCTAGCAATTGGGGACGAACCCTTTAGCGGTGATAGTATTTGCTGCGACTGGCTAGCAATTGGGGCGACAAGTTGGAGGGAACGGATCCTGCGTCTTTTTTGGTGACTAGTAGTGACGACGGCGGCGTCTCTATTTTCGTCACCGCTCTTGCTTTGTTACGGAGGAACCCGGTCCATTGGATCAGATGAAAAATGAACGGCCACGATTGACTCTAGGCGAAGTCACACGGATTGTCGATGTACACTATTAGAGACGACACTTTAGCGGTGATAGGTTGCTTTTAGGGACGACACAAACGCGTGTTGTCATGTGTCGTCCCTAATACTACTTGTCATCTCTAATACCGTCCTCCTAACACCTATATTTCTTGTTCTTCAATTGCTTTCACATACTCCATTCCTTAAAAAAAGCAAGCATAGAACTGAATGCTACCTAATAAACATCCAAATAAATACATGTTTATTCTTCTATAACTAAAAGCATTAAATTTTCTTGTGTTTGGGGAGCATTTTAAGAGCTTATATTTCACTCTATTACATAAGTTAACTAGAAATTTATCTAAACTTAAAATAAATAATTTATAGACAATATGTATAGCACTACAACAATGTGGTCGTCAAGATATATATATATATATATATATATATATATATATATATATATATATATATATATATATAGATACAGAGAGAGAGAGAGATGTAAGTTCAATTGAGAAAATAAAAAAAGGTTGAGAATGGGGGAATCATTCTCAGCCACTCATTTAATTTATGCATAAAAAGACACGGTGGCAAACTTGTAAATATGTTATTAACCTCCAATCTCAAATCCGTAACTATAGAGAATTCGATAATAGTTCATTCATCATCAAAATTTATCCTCCAACCTTCAACAATCATCCTAATTCCTTAAACTAAACCATCATCAATGTCATTCAGTGTTAAACAATCATCCAGATTTCTTCAACTAAGCCTTCATCAATTTTTTTGTTGAATACTCCGAATGTTCGTAGCTTAAAAGCATTTGTTAAAGTTCATAACGAATTTGGAACTGGAATTTCCCAGATTTGCAAATGAACTCAGTTGGAATCGGAATTTCTTCGTTTTTCGTGAAATTGGAATCAGAGTTCTGGACTTGTAGTCACAGTTGACATTGAAGGACTCAGAATCGGTACTCACAGGTTTCGAATCGGATTTTCAGAAATCAATATCAAAATGAGAAATTGATCAGACATAGGATGTCGCATCTGAAGTCGAAATCAAAAGTATATGATGATTTGGAATTGATTGAATCGGTAGTATCATGTTTTTAACATTTTTAAAATAGTTAACTTATATGCACTCCAACTGTTTGATAAAATGCATAAACTAAATTACCACTTTATATTCACATATGAATATGTTTTCTCACCTGAATCAGTATATGATTATTAAAAACACAAAACAAATATGCAAGTCTGTATGTTATTCATATGTGAATAACATATAAAAATTATATTTATTTGTGAAAATACCTTCTAATATTCATAAGTGAATATACATTGTAATATTCATATGTGAATATATTGTGTAATATTCATAAGTGAATATATCTTCTAATATTCACAAGTGAATATACTATGTAATATTCACATGTGATATACCATGTAATACTATGTAATATTCACATATGAAAATATCATTTAATATTAATAAATGAATATATCATCTAATATTCAGAAGTGAATATGTTATGTTAATATTCACAAGTGAATGCATCGTCTAATATTTAAATATGAATATACTATATTTATTATATGTTATATTCATATATAAATGATATTTAAATTGTAAAAAAAAAATTAATCATACTTTTTATTCTTAAGTAAATAACGGATGTACTATAATAAAACCTGATGCATTTTTATTCACTTATACATAACGATAGCTGAAAATATAAAAAAAAAATTTTATTTTATCTTAAAACAAGATCAATATGGATGTCTATTTGTAGAGAATAAAAAAAAAATCATGAATTTGGTATATTTAAATACATTTTTCAATAAAAATAGCTTCTTAAAAATTAAAAAAAAAAACCGAAAAAAACTATGTTTTTGTATATATTATGGTAATGATTAACATAGTTTAAGGAAATAAGTTTTGTTGGAAAACACATGTCTATTCATTTTCCATTTTTGCTGGTACGACATAGGCTTTTGCGGCAAAAATAAATGAGTGTTTGAGAATGATTCCCTCATTCTCAACCTTCTTTTTTTCAATTAAACCGTCCTATATATATATATATATATATATATATATATATATATATATATATATATATATATATATATATAAAGAATTGAATGAAAACATCACAATGATTAAGAATGCGAGAACATGTCTGGTTCATTAAAAATCCGAATATTATAAACATAGTAATTATAATAACAATAAATGATTTTTAATTAAATTTAAACAAAAAAACCACCTAAATGGTATTCAAGTAATTTAGGACATCATCCCATTTGAATATATAGGGTAAGTGATAGAATTAAAAGAAATTGTTGCCATTTTTAGAAATCATAGCTAAGCTGTTATCTTTGGGGAGGATTCAATCGTATCTTCAACGATGATGCAAAAAATCATATCAATCATTTATACCATCTATTGATGTTGTTCATTTGTAATTACTTTGTGCTATTGTAGATATTGTGAAGGATGGAACTGATAACATTGTCATATGATTATAACAAAGACAAATTATAAGGGTTCTCAGAGAAAAGTATAAAGACTACTAGGAATAAAGCGGATATAAATACTAGCTAGACAGAAACCCTAATGGGCTAAAGACAAAAGGGCCCATAAACAAGCGGGCTAATAACAGATAGACTAACATCCTCCCTCAAACTCACAATGCCGCAGCAATAAGCTTTGAGAGTTTGTCACATAAGAACTAAAACTGAGAAGCCGATAAAGCCTTTGTAAAAATATCTGCAAGCTGCAAGGTTGATGAAACAAATGGAAGCGAAATGGTCCCAAGCTGCAGGTGATGACGAGTAAAATGACAATCAATCTCAATGTGCTTCGTCCACTCATGAAAAACAGAATTCTTCGCAATTTGTATCACACTTTTATTATCACAATGCAAGGGAGTAGGTGAAGAAATGTAAACTCCCATATTCGCAAGCAGCCACCGTAACCAGATAATCTCGCATGTAGTTACATCCATAGCATGATATTCAGCCTCCATGGAAGATCTAAAGACAACATCATGTTTCTTGCTCTTCCATGAAATAAGAGACTCTCCAAGAAATACACAAAATCCAGTGGTAGACTTACGATCATGACGATCACCATCCCAATCAGCATCACTATAGGCACATAACTCAAGAGAAGATGTCGAGGGAAACAAGAGACTCTGAAACTGAGTGCCACGAAGATATCTCAGAATACGAAGAACGGCTCCCCAATAAACAGAGGTAGGTGCAGTAACAGACTGACTGACAACATGAACAACATGAGCAATATCTGGAAGAGTGACTATGAGATAAACCAAACTTCCCACCACAGTGCGATAGAGATTCGGATCAGATAAAGGAACACCATCAGTAGGAGAGTATCGTGCATTGGTTTCAAGAGGATTATCAACAGTCCGATTGTCAGAAAGTCCCGCCCATGTAAACAAGTCAGATATATACAAGGGGCTTGCTAGATCATGCTTAAAAGACTCAATACCACCATGGTCATCACTTATAATAATCATGTCATCCATATATAAGGACAGGAGAATCCGTCCTGCACTCAAGCATCTAACAAACAAAGCAGAATCGTGATTACTCTGGACAAATCTAAGAGAGGTAATCACTATGGAGAATTTCTCAAACCAAGCACAAGGGGCTTGCTTGAGTCCATACAAAGCGTTGCGAAGCTGACAAAACCTCGCCCGATCGGTGTTGAATTCCTGGAGGAGGGGTCATATAAACCTCTTCATGAAGGTCACCATTCAAAAAGGCATTCTTGACATCCAATTGAAAGATCTTCCACTGTCGAACGGATGCAACTGCAATCATAGTACGAACTGTCGTCATCTTTGCAACTGGGGAAAATGTCTTCTCGTAGTCAAAACCATATTGTTGGGAATACCCTTTTGCTACAAGTCTAGCCTTATATCGTTCAACAGAACCATCAACTTTTGTTTTTATCTTGTACACCCAACGAAAACCTATCGTATGTTTCCCAGGAGGAAGAGAAACCAAATCCCATGTATGAGTCTGATGAAGAACAGTGAGTTCTTCATCCATAGCATTCTGCCAAAGAGGATCTGAAACAACTTCTCTATATGATTTAGGTTTAGACAAATGATGGATGCTTTCTATAAATGAAGCAAACGGTCCTGAATATGTAGAGTAAGAAAAATATGGTAGCTTGGTGGACTTGACAGGACGAGAAGATCTCTTGAGGGGTGGTGGTGGAGTTGGATCCTCAACTTCAATAATCGGAGGATCAAGCTCAGGAACAGGTGGAGTCGAGGCACCCTCAGAAGAAGTGGATGTGTCATGTGCTAAGGGATCATGTGGCATAGATGAGTCTTGAGCCTCTATCTTTTCATTAAAAGGATCAATACGTAGAAGATCAGACTTATTACATTGTAGGATGTAGCAGGAATCAAGTAGAAAGGAATATGTTCCAAAAAAGTAACGTGCCGAGAAACATATAACTTCTAACTCACAGGATCATAGCAACGGTATCCTTTCTGACCAATACTATACACCAAAAATACACAAATAGCATATTTCGGCCCCAGCTTGTTTCTTTCAACATGAGGACAAAGAACAAAACAAGTATATCCAAAAACTCGTAAGGAAGAGTAGTCTGGTAGATGACCATATAAACTCTTAAAAGGACATATTCCTGAATTCAATGAAGTAGGGATAAAATAAATCACATACACAGCAGTTAGGACTGCTTCTCCCCAAAAGGCACTAAGGACTTGCGCAGACAGGAGCAATGAGCGGGCAGTCTCAACAATATGACGATGTTTTCATTCTGCCACACCGTTTTAATGAGGTGTGTCAGTACACGGAGACTGGTGTATGGTACCATCAGAAGCAAGTAACTGAGTGAAATCATTAGAGGTATATTAACCCCCTAAGTCACACTTGAAGCACTTAATCCCAACTAAATGTTGAGTTTTAACAAGAGCTTTAAAATTGCTGTAAATATCAAAGAAATCAGATCTGCGTTTCATAAGATAAACCCATGTATATCGAGTATAACTATCTGTAAAAGATACATAATAGGTTGACCAACCCTTTGTGGATATTGGTGCAGGACCCCACACATCAGAATGAATAATATCAAAAGGAGCATTAGAAAAGACATACTTTTATTGAAGGGCAAAGCAGAAAATTTTGCTAGTTTGCAACCACTACAATTAGAAATATCACAAGAGTTTAAATGACCCAAAACACCACTAGATGCAGAATGCACACTCATCATAAGCGATTTACCCTTGTTGACTAACGATGGACACTGAGCTTAAATGACCCAAAACACCACCGATTTACCCTTGTTGACTAACAATGGACACTGCGCTTTCTAATGATTCTTCTGTTTGCAGAATGCACACTCATCATAAGCGACTCTTGAAGTTTGTCGAGACTGACTGGAGGAAACAACAAGCACAGTAGGAGCGGGAACGGGAGCAGGAGTAGGAGTAGAGGTTGCTTTAAACCCTTTATCTGCATGGGACTTGATACAAGTCTCTTCTGCAATTAACTCATGGACAACTGAATTAACTGAAGGAAGAGGAAAGCGATGATGAATTGTTCCACGAAGACCTTCAAAATCAGAATGCAAGGCCATCTAGAACTGAACCAAGCATTGTTCTTCCCTCCTAGCAATGTAAGGCTCACAATCTTTTAACTCTTTAGATTCAGTAAGAGCCAATTGATCCCAAAGATCAGACATAGCAGCATAGAAATCTTGAATGCTCTAGTCATTTTATTGAAGGGCACGAATATCATATTCCAACTAGTATTATTTAGCTAAATTAGACTGAGTATACAGTCTCTCCAAGTGATTCCAAACTTCCTTTGCTATGCAATACATAGCCAACTGCATACCAATGGACTGAGTAACAGAGTAATTGATCCAAGTAATAACCTTGGAGTTATGAGTCTCCCAAGTATCAAGCAACATATCAAAATTATCAGTTTGAGGCACTAAGGGTTTGGCTTTAGTCCGAGTGACATAGCCCCACATATTATTCCCATGAAGGAAGTTCTTCATAACCTAACTCCAATACGTATAATTCTTTCCAGTCTTGTTAATAGTGAATGAATAACCACAATGACAATATAACAATCTGAGAATGAAAGGAGTAACAAACCAGCGGAAGCAATCACTTGAATAACGAATCAACAACAATTACGAACTAACAGCAGCAATGAACCAATAGTAGCAATGAACTAACAACAACAATGAATCAACAGTAGCAACGAATCAACACATCAAAAAAATGAATTACAGTAACAGTAACGAAAACGGCATGGTACAGTAACCCTAGAAAATTTTGATCCACGCCACAGATGACTGCTACAAAGACTTCTAACAACGTATCAAACCTCTGCTCTGATACCATGATAACATTGTCATATGATTATAACAAAGAGAAATTACAAGGGTTCTCAGAGAAAAGCATAAAGACTACAAGGAATAAAGCGGATATAAATAATAGCTAGACAGAAACCCGAATGGGCTAAAGACAAAAGGGTCCATAAAAAAGCGGGCTAATAATATATAGACTAACAGGAACGTGATAGACTGTCGCCGATAAGGAACTTAAAGAGGTAAGTTTGGTAATCAATTATGAATTTTCTTTTAGGTGTAAATGGAGTACATTCATAGGTTTTTAACTTTGTTTTCTTTAATATTACCACAATTGTTAAAACCCTAAAATTCCGGGGGGGAGGGGGGGTTGTTCTAAACTGTTTAATGATGTAGTAAGTTTGAAAATTGTTTTTGGAAGGTTGTTTAACTTTAAATTGGCATACAAAGAAAGGTTTTTATGTTTAAAATTTGGGTTTATTTTTTATTTTTTATTTTTCATTTTTGTGGTACCGTGATTCAAGATGTCATGTTAGTTTGTTATTGTCTATTCTTATTTGATAATTATAGATTCCTTTCTATTCATTATATATTGCGTGTTTTGGTATTAGTTATAGGTTTATATAATTTAACAATCATTCATTGTAGTGTGATACAAACACGAGCCTTATTACCACAAATGATGGACCACCTAGACCCTTATTGGTCTATTCTAGAAAGGAGAAGAGGGCAAATCAGGAATTATAGAAAAGTGGCTAAGATAGAGAGTACGGAGTTAGTGGTGAATAAAAGGGGGAAGGAATAATTTTGTTAGGTCGTCATGTTATTTGTTGCAATTGTAATTGGCTCCTGAGTATTCTTGCTCTGCAAGAGAGGGACCACTTCCCTAGAGAGGGACCACTTCCCTGGGCAATATGTGGATTGAGTTTTATTACCAATATCAATTTGAACCATCTTTATCAATCCCATTCTTCATTCTCTTTCATTACTGTTTCATTGTTGTTCAATTGCATTTCTCAATCCACAACATTAGTCCTACCTGCCGCCACCTCCTTGTTTGTGATAATGGCTGCTACATGCTCTACTGCTACTCGACTTGATGAACACGATGGCCATATTGCACAGATTCAAAGTGATTTGTCCCAACTTCGTTTTGCTATGAAGGACGATCGTGCTTTAGCATATAAGGAGCGTGAAGAAACTGTTGTGTTTCGTAGAGAGATGAAGGATTTGATGAAGGCTCAAAACAGTCATCGATCAGAGCACTCTGGATCTGATTCTGGCGGGGCTATCTTTGAGCCTACAACACCCCCATTTTTTGGAGATACTCCTTATCCCTCACCCAAACCACCACGACCTCCCTTGGATGGACATTCCGATAACCTTCCATAGGAAGCAAAGAAGGTCAAGTTACCAGAGTTCAGTGGTTATGACCCCCAAGGATGGATTCAGAAAGCATCTCTCTATTTCGACGTTAACAACACGCCCCCTCATCTTCGTCTTCGTCTGATTCAATTGAGCATGGTGGGTGTTGCACAACATTGGTTCACAGTCGTTCAGCAAATTCATGAGTCCATCTCCTAGGAACAATTTCTAGAGGAACTGTTAGACCGCTTCAGAAGGCTTGAGATCGAGAACCCATATGAAGAGTTGGCTTCCATTTAACAATCGGAATCCATTCATGATTTTATCGATGATTTTGAATACTTAATATTGATTGTACCTAAATTGCCAGAACGATAATCTATTGGGTATTTTGTTGTCGGATTAAAGCCGGAAGTCCGACGATGGGTTCACCTTCAACATCCGAAAATGCGGTTGGAAGTGATGAGGGTAGCCAGAGACGGCGTCGACATCCTTTATCCGTCACAAGGTAACGCCTCTTCTCTTCGTTACCGTTATCTTCCACGAACCAGGTTTTCTAATGTCCATCAACACGAATTACGTCCTCAATTGGGCCAGTCTGATTTTAAAGGGGTTTTTAACCCAAAATCTAGATCCCATGTCTATTCGCGTCCAGTGGCCTCTAATCGGGGTTCTCAAGCACCTAAATCTTCTCCTTCTTTACCAATTGATGCTTCCTCTTTCGTCAATCGTGAATGCGGTGTTCGTTCTCTGTCACGCACGGAATGTCCAGAAGGAAAATTATGGATACTATTATTGGGTGACGATGAGTATGAGGGAGAAGATGGGAGTCAATATGTGCTCTCCGAAGTTCAATCTCCAGAAGAGACACCTATCATTGAAGAAGGGAACTATGTTGCTTTACAATTTGTGGCAACAAATACTGAATGTTCAGGGGGGAAAACCCTAAAATTCAATGGTGAACTTTTGGGTATTCCGGTGGTTGTTGTGGTTGACAGTGGAGCCACACACAATTTTGTGTCTCGCCAATTGGTCATTGCTTTAGGAATGCCTTCTCACGACTTTCATGGTATCAATATTAAACTTGATGATGGGACATAGTGCATGTTAAAGACAAATGCTTACAATTAAACATTTTAATTGATAATTTTTCGTTTCAAATAAATTCTTTGGTTTTTTAAACTGGCAAGACCGATCTTATTTTGGGCATGGAATGGTTAAAGTCTTTAAGGGAAGTGATTCATAATTGGGAAAAATCATGGATGCGGTTTCAATATCAAGGGAAAACAGTACAACTCCAAGGGATATTGGCGGGTCAGCAGTCTCATGCATCATTGCATAAGTGGTTACAGGTGCACACTCCTCCCACGAACCAGGTTATATCTCGTTTTGTGGGTACGGGTTCTTCTCTACTCATGAAGGGTCTCTGTCTATCAGAGGATCGACAAGGCGAGTTAGCAAACGTGTTACAGAAATTCGATGTTGTTTTCCAAGCTCTGACTTCATTACCTCTCTCCCGGCCTCAAGACTACCGAATCAATTTACTCAATCATGGGACGGATGGGTGTGTTCGCCCATATCGTTATCCTTATGTGCAGAAAACAGAAATTGAAAGACAAGTTCAGGAGTTGTTGTCTTTGGGCATGTTCCGGCCAAGCAAAAGTGCTTTTTCAAGCCGTGTAATTTTGGTTAAAAAGAGATCATTCGTGGCGCATTTGTCTTGAATATAGATCTTTGAACAAGGCTACTATACCAGATAAGTTTCCAATTCCGGTGGTGGAGGAGTTATTAGATGAATTAAGTGGGGCGAGTTACTTCTCCAAGTTGGATCTCAAATCGGGTTACAATCAGATTCGAATGTGTGAAGATAGCATTGAGAAGACTGCTTTTAGAACCCATGATGGACATTATGAATACCTCGTTATGCCTTTCAGGTTAATGAACGCTCCTTCCATGTTTCAAGCGATTATGAATGATGTGTTTCATCCTCTCTTAAGACTTAAGTGGTGATTTTTTGATGATATCCTCGTTTACAGTCCATCATGGAGGGAACATCTACAAGATTTGGAGATGGTATTGGGTATTTTGGAACAAAATCATTAGTTGTTAATAAGAAAAAAATTTCTTTTGGACAAAGTTGTATAGAATATTTGGGCCATACAATTGATGGACAAGGGGTGGCGATGGACCCTTCAAAAATTGAAGTTGTGGTGGGATGGCCAATGCCCAAACAGATAAAGGGTCTTTGTGGTTTTTTTGGGACTTACAGGGTACTATCGCAAATTCATTCGACATTATGGAATTATAGCCCGCCCTCTAACCAAATTGACAAAGAAAAATGCTTTCAAATGGACTTCGGAGGCCTAAGTGGCATTTGATAATTTAAAAACCGCTTTGGTGACTGCTCCTGTGTTGGCTCTAGCAGATTTTTCTTGTTCCTTTGTGGTTGAGTGTGACGCTTCGGGACATGGGATTGGTGCGGTTTTAATGCAAAATGGGAAACCCATTGCTTACTATAGTAAAGCTTTAAGTGATCAGAATCTGGCTAAATCAGCCTATGAACGTGAAATTATGGTGTTGGTGCTTGCGATACAAGATTGGAGAGCTTACTTATTGGGTACTAGATTCATTGTATACACAGATCAAAAAAGTCTTAAGTTTCTTCTCCAACGACGTATTACTTCTCCGGATCAACAAAATTGGGTTGCAAAACTTCTTGGATACAATTTTGATATTCAATATAAGCTGGGTAAAGAAAATCGGGCAGCGGATGCCCTCTGCCGAAGGGACGAACTGGGTGAATTAAGCCAACTCTTATCTACACCAATATGGGGCTGTGGTACTAAATTGGTCAATGAGGCCAAGAACGATCCAGAAATTCAACAAATAATTCAGACTTGTCAAGAATCATCTGGTCGATACCCGGGGTTCACTGTTAAACAAGGCGTATTATATTATAAAGATCGTTTAGTTATTTCTCGAAAATCGATTTTTATTCCAGAACTCTTGCATGAATTTCATGTATCAGCCTCAGGAGGTCATTCTGGTTATTATCGAACGTATAGGCGTTTGGCTGCAAATTTATATTGGCCAGGAATGATTAAGTGTGTGAAAGATTTTGTTCGTGCATGTGCTTTGTGCCAACGCTGTAAGGCCAGTTCTTTAGCCCCAGGGGGTTTGTTACAACCCTTAGATATCCCATCCGCAATTTGGGAGGACCTTTCAATGGATTTCATCCTGGGGTTACCTAGATCTAAAGGCTTTGATGCAATAATGGTAGTGGTCGATAGACTTTCAAAATATAGTCATTTTATACTCTTGAAACACCCGTATACAGCTAAAACCGTTGCAGAAGTTTTTGTTCGCGAAGTGGTTCGTCACCATGGGCTGCCCAAATCAATTGTGAGTGATCGAGATCCTTTCTTCTTCAGTAAATTTTGGCAAGAAATCTTTAAATCACAGGGCACCCATTTGCACATGAGTTCAACTTATCACCCAGAGTCTGATGGACAAACGGAGGCCATCAATCGTTGTTTGGAAGCGTACCTTAGGAATTTTGCAGTGGATCAACCCCGTTTTATGGGCGAATTGGATTCCATGGGATAAGTTTTGGTACAACTCTACTTTTCGTGGCCCCACATAAATTTCTCCTTTTGAGGTTGTGTATGGTCGGAAACCTCCTACGGTGTTTCAATATATCCCAAGGGAAGTCCGAGTGGCAGTGGCTCAAGAATTACAAGATCGTGATGAAGCAATTAAACAGTTGAAACTTCATCTCGCACAAGCCCAAAGTAACATGAAAGCTCAGGCTGATAAGAAGAGGCATGATATCCAGTTTATGGTAGGTGAATGGGTATATGTTAAACTCAAACCTTATCGCCAAATGTCTATCACAAGTCGCATTCATCACAAGCTGGCAGCCAAATTTTTTGGTCCTTTCGAGATTCAGGAACGTGTTGGAGCTGTGGCTTATAAGCTCCTGCTTCCTCCTACTTCAAAAGTTAATCCTATTTTCCATGTTTCACTTCTAAAAAAGGTGGTCCAAACTCCAAGTGAAACTGCTTTACCTCCCGAGTTAGAAGTGAGTCATGAAGATATTGTCACTCCTGCAGCTGTTTTACTCACTCGCACGGTTGGAGATTCCTCAAATCAAACAGAAAAATGGTTAGTTCAATGGCAAGGCCCGTCTATTATGGAGGCTACCTGGGAGGATGCTCTTTCAATCAAAGAACAATTTTCTGGAACAAGTCTTGAGGTCAAGAATTTAATTGAAGGCGGGAGTAATGATACAAACACGAGCCTTATTACCACAAATGATGGACCACCTAGACCCTTATTGGTCTATTCTAGAAAGGAGAAGAGGGCAAATCAGGAATTACAGAAAAGTGGCTAAGATAGAGAGTACGGAGTTAGTGGTGAATAAAAGGGGGAAGGAATAATTTTGTTAGGTCGTCATGTTATTTGTTGCAATTGTAATTGGCTCCTGAGTATTCTTGCTCTGCAAGAGAGGGACCACTTCCCTAGAGAGGGACCACTTCCCTGGGCAATATGTGGATTGAGTTTTATTACCAATATCAATTTGAACCATCTTTATCAATCCCATTCTTCATTCTCTTTCATTACTGTTTCATTGTTGTTCAATTGCATTTCTCAATCCACAACATAGTGTTTGTTTAAGCATATGCAAATACAATTTTTTGTTATATTGAGTTACAATTGGTAAAAACTAATGATGGATAATCATGTATAAATACGAATAATAATGTCAATCATATATAAATACGAATAATAATGTATCTAGTTATGGTTGATTATTTTCTGCTTTGCTCTACATGTCTTTGTTTATTGGTGTATTCAGTTATGATTGGTAGATTGGTTTATCCAACTTAACGATAATTTCTTATAGTTTTCTTTTTGTTTAAACATGTGAGAATACATTTACTATTATATTCATGCCTAATTATGAAAATCAATTATGATTAAGCATGTTTATATAGGAAGGTAATGCATGTAGTTATGGTTGATTATATTGTGTTTTGTTATACATACATTTTTTATTATGTATTCAGTTATGATTATGTGTTTGGTTTAACTGACTTAATAATAAGTGATTCAAGACTTGTTTTTATTTTAAACATATTAGAATACAATTACTATTTTATTCGTTTATGATTCTTACAGACAATAATTATTAATCAATAAAACTATTATTATATTGTTGTAGAGGTAGAAAGAAAAGTAAGATGATATTATTAAATACGACATTTAGAGAATTCACTAATGAATTTAATCCAAGTCATATTGATGTGGAAGTTGAAGATCGTCAAGGAAATCAACCAGAACAACCACCGATTAAAAGATAACTACAAAAGAATTCAACATCTAAGAAAAGAAAAAGACAACCTTGTAATAATGATTAATTAGTACATGCCATAAACAATCTATATTTATTATTTGATTCAATGTTACCTTGCATATAAAATTATGATTATAATATGAAATATTGTATTTCATTTTGGTTCGTTAATGATTACATTACATATTTATGGACAGGTTGCAATGAAAGTATACATCGGACACCGGACATTGCAAAATAGAGGGAACATAAACAAAGAACCAAAAAACGAACATTGCAAATCAAAGGGAACATAAACAAAGAACCAAAAAACGGGTTGACACGTGTAAACAAAAGGGTCCTCAAGTTGTTGTTTTGAACACTGCTTCAAGTAATGATTAATAAAAATTAAATTATATTAATTTTTAGTTCGATATTACGTTATAATCAGTTACAATGTTTCATGTGTATTAACAGAAGAAAAAAACATGACAAGTAAAGTGAAGGTCAAGAAGTTAGATGCCAATGATGACTCGGATTTTTAAAGATGCTCAACATGTGGTTATTAGGAAAAATGGATGGATGGTATTTCATTCAAAGATAAAGATGAAAAATGTGTCAAGAAAGTAAATAAAAAAGAAATTGTACAAAATAAGGGAAAGAATAACGAAGGAAATGTAGCGAAAGCAAGAAAAGTGCATAAAGTTGTAAATACCAATGTAGAAGAACCAATGTGTATACATGTATGGACATCACCAAGTGTGTTGTATAGTCGTATGCATTACCTTAGTGAGTAATAAAAGTCATATCTTTCTTATATTGATTTAGGCATATGTTAAATATGAAAGTGAATGGGTCGGCATAAAAAATTTCTTGAGGTAACATAATCAACTCATAAGACTACATGATAAATTACCACATGATATGATAATACTCAAGAATTGAGAACAAATTTAAGTCTTCAACAATATAAACTGAATTTAGGGTTAAAACAATATCAATAAATCAAAATTTTGTGTGAGTAGAGTAATTATACCTCAATCATCACAACATTTCAAACACCCTCTAGCAACCCAGCAAGAAAGGTGATGTCTATACTGAATGACAAGTTACCAATGACTATTTAAAGCTCAAGGGAGAAATTTTGTTGTTGTTCTTTATCAACATCACTAGACAGCTATTTGTCCAACTCCAAACCAGACGAAACGGCTACACTACGACATATTAGATACGAGGGTGAGGCCTCAAAGAGCTTACTCGATTTGGGTATCGAGAAAAGCTTTGGAAGGGATTGAGGGAAGAAGGGAATACACAAAATGAAGCATAATTATATAGGAGGAAGCCAGAGGTGTCGATTCATCGGAGGGGAAAGTAGTGAATGACAATTTCATGGATCAAGGGAGAGTGTAGATGAAAAGGAAGGCACGGTGCTTAAAATTTTTGGGGAATTTCGTTTCCCGTAGATATTAAATACGCGTTCTTTAAAAATTTATAAAATGATTGAAATTATATGTCATGAAAAAATGTGTGTCCTAAATACTTCAAATTTTGAGAGAGATGACATTATTTTTAGGACACGCACTTTTACGTATCATAAATCACTATGTGTCATGGTTCACCAGTGATTCAAAATCCACAAGTGTTTGGATTTATACTTTAGCTAGTGGAGTTATTTCTTAAATAAATAGCAAATATACATGTATAGCTCACTCAAAAAAAAAGAGTTCGAGTTTATGGCCTTAGTTACAACGATAAAGCATTTTAAATTAGAGCTACTTTTAGGTATTTGTTTGTGTGATTTTCTAATGCCATATATTCCCATGTATTGTGATAATGAGGTCATATGTATAAACTATACAATGCTGCATAATAAATAAGAAGGTAAGACATATTGGTCTTCCATATAACGAGAATATATTGAAAATGGTAACATCAAAGTTGTCTTTGTCAAGTCAAGTACTTGTTAGATCCACTTTATAAAGCTCTTACGAGACATTTGTTTGTAACTACCATGAGAGATATGGGTTTGAAACCACAATAGAATTGGTTGGTGATGGAAAGATAACCTAAAACTAGTTCTCATAATACCCAAGTTTAAAGGGTAATAAGGAGTTCATTTAATTAATAGAAAGTAGTTTGAATAATGAAAGATCCATTTGAAGTAAGATAGTATATCATTGTCGTGGAGACATGGCATGAGGTTTGCAAAATGATGCGGTTTAGGTGCACTTTTCACTTCATGTGCTAACTTTGTGGATAAGCTAG
This sequence comes from Lactuca serriola, assembly GCF_051521515.1. NCBI lineage: Eukaryota > Viridiplantae > Streptophyta > Magnoliopsida > Asterales > Asteraceae > Lactuca > Lactuca serriola. Next base: position 49,384,610 of record NC_136415.1, read on the forward strand.
TGGAATCCTATAGAAGCTTATAGAAAACAACGCCCTATCCTAGGTTTTTTGGTCAAGCGCATGACATGAGACAAGTAGTGATAAGGTAGCTAACGTCATAACTTTGTATTTGGAGATTCCTAGGGTTTCTAAAACTATATATACTGCTTCCCAGGATTCGTATTTTGCACACCAAAATCTAGATCTCCTATTTTGTCTTCTCTCTCTATGAATTCAACTAGTAGGAGATTCCAGAGACCATTCTTTCAAATTTCGAAGTATTCGCTTTGAGTTTATAGGTTATTCCATAACTATTGAAAGAATGACTATTTGCATTAATTTATGGGTTTTACATTATCACTTATAGCCATAAAGTCTATAAGAACATTTTAGCAGTCCAAAATCTTAAATCTTCGATCAGGTTGGATTTAACTTTTAAGTTTCAACTTCTGATTCATCGAATAACAGGAAAATGTTCTTCTACTTATCTTATAATCAGTTTGATTATGTATGAAAAATTTGTTTTCTCGACAAAACTTGATGTTCTAATAATAATAATCTTATTTATTATCTACAATGATTAGACATATAATTTTCTATATTATTTTTTAGGTTATTTGGTTTTATATCACTAACAGTTTGGTATTAGTTCAAAATACCAATAGTTAAATTATTGGAATAATGTATTAAAAGGGTAATATATTTTTCGATTTGTATACATTTGGTCATTTGTTTTTTTTTTCATCCACATTTAACTTTTCAACTTGTTAAAGTGTACACATTCAGTCCCTATGACCGGTTACTTCAGGTTAGCTGGGAAAAATGACTTAATAGGGTAATATATTTCTCATTTTGTACACATTTAGTCCTTAATATTTTTTGTACACATTTAGTCCTTAGTATTTTTTGTTTCAAAATAAGTCATTTTTTGTTTTTGTACACATTCATTACTTATGAATGATTTCTTTAAGGTTTTCTCACGATATCTTATGTGAGACAATCATTGGTGAGGTGTTCGGTGTTGTTTATGCTTATGTCCATCGTGACCTTGACTGCTTGGTTGCATATGTCTTGTGGTTTGAATTAGGTCTTGTGTTCTGAACGTCGTATATTTTTCATACGATATTAGATTTTAACGATCTTTATATCCACGTATTTGTTTTTGAGTCTACTATAACTTTCGTTAAGATTACTCCCGTTAAAATGTAATATATTTTCACTTACGGTTTTATAAATAAACATCCATACATGCAATCATAAAAAACGTATGAGTATAAAAATCATAAGTAAAAAATATATTATTTTTTTAACGGGAGTAATCTAAATGAAAGTTGTAGTCGACTAAAATACGGACACATGGATATAAAGATCCTTAAAATCTGAGATTGTATAAAAAATTATTAAGTTCAGAACACATGATCCAAGCAACCAAATAGTCCAGATCACGATGAATATAAGCATCAAAAGTCCAAAACATCTCATTAATGATTGTTTCACGTAAGATGCAAGAAAAACTTATAAAAAACTCATTCATATGTATTGAATGTGTACAAAAACAAAAATGAACTATTTGCAAAAAAAAAAGACTAAATGTGTATAAAAATATTAATGACTAAATATGTACAGATTGAGAAATATATTATCCTATTAAATCATTTTTACCGGCTAACCTAAAATAACCGGTTATAATGATTAAATGCGTACTGGTTAACAAGTTAAAAGGGTAAATATAAAAAAAAAAAAAAAAACAAAAAAAAAACGACCATTTTATTTGATTGTTTAAAACACAACTTTTGTCAAAATGTCCGTTGAATTTAACTCGGTAGGTAATAGTCGTCTTTTATTATTTTATATACATGAAAAGTCTCTATATGTTATGTATTTGCGAATATAGATTTTCTAGTGGCCATAAATAATGTTATCTTTTTTATTTTACTATACAATTTAAAAATCATTCTTTTGGACAGTTCTATAAGCAAAAAGACAAATCCCTTGGTTTTATAATAATTTCAATAGATTTGGTATTTGTTCAAAATAAGGTAGAAATCATCTTTCTTTTCTTGTTTAATTTGGTTGAAAGAGTCGTGCACAATGAAAATTTCGTCGGCATCTATATTGTTTAAAACAACATGCGATTTAATTGATTCGGTTTTAATATTTTACTATTAAAAATATGAAAAACAACAGAATATGTATAAAAACCGAGGGAACCTCATTTCAAATAGAAGAAATAAGAAGTACAGACAAAAAAGAACATTCACTCTAAATAAATAGCAAGTACGGACCTCCTTCCAAAATTTGTAGGTAACAAAGAATAGGCTTAACAATTCACACACATATTGGGTATATATTCACACACACATATAAGGTTAGGTTATTTTGTTTTCACTATCTATTGTGTGCATGTATGATTGATTCTGGACCAATCATTTTAGTTATTTTAAGAAAGTAATTAATGCATATTACATGTTGAAAACATAATGGATATTAATTAAATCTTCAGCATTTAATATGTATTAATTACTTTTTTAAAATAACTAAAATGATTGGTCCAGAATCAATCTTACATGCACACAATAGATAGTGATAACATTTGAACCTAACTCTCTCTCTCTCTGTATATATATATATATATATATATATATATATATATATATATATATATATATATATATATATAACCGTTAAACTTATTTATCATGATCACAAAATACCCATATGATCTATTAGTATAAAGTTTAGTCATCCAAACAAGAATTTTCAACAACTTAGTTTCAAACACACACTAATGAACACATAGACTGTGAGAACAAGGATCTGATTGCGGAGGGATACGGTTTGAAAATTCAAACCTTGAGTTAATGCTTAAGATCAATGTCTGCTTCTGATTATAAGTTCCAGTCAAGTCTGGCAAGACAAGTCAAGACTGAAGATAAGAATCAACAAAGTACTTCAAGTATTAAATACGAAGTAGTGAGAATGATCAAAGTAATGACAATAAATGTGCAAATAGAATGTTTGAAGATTCATTTGAGAGAAAAGTGAATGTAGAGTAAATGCGAAAATATGTATCTTTGGTAGGGATGAGCATCAGAAGCGGGTACCTGCTTTCTTGGAACTGCCGGTTTCGGAACTAGAACTGCTAGTCGGTTCCGGTTCCGGTTCCTAAAGCCTAGGAACTACTTTATGCGGTTCCAGTTCCAATTCTTATTTTTACGAAACCGATACCCACTAGATACCCGCCGGTTTCGGTTCCAATACCCGGTACCCGGAACCGGCGGTTAACCGGAACTAGTACTGACGGGTACCCGCCTTTTTCTATATATATATATATATATATATATATATATATATATATATATAATTATTTATATATTGATGATTTTTTGTTTAAAAATGAAAATAACTATCAAGTCTTTTTCTAATTACGGGACTACTTAAGTCGTTTTTAGGGTTTTGTGATTTATTCTTCCAGAAAAACTCTGACACTAATTCTTCCCTTCATAGCTTCACTCTCGTCTTCTACTCGTCACTCTTGCATATCAGAGTATCATACCTGCCGTCTTCATCGACTGTGGGTGGAGTGTTTTTGCCACCAGACATGATGGCAGCAAGACGAGTGTCGATTGGAATAAGAATGAGAGGGAGAGGGAAAGCAGTAGCAACAGGAGACAGAAGTAGGTGGTAGAGAAGATAGCTATTTATTTTATCCCATTATTTAAACTTGTATGTTTCTGCTCATGTCACTCGTCACTCTCACATATCATAGTATCATACCACAACGATTACAAGTATGTGAAGCTCCATTCGCATTCAATCGTCATTCATCTCGTCAAAGCGTAACCCAGTCTGTTCAATCGCCACTTATCTTTGTTCAGTCAGTCGCTTCTTTTCAATTGTAGACCATTCCCGCTCAATTGAAGGTTCAATATGCGACAACAAGTCTTTATTAGGTCTGATTCTTACTGTTACGTAAATGTGAAGTTAATTTTGTAGATTCCTTTAATTCTGTTATGTAATTTGTAAATATGTGAAATTTTACTCTGTTACTTGAAATTTCGAGTACTGAGTTCGTTATTGTGTTAATATATCGATTGTAGTTATGTAATATGCATGTAAATATGTTCATTGATCCTTGGTTATGCTCTATAGGACATTGACCGATCTGATTGCACTGATTAAGTGTTTCAAATCTATTAAGAATCATGCCTTCAGAACTTGTAATTACCTTAGAAGATGACCTTACTCCAGATCTTCAGGCTAAAGTAGCTAAGGTGAGTAATTCACTCATTGTTTTTCATTTATGATTATGTAAAAAACTTAATCTTGATCTAATCATGTGTATGTGTGTGTTTATCTTTTGAAAGTTCTTTGCCAGTACGCACGATTTTGGGTTTTCTTTTTTTAGATCTGGTACTGGATGAGAAGGACAGTTTCGATGCTAGAATAAAAAATACTTCAAATTGTTCTTTTAGATTTGGCTAAGATCAGGTAATACCAATTTAAGGGTCTTATTATTTCCATAAGTTTGCTCAATATTTGTCCAATTTATGACGTTTCTTGATATTTGACATGTTTATTTGAATAGGTTCTAATGCAATCTCATCTTCCAGGTCTTCATCTATGGTATTGGAACCTCACATCTTAGTCTTTGTTGACAAAATCTTCATGGATTATTTCTTTTGTAGATGTATCCACAAGTTAGGATGTCCCACTACTTTAGAGAGATGCGTGAAGGTGCTGCTGCTGCTGTTGTTGATTTGTGTTGTTCTTGTTTATTGTTGATGTTTTACTGATACTATTGTTATTTTTTGCTGTTATTATTGTTGTTTTTGTTTTTATGAATTGTTTTTAATAGCTTGTTATTTAAAATATAAACTTTTTTGTAAATGTTTTGGTTTTATATCTTGTTCTTGCATTATATGTATAGATTAATTTACATACTTTACACGGCATGCATAAAGTAACAAGTTTTAATACTCAAGAAGTCAGGTACCCGGAACCGGTACCGATTTCGGTGGTTCCAAGAGCGGTTCCAATTTTCTAGGAACTGGTGTAGGCGGTTCCGGTTCCAATTCCAAAAACTAAAGAACCGTCGGTTCAGGGAGCGGTTCCGGTTCCGGCGAAAATAGGCGGGTACCCAGTTTTGCTCATCCCTAATCTTTGGAGCAACAATTCGTCATTTTTTATTGTCATTAAATGCACCATAAATATGTGAAAAGGTTACATCAAACAAACTTCAAAACATACATAGGACTGGATAAAGGAGTTATTTCTGACACTCTGATTATCCAAGTTGATAAAAGAGACTAAGTCCTATGATTAGTTACTTCAAACAAAACGACAAGATAAATTAATAAAGACGGATACAACATTTCTGAACATTTTCTTCATTTCGGACTTCCTTCACTTCGTAACATAAGCTTTTACTCCTTACGCCAACTCCACTTGTAAACTGACTCCATAACATTTTCTATTTCGGAACTAACATTGATCTTGGAACTTTGTTGTGTGATTACTACAGGTTCACTTCCAGGTACTAACAATCTCCTCCTAAGTGAACATAGCAATCAGATCAACTCAATTTTCTTCATCCCTGATGAAAACGTATGCTCGGTACCACCATTCTCTGACTTCAATGTACCATTGGAGCTGACTCACAAACTTTGCCTTAACATGTTCGGGTGCTTCAGACTTGGATACACGATCGATGAATTCTTGAAGCACTTTAGTTGGAACTAGGTGTTTGTCGAGGACTCGGTAGAAGTAATTTTTTCTAGTCTTTCGTTGCTTGTAGACAAACCCTAGCACCAGTTCATCGATGGGCCCTTCAGTCAGCAACACAGCTTCTGGCAAAACAAATTCGATTTTGGCTAAGTAGTTGTCGGTTCCAAACATATATGTCAATTCATGGTCGTACCGGTAGAATTCAGTTACATAAGCCTTGAGGAAGCTTAAGGCAGCGTGATAAGCTCCCATGCTGAGATCATTAGCTTGATGGTTTCGGAATTGAGCATCAATGGTTAGGATATCATTTGGATTAATTGTTGGAAAATCAGCATCATAGATGGTGTATTGGGTTGGTTTTATCCGGAGGATGTAGTAGCAAAACAACACATAGTTGAGAGCAAACTTGGTTAGGTACTTCCTTGCAAACCCAGAGATTTTGGTGATCCTTTTTCTAGACCACACTTCCTTTTGGGGAAAAGCATTCTTAGTATAAAAGGTCTTCAACCGTTTACGCTCAGTTCGGATGATCAATTGAGGATCATCATTCAGATGCAAGGGGGCGAACTTTGTGTAGTACTTGTTGTAAGGAGATAACGGTAGATCAAGTTGGTCTGAATCGTTGTTGGGGATATCATAGTACATAAATGGCACTATATCCAGATCATGGATAATTCCTTTGCGTCAGAGAGGTGAGAGCCCAAGCATCAGATTAGTGTTATCTTTAAGAGCTTAAATCTAAATGATTTCCTCAAGTGCTCGACTGATTTCATCTTGGGACCAGCCTGAGTTTTGCTTTGGTGTGAATCCGGAATGGTGAATTTGATGAACTTCAGAGATGGGTTTCTGTCGGGTTTTGAGCATTTTAACACTACTATGGTGTACATGCAACCCTAAATACCTTGGATCTATGTTTTTCTCTATTATACATTCAAATATCAATTTCTAAGGTATTTATCCTAACTAGCATATTATGAAGTACAAATAAGATAAAATCTAGTAGAATGACATACCTCTTTGTTGGTGTTTGATTCCATGTAGCTTGAGAGCCTAGTGCCCCAAGTGTGACACCTCAAATGGTTCACACAACATCAAATGCATTTGGAATAACTTAAAGAGAAAATAGAACACTTCAAAATCGGTTTGCCCTTACTCCTTTACTTAGTGGCCGATTTCTTCAATCATAAGATGCTTATATAATTGTTACAATTAAGGAAAACCCTAATTGTCATGACTTTCCATTTCCTTGGATCCATGGGTTCAAATACACCATGGAGCATCCATGGAGTATCCTATGGGTTTTAGCCCAACTTGATAATCCATGGAGTCTTAGCCCACTATACAAGTATGGATGCTTTACACAATCAACCCATATATTTAATTAGTCTTCTTTTGATCACTTAATTAATTCTAGATTAATTCTTAGTCAATACTAATTAAATAATCATATTAATATATTAGAAATTATAATATATTAATAAACCTTAACTGTTATTTCTCTCATTTTAGTCTATCCAAATGCATGATGCCATGCAACCCAAATGGACCATGCCGGGTCGGGTCAAGTCTTACCAATTATAGTTATGGACTTAGACAATAATCCAACAGTCTCCCACTTGGATAAGTCTAAAACTATTATCACAAGTACGACTTCATAACTCGACTAGCAATCGTAGCTCTCAAAAGCCGCTGTCAAACTCTGAACAAATCAATGACGCGTCCATTAGATAAGTGATCAAATATTCCTCCATTCTTGATATCATATTAACTAAGACATGGATTATAATCATTCTCTCTGTCCATTTGTTGTTTCCCGATTTCCAATTAATGATGACTGACTAATTGAACAAATCAAATCAGTCCAGGCCCAGCCAAGCACTTACGTTTTCTCATCACTAAATCATCGAGGGGCCCACAGATATCGCTTTTATCCCTTTGAGGGTAAAAGGAATGGATAAATTTCGGCTCATATGCTTGTATTGACTACTTGTTGAATCATACACAAAGGCGTGTTTTATAACATCGAGTTACCAATGTGTTTCCGTGCAATCAATGTATAACCAACTCATAGTCAACAACTCATATCTCTAGGTTTGAAGAATATAAGATATTATCGTCTCATGATTCACTCGTGATAAAATCCATGAAGTGATTCAAATGGGCGTTGGTTTAATCCAATACTTAGAACTTATGAGCACTCATGAATTGTGTAGCAACCATTGCTATGTTTAATGCACCTGAGACAAATCTTACAAGCCAGATTCATGACAGTCTTTGTGACAACCCTATATTTTTCCAAAAAGCATTGTAACACTCGAAAGCTAAGTACAACGAAATTTACCTCGAAAATAAAGCGTTCAAGTATCAAAGATGGGCTGCATCGAATATTAGATATCATGCCAAGGTTTCCAAAAACATAAAGAACGCTCAAAACCGAGTTATATTGAAGAAATTATAACCACTCGTATATTTACGACACGACGTTAAAACATTATTTGACGTAAAAAGTAGAATCTCAATAAAATGCATTTTAGCCTTAAGTATCTAAACAAAAGTCGTAGATCTCGTTGAAAGGTGAGCATACATAAAAAGATCGCCCAAATTGGACCTCGTATGAAGAAGTTACGAATTTTCAAAGTTTCGTAACAGTAGTAGAGGGCTAAAAACTCGGATTGAAGATCGAGTGTTATTTAGCTATCGCCACCTAAACGGAAGTTGAAGATCTCCACAGTAGTAATAAAACGATAAAAAGACAAACGAAAACCGACGTCGAATAAAGAACCTATGAATTTTTAACGAACTTTAGGAGGCCCGGCCTATTAAAAATATATCATTAAAAATAAAGTCAAAACTAGCCGACGGAGTCTCAATGAAAGTTGTAGAGCATAATCTCACCTACACGTGGATATAAAGAACGCGAAAAACGGAGCTCGTACGCGAAAGTTACGGAATTTAGAAGTCGGAAGCAGGGATTACGCCCCGCGTACTCTGGGAGTACGCCCCGCGTACTAGACCCAGAGTCGAGTCCCATCGGCCCGCCCAAGCTACGCTTAGCTAGACCCGAGTCGTAAGCCATGACGCCATATTACGCCCCGCGTACTCCAAGATTACGCGCCGCGTACGGGGTGACAAATGTCATAACAGTTCCAACGCCTGAAGAACGTTGTTACAGGCCATCAGTGTCAATAGCATGGTTATAAAACTCACATAAAAGTATAAAAACAAGTTTGATTTACGAGATTCATATATGCATTTCAGTTTTCCATTTTATCGTTAACACAAATTTTATCACTGTTATTCAAGTATGGAAAACACAAACACACTCCAACACAGGGAACTTTTCAAATCATTTATAGAAAATATTGGATTTTCTGAAAACCTCTTTCATCGATTTACTATCAAAAAGCACATACTTTTCAATGCAAAACACTTATGAACTCACCAACTTAATTGTTGACACTTTTTCGAAACCACTTGTATTTCTCAGGGAATCAGTAATACAGGTAACCACCAGCTTTTGGAGAAGGAACACTAAAGATGTTTTATTATTGAACATTTATCATCTCATTGTAATATTCTTTTGCTATTATGTATAACGCAACAACATACGTTTTCATTATATATGTGATGGTTGTGTTACTTTCTTTACAATATTCAATGGTTGTGATACTACGTGAAGTCATCCACCCCCGAATGTTTCCGCCATTCTGGTTTGGGGGTGTGACAGATTGGTATCAGAGCATTGTTTATAGTGAACTAAGTATATCGAACCTCATACGATATACAAACTATAAATGCAAAGGGAACCAAAAACCCTCTGATGAAACATTTTCATGAACAAAATATATTCTTTTAAAGATATACATTTTTACAAGCATGCATTAATCTCGTATCATAACAAGTTTTACTAAAAAGTATTAAGGCAAGTTACGACATTACGATTGAGCCCCGGGGTATGTAATCATGTCGAGAATAAATATAGCCTGATCAACTATATTTATCCTGGATTTGACCAACGTACGTTAAGGAATGGTCGTAGTGGACAACAAGCCGAAAACTTACCAAATACAAAATTATTTTAGTTTCGCCAAGTTAAAATAATATAGAAGTATTATTAAGAATAGTTGTAAAATAAAAATTATAGTTAAAATTAATAAGTCGCTAGATGGAAATTTCTTTTCTTATAACATTCTCATACGTCTATCCTAGTACAGACAAGTGGCCGGATTCCATTTACCAGGAGATCCTTACTACCCAAACCAAGGCAACGGCGGTTGGATAGAAGAAGACCCGGAGGAAAACGAAGAAGAGGTCGAGGAAGAATTCGAAGTCGGAGAGGAGTTCGAAGTCGACGAAGAGATCGTGGAGATTTCTAGCGGGACAGACTCCGAGCCCGAAGTGTACGACCCTCCCATCCCTCATCCTCCCATAATCAAACCAGATCAACCAGGACCCATCCCCATATGGGGAAGCCACCTCTACTACTGGAGCCACCAGCAAGGTGTACGCCCTCCATTCGGCATGTGTCGGGATTTTTACAACATCAGTGGGGGAGGCTCAGCTGATCGAGCACTTCCTGTCGTCGTGAATGCTATAGCTAACCAGAACTACCAGGCGGACCAACAAGCAGCCAGAGTTCGCGAGATCAATGCTGCTACCCAAGGTAACGCCGCTGACATCCGCCATTTGGAAGGACTACATGAGAATACCCAAATCTACACGGGAACACTTCAGAACCAAATGATAGTGGCTCTGGCAGAAATAAGAGGGATGAAGGAACAACAAGCAGATCTCGAGAGGCGACTAATGGGAGTCAAACGGTCAGATGCCGAGTCAAGCTCCAAACGCCGCAAGTAGAGCTTGTTCGATGCCCAACAATTTTGTTATAGATTAGGATTTCGGATAAAAGTTTTTCCCTTATTTCCCTTTTGTATCTACAATCGGAGACCTCTAGGAGGGTCAAAATTTTCCCGAACAAGATATGTAATGTAACACACCTCAGGTGTGATCTATATATATGAATATGAAGTATTTCTTATATACCTCTCAAAAATTTCGAGTTTTAAATTTCTATGCCTACCTTGAAACCATAAACTAAAGTCAAAACAAATTACAAAGATACAACTAACACACGAGTGTCAAAACATTAGAAACTTATAGTATTCATTCTTATTTTTCTCTACCAGAACATGCCTCCTCGTAGATCAACACGCAGAAACTCAACTTCAACACCACCTCCACCACCTCCTCAAATTATGGACACCGTTATGTTCCAGACTGCTGTAACCGCTGCTGTAACTGCAGCAATGGCACAAATAAGCAACAACGGATCGGGAGGAGGAACAAACAGTTTTACAAATGGCCAAGGTCAAAGCCGTTCAGGGGTATGCACTTACAAAGACTTCACCAACGGAAAACCTATTCCCTTATACGGAACTGGGGGAGTATTGGCTCTATCTCAATGGATAGAGAAAACAGAAGCTGTATTCGAAATCTGTGCATGTCCTGAAGAAAGCAAAGTAAAGTTCGCCGCTTTTACTTTCTCTGAACGCGCTCTGACATGGTGGAACGGCCACGTCCAGACACTAACCCTGGTGGTGGCAAACTCCATGGGTTGGGAAAACCTGAAAAGAATGCTCCTTCGAGAATACTGCCCAAGAGGCGAGATTCAGAAGCTTGAACAGGAACTGTGGAACCTTTCGATGGTAGGTTCGGACATAGCAGGTTACACCAACAGGTTCAGTGACTTAATAAGACTTTGCCCAGGAATGTTAACCCTGGAGAGCCAAAAGGTCGAGAGATACATCTGGGGACTATCACCCCAACTTCGAGGAAGTGTGCTAGCTTCCAGACCCTTGACTTTCGCCAGCGCCAAGGAACTAGCGCAATCTCTTGTTGATCATGGTGTCTGTCAAGGAGTCGCGGCAATTATGGCTGAACCAACCAAAGGGAACAACAACAATGAAATCAATGCCAACAACAACAAGAAGAAATTTTGGAACAAAAGGAAGGGGCAAACTTCGCAAGAACCTTCAAAGAAACAAATGGTTGCAGTTCATGCTGCTACTACCCCCACCACAACTCCTGCTACCTCTACACCAACAAAACCATATGCAGGAAATCTACCCAAGTGCAGCAAGTGCAACTACCATCACCATGGTATTTGTCGCGAGATGCACTGCAGGAACTGTGACAGGAAAGGGCATACAGCCCGTTTCTGTAAAGCACCGACACGACCAATCACTTAAGTTTCTGGCACTGGAGTAAGTCGGGCGTGTTATGGGTGCGGAGAAACTGGACACTTCAGGAGGGATTGTCCCAAGGAAAGGAATATTGGCGGTGTGGGGAGAGTGCTGGCAGTAGGACAGAGAGAAGCAATAGCGGACCCCACGGTGGTTACGGGTACGTTTCTACTCAACAACACTTATGCATGCATACTTTTTGACTGCGGTGCGGAGAGAAGTTTTGTGAGTCATAAGTTCAAACGCCTACTTAATTAAAAACCCCAACTACTCGATAAAATATTCACTGTAGAAATGGCAAACGGTAAAACAGAACACGCAAACGATTTGTACGTAGGGTGCACACTAAATTTAAACGAGCGCTTGTTTCGAGTCGATCTTATGCCCATTTCCATAAGAAGTTTCGATGTCATCATCGGTATGGACTGGTTGAGCCTTCACCATGCCGATATCCTTTGCCACGAAAGGGCTGTTCGCCTAAATCTGCCAAACGGCGAAACTCTTGTCATTTATGGCGACAAACCTAGTTCAAGTTTACAAATCATTTCCTGTATTAAAGCACAAAAGTATCTTCGTAAGGAATATCATGCCTTTCTAGCCCACGTAGTAGACAAGAAACAAGAATCGAAAAACATTAAAGACATTCCGGAAGTCTGCAATTTCCCAGACATCTTCCCAGAAGATCTTCCAGGAATCCCACCGGAACGTCAAGTTGAGTTCAGAATCGACTTAATCCCCGGAGCTACCCCTGTAGCAAAGTCACCTTACCGTCTAGCCCCAGCCGAGATGCAGGAACTATCCAGTCAATTAAACGAGCTGCTGAGCAAGGGATTCATCAGACCGAGCTTCTCACCATGGGGAGCTCCAGTCCTATTCGTGAAAAAGAAGGACGAATCCTTTCGCATGTGCATCGATTATCGGGAAATAAACAAACTGACGATCAAGAACCGATATCCCTTACCGCGCATAGACGATCTATTCGACCAACTGCAGGGAGCAAGCTACTTCTCAAAGATCGATCTAAGATCTGGTTATCACCAACTGCGAGTACTGGAGGGAGACATCCCCAAAACGGCTTTCCGAACACGTTATGGTCACTACGAATTTGTAGTAATGCCCTTCGGATTGACGAATGCTCCACCAGTGTTCATGGACTTGATGAACCGAGTATGTCGACCCTTCCTGGATAAATTCGTGATCGTCTTCATAGATGATATACTCATCTATTCAAGAAGCCAGGAAGAACACAGCAAACATCTCCGCCAAGTACTGGAAACATTAAGGGCAGAGAAACTTTATGCAAAATTTTCCAAATGCGAATTTTGGATACGGGAAGTGGATTTCCTAGGACATGTTGTAAGCAAAGAAGGAATACACGTGGACCCTTCCAAAATAAAGGCAATAGATAATTGGACTACTCCAAGAACCCCTACAGAAATCCAGCAATTTTTGGGACTCGCCGGGTATTACCGAAGATTCATACCGAACTTTTCAAAGATTGCCAAGCCACTTACCACCCTAACCCAGAAGAATGTGACCTTCGACTGGGGAGAAAAACAAGACAGCTCATTTCAGACACTAAAGCAAGCCTTATGTAGTGCGCCCATCCTAACCTTGCCAGAAGGAACGGAGGACTTCGTAGTCTATTGTGATGCATCAAACCAAGGACTTGGGTGTGTCTTAATGCAAAGAGGGAAGGTCATCGCCTACGCCTCAAGACAACTAAAGACGCACGAAGTAAACTACACAACGCATGATCTTGAGCTAGGAGCAGTCGTCTTCGCTCTGAAGATATGGAGACACTATCTCTACGGCACAAAATATACCATCTTCACTGATCATAAAAGCCTCCAACATATCCTCAATCAGAAGGAACTCAACATGAGACAGAGACGATGGGTAGAACTACTAAGTGATTACGAGTGCGAAATTCGATATCACCCTGGAAAGGCTAATGTAGTGGCTGATGCACTCAGTCGGAAGGAGTACTCAGGTCGCCGAGTAAAATCCCTAACTATGACGATCCATTCACACCTGTCCACACAAATCAAGGAAGCCCAAATAGAAGCCTTGAAATCCGAAAACGTGACAGGAGAAGCCCTAAGGGGAATGGATAAAAACCTTGAGACCAAGAACAAAGGAATTCGTTATTTCATTGATCGAATTTGGATACCGAAGTTTGGTGGATTCAGAGAAATCGTTATGGATGAAGCCCATAAAGCACGATACTCCATACATCCCGGCTCCGATAAGATGTATCTCGATCTCAAGAAGTTGTACTGGTGGCAAAACATGAAAGCCGAAATTGCTACATACGTGAGCAAATGCCTGACATGTGCCAAAGTCAAGGTGGAATATCAGAAGCCCTCGGGTTTATTACAATAACCAGAAATACCCGAATGGAAGTGGGAGCGGATAACCATGGATTTCATAACAAAATTACCCAAGACAACAAGCGGACTCGACACCATTTGGGTAATTGTCGACAGGTTAACTAAGTCAGCACATTTCCTACCGATCAAAGAGACGGATAAATTGGAGAAGTTAACAAGGACATACCTCAGAGAAATTGTACGACTGCATGGTGTGCCCATATCCATTATCTCGGACCGAGATAGTAGATTCACCTCAAGGTTCTGGCAGTCGCTACAAAGAGCTTTGGGGACAAGGCTAGACATGAGTACCGCTTATCACCCACAAACCGACGGCCAGAGCGAGAGAACTATACAAACCCTAGAAGACATGCTGAGAGCTTGCGTAATCGATTTTGGAAAAGCATGGGACACACATCTACCATTGGTCGAGTTCTCGTACAACAATAGCTACCACACCAGTATCAAAGCTGCCCCGTTCGAAGCCCTTTATGGCCGCAAATGCAGGTCACCCTTGTGCTGGGCCGAAGTGGGGGACACGCAACTAGCAAAAGGACAAGCAACTGACAACACGCTCACTGGACCAGAAATCATAAGGGATACTACGGAGAAGATCGTTTAAATCCGAGAACGTCTAAAAGCATCAAGGGATAGACAAAAGAGTTACGCAGATAAGAGACGCAAACCCTTAGAATTCCAAGTTGGAGACCATGTCCTACTCAAAGTCTCACCTTGGAAAGGTTTAATACGCTTCGGAAAACGTGGAAAACTGAACCCTAGATACATCGGACCATTCGAGATCCTTGCCAGGATCGGTCCAGTGGCCTACAAACTTAGACTACCTCAGGAACTCCACAACGTACACCCTACCTTTCACGTATCGAATCTGAAGAAGTGCTTATCCGACGAGACCCTTGTTGTCCCTCTTGACGAAATTGCAATAAATGAAAACCTTCAATTTGTGGAGGAACCAGTAGAGATCATGGATCGAGAAATCAAAAGGACTAAACAAAGCCGCATACCCATTGTAAAGGTCCGCTGGAACGCTAAGCGAGGACCTGAATACACCTGGGAACGCGAGGATCAGATGAAACAAAAGTACCCGCATCTTTTTCCTAAAACTGTAAACACTATCTTAGATTAAATTTCGGGACGAAATTCCCTTAACAGGGGGATGATGTGACAACCCTATATTTTTCCAAAAAACATTGTAACACTCGAAAGCTAAGTACAACGAAATTAACCTCGAAAATAAAGCATTCAAGTATCAAAGATGGGCTGCATCGAATATTAGATATCATGCCAAGGTTTCCAAAAACATAAAGAACGCTAAAAACCGAGTTATATTGAAGAAATTATAATCACTCGTATATTTATGACACGACGTTAAAACATTATTTGACGTAAAAAGTAGAATCTCAATAAAATGCATTTTAGCCTTAAGTATCTAAACAAAAGTCGTAGATCTCATTGAAAGGTGAGCATACATAAAAAGATCGCCCAAATTGGACCTCGTATGAAGAAGTTACGAATTTTCAAAGTTTCGTAACAGTAGTAGAGGGCTAAAAACTCGGATTGAAGATCGAGTGTTATTTAGCTATCGCCACCTAAACGGAAGTTGAAGATCTCCACAGTAGTAATAAAACGATAAAAAGACAAACGAAAACCGACGTTGAATAAAGAACCTATGAATTTTTAACGAACTTTAGGAGGCCCGGCCTATTAAAAATATATCATTAAAAATAAAGTCAAACTAGCCGACGGAGTCTAAATGAAAGTTGTAGAGCATAATCTCACCTACACGTGGATATAAAGAACGCGAAAAACGGAGCTCGTACGCGAAAGTTACGGAATTTAGAAGTCGGAAGCAGGGATTATGCCCCGCGTACTCTGGGAGTACGCCCCGCGTACTAGACCCAGAGTCGAGTCCCATCGGCCCGCCCAAGCTACGCTTAGCTAGACCCGATTCGTAAGCCATGACGCCATATTACGCCCCGCGTACTCCAAGATTACGCGCCGCGTACGGGGTTTTCCAGCCCTATAAATAGAAGGCATAAGCTTCGAGTTTTTGCACACTTTCACAACTTCTCAGTCATTCTCCCATACCACTAAGTTACAGAGACCATTTTCTTACCTTAGTTTCCGCACTCGAGCCCCCGACGAAAGATTTACGCTGCAGAGATCCCCGAAGAGCCCGACGACGCAACCATCCGCGGTCGAAGTTCTGCTCAACCCTAGCCTCTCTCTTCAAACTTAACGAGTGAGTTCATACCCCTACTTTTCAATTCTTTTCACATTTTAGGGGGGGAATACAAGTACATTACAAATCAAAGTATCATTTTTATAATATCGTTCTTATAGGGTTTTGATACTAAAATAACTTTATGTTTAAAGGGCTATTATGTCACCAAGTTGTTATTACCAAATGGGAACATACTTTTGAGAAACTATAATGAGTGTAGTATTCAAGTGATTCATACATTTTACATATACATCTCGACAAATGAAATGTTTTCAAAAGAAGTAAAGCCTTCATTATCGTAAATCTGTTTATACCAAGTAATGTGAGACATTTAAACTTCAACGTACTCGTATGTATGCATTTCAAGTCCTGTATTATATACCATAATCTCTTGGAGAGAGAGTGTGATACTTGTGTATAGATCTATACGGGATTGACAATCCCACACCTAAGCTGTTAGCTACAGCTAGGCCGGCAGGCCTGGGGTGACAAATGTCATAACAGTTCCAACGCCTGAAGAACGTTGTTACAGGCCATCAGTGTCAATAGCATGGTTATAAAACTCACATAAAAGTATAAAAACAAGTTTGATTTACGAGATTCATATATGCATTTCAGTTTTCCATTTTATCGTTAACACAAATTTTATCACTGTTATTCAAGTATGGAAAACACAAACACACTCCAACACAGGGAACTTTTCAAATCATTTATAGAAAATATTGGATTTTCTGAAAACCTCTTTCATCGATTTACTATCAAAAAGCACATACTTTTCAATGCAAAACACTTATGAACTCACCAACTTAATTGTTGACACTTTTTCGAAACCACTTGTATTTCTCAGGGAATCAGTAATACAGGTAACCACCAGCTTTTGGAGAAGGAACACTAAAGATGTTTTATTATTGAACATTTATCATCTCATTGTAATATTCTTTTGCTATTATGTATAACGCAACAACATACGTTTTCATTATATATGTGATGGTTGTGTTACCTTCTTTACAATATTCAATGGTTGTGATACTACGTGAAGTCATCCACCCCCGAATGTTTCCGCCATTCTGGTTTAGGGGTGTGATAGTCTTGATTCATATCTACTTCCAACATATGACCGACTTTGGATGGTTTGAATTACTTAGTCATTTAGGAAGAACGACCTAGTTATTCTGGAAGTCAAAACATGCAAAGTGAAACACAAGAATAATACTTAATCCTATATGGCACCAAACTCTTGAGTGTAAATAAAAACCCTTTTTTATCTAAGCACCATATTGATTACTCATTATTCATGTTTCGATTAATCAATTAATACTTGAATTAAAACAATAGTCATGCCATGCTCCAAGCATGCAAACTATGTTTTTCCAAACAATAGTTATGCCATACTCCAAGTATGCACACTATGTTTACATATGGTCCTCTCTTTGTGAAACAGATCGATTGACAATATTTCAATGATGCTCATTTCACAATCCCAAATCCTTTACAATAAATGTAAGAACACAAAATTCTTGTCATTTACCATAATCTTGTTAGATTCTAAACTTATATTCAATGATCCTCTTGTAATGAATCTTGTAACGCCTGCAGATCCGGGCTAGTCAATTTAGAGGCAATAGGGGTCGAAAACGAATTTTCGACAAAAGATTATTTAGAATAGATAATCTTAACCAATTTGTAGAGTATGTCTCAAGGTTTCCGTACATATAAAGAACGCCGAAATCCGAGTTATAACGAAGAAGTTATGACCTGTCGAAGTTTTACGGCAAAACCGGCACGACACCGGGAAGCGTAAATAGTGAATTTCCGATAGAGCGAGATTTAGCCTTAGCAATATAAACAAAAGTTGTAGAATATGTTCCAGCAAAATTGAGAGGAAGCAACCATTGAGATCGAACAGCCCGAGTTGAACGAAGGGCAGACTGAGGAAGGAAACTACAGTGGGATTGTTGGTCAAGTCAACCCACCAATAGTTCGACAAAACAACCAAGATGACGAAGTCGAGAGGAATGGATGCAAGTACAAGGATTTTATGACTTGCAAGCCATCGACTTTCACTGGAAAGGAGGATCTGATCGGGGTCATGGATTGGATCTCGAAGATGGAGTTAGCTTTCATGACATGCGGTTGCAGAGGGAAGCTACAGACCACATTTGCAGTGCGTTAGTTTCGAGGAGGCGTTGTACGTTGGTGGAACACCTTGGGGAAGACTCTGAGCCCCAACCAGCCCCTGCAACTGACATGGGCAAAATTTCTGGTGCAATTCAAACGAAAGTACTGCTCAGCTCAAAACCTGCTCGAGTTAGAGAACTAGTTTCTAACCCTGAAGAAGGAAAGCATGTTAATTGATGAATATACCAACAACTTCACAGAGAAGATGGAATTTGCCTTGCGTCTTGTTCCGGATGAGCTGACAAAAATTGACAAGTATGCAAAAGGACTTCCATGGGAGTACGCGGTGCCAGTGCGTCAGGCAGCTACCTTGGAGGCAGCTATCTGGGCTGCCAAGTCGGTTGAGGATATGATCAAGGGAAGAGCCGCCAACAAGACCGAGGTTGGTGAAAAGAGGAAGTTTGAGGGGTCTGCAAAGCCCGATGAGAGAAGCAAGACCAGTACCAGGAAGTTTAGAGGAGGGAGCGAAGAAAGATGGTGCGAGAAGTGCAAAAAGAAACACTCTGGAAAATGTGGTGAGGAGTTGACTTGTTTCAAGTGTGGGAATCATGGGCATTATGCCAACGAGTGTAAATTCAACAAAAGGGTGTGTTACAAATGTAACGAGGAAGGGCACTTCAAGCAAGATTGCCCAAAGAAAGAAGGGGCCACAAAGCCAAACATTCCGCCAAAACCGAAGGCAAGAGCATTCCATATGATCCTGGACGAAGCAGATGACAATGCGAGGATTCAGGAGTGACGGCTTGACATCCAAGGATCGAGTTATAAATAGAATCGTATGATGTAGCCTGTTAGAGGCATAGTCTAGGGTGAAATTGAACACCTATGTAATAGTTTCAAGAAATAATAAAATCTTCGTTTTGTTATCTGGTGTGTTAAATTGTTGTGCGATTTGCTGCATGGTGACTTGGGAAAACTGCGGGACAATACTTGGGACAAGTATGAGTAGGTGTGAATGGTAGTAGAGGCCTATACTACCAACAGCACAGGACTCACACTTGGATCAGGGAAAGTCACAAGGTTACCAAGAAGCTAGTAATTGATTTTGTTTTATTCAAGTGTGTCGTTACCATCGTTTCGGTAATGACTGAGAAGATTGTTGATATTCCGACCCTAGTGGTCATATCAAATTGAGTCCGACTACGATGAGTATGTTGCGTTGTTCAGGGAACCAAGTTCAATGTAGCGTCCGACTTAAACCAAACAATTGAAATCAAAGCGATCAATAAAGAAGTTGGTATCTAGAAACGTTACATGTTAAAGTGTGATTATATCACATTAGAACATGAAGGAAGGGATAGTCTGTTTTAGAATTTAAGTCTAAGAGACCTGAGTCTAAACGTGCATCACATGATGATAGGTCATAATTTGGAGTCTACCCTGAGGTAGAGAGTAGGTGCACGATTGAGTACTGCTTACAGTCAATAAGTCTAAGAGATAGACTTGAAGGAATGTAGAAGTTATAATTATTACCTAGGATGAAGAGATGACGTATGGAGTCATTATACGAGCCCTTTTTCGTTGATGATTCCGGGACGTAATCATCCTAAGGGGGAGATAATTGTAACGCCTGCAGATCCGGGCTAGTCAATTTAGAGGCAATAGGGGTCGAAAACAACTTTTTGACAAAAGATTATTTAGAATAAATAATCTTAACCAAGTTGTAGAGTATGTCTCAAGGTTTCCGTACATATAAAGAACGCCGAAATCCGAGTTATAATGAAGAAGTTATGACCTGTCGAAGTTTTACGGCAAAACCGGCACGACACCGGGAAGCGTAAATAGTGAATTTACGATAGAGCGAGATTTAGCCTTAGCAATCTAAACAAAAGTTGTAGATTATGTTAAACTAAGAGCGTCGATAAAAAGAACGCCCAAATCTGACTTCGTATGAGGAAGTTATGATTTTTCTAAGATTTAGCATAGTAGTGCACAACCCGAAATCTGAATTTTAGATCGGTCGATTTTTAGCCGACGGGATCTAAATGAAAGTTGTAGTACTCGTAAATACCAACGCGTGGATATAAAGAACATCGATAATAGAGCTCGTATGCAAAAGATATGGACGAAGCTTAGTCCCTACTTTTCGAGCGCGGCAAATTCGATATAGTTTTGTAAATCCGAGATAGAATGAGAATTAGCCAATGAGGTCTAAATGAGAGTTGAATATCTCATTAATAGGAACTCAACGGTAAAAAGACAAACAAAAACGGAACTCGTATGCGAAAGTTATGGACGAAGCTTAGTCTCTACTTTTCGAGCGCGGCGAATTCGATACAGTTTTGTAAATCCGAGATAGAATGAGAATTAGCCAACGATGTCTAAATGAGAGTTGAAGATCTCATTAATAGGAACTCAACGGTAAAAAGACAGACAAAAACGGAGCTCGTATGCAAAAGTTACGGACGAAGATTAGAGACTACTTTACTATAAAACTCCTATAAATACAAGGGTGAACTCCTCATATTTTCTTCACACCATAAGCCTCTCTTTCTCTCTCTAACTTCTCTCTAGCCTCCCTAAACCCCTCCCAAGTCTAGGGAACCTCCCTATCACGAGAAGAAAGCCCCGGAGCGCCCGACGGATCCGAGAAGAAAAGCTTTCGGCTCGGAAACGCTGCTCCAGCGAAGCCCGGTTTTTAATAAAAACCCATTGTAAGTGAGTTACGCCTATACTATATTTAATATAGCTTTTATTTAATTATAGTAACATTATTAGGACCTTAAAATAATTATTTGGGCTATTATTATGAGTTATATTGAGTGTTATTTAACGCTTATATAATAGTAATAATAGCTAGACTATTAATTAGTCGCGATTAACGTTAAAACTAAACTCTAGTGGTATTAATACAAGGTTTTGGTCAAGGAAAAATTGTTTTAAGAAGTAACGAAGAGCTGTCCGAGTGCCGAGTCACCACCTTACCAGGTGAGTGCATAGTTACTTTCAGCTTACACATAGATATGAAGTATTTTATATAAATTACGTGTTGTGTGTGTATACTATCTGTATACTTGCTATCTATGTTGGATGAACGATTTATACATGTTTTCAATGATTTAAACTGTATATGTATTTTATATCTACGAAAATGTTGGGGTAAAACATGGGTAGATGTATTAGTTGCTGTGTGATAAAATGAAATAATGAGAGGCCTCGTTATAGCTGTTCTTGATGATCTAGTCATCTAGCGGAGTATAGATGACGACCACGGACTATTCTAGATAGTCCAGTGGAACACTAGAAGGCTCGCAACCTGTAGGTGTTTATTTGAACTGTGTGTTTATTCGAACTGTGTGTTCATTCGAACTGTGTGAACTGTGTGCTCACCAGGTACACTCCATCCCAATGATAGTCCTTTGACTAAGTCCCTTGTGTTAGATGTTTTAGGGACGTAATGTGAGGATAACGGGAATGGGTAATTGGGTTGATTGCTTGATGATTAAAAATAATAACTATATTATTGTGGGTTGAAAACCCTATGTGCTCACCAGGTTTCCCAACCTGACCCACTTAGTTTATTCATATCACAGGTGATGATATGAAGTGACATTACACTGAGAGATTTAAAGAGATGTAGATCACTAGTGTAAATAATTGTAAGTTCTGTTTATGCTTATGTTTCTATATTAGCGATGACATCCCAAACGTTTTAAAATAAATAAATAGGTTTCTTCGAAAATGTTTTAATAAAGTATTTACCATGTTTTTTTGGGAACAAATTCCGCAACGTTTTTATAAAATGAAGTACTCTGATTTTTATAAAGCATAAATAAAACCGGTCTTTTCTGGCCGTGATTTTGGGATGTCACAAATATGCACACAAGTAACAAAGACTTGGCAACAGACATTACAAAGTATTCCAATGGAAAGCAATTCCATGGAAACGAAGTCTCAAATTTAAAGTACATTCCTTTGAACATCCTCCTTTGCATTAAGTTCTTTTAACCGTCCACCTATGGAAACAATTCTATATTCCCATTTTGACCATCACCTTTTGAACAAGAGTTTCCTCTTTTCAAAATATGTCAATATGGTCCTTACTCTATACTTCTAATTGTCCAAGAGCAACCAATCTTTGGTAAACCTCAGATTTTCCTCGACAATTTGCTTAATCATTTTTGTCATTTCCAGTTCTATTCCTTTTTCCATATTAATGCCCTAGGCATTTGGAAAATTTAGAACGGATTATAGTATATGTAATCAAACCTATACCCGAAGCATATAGGACACGATTCATGCTATAAATTTTTATTTGCCATATTCTCACAATTCGAACTATGAAAAGGTATGCCATAATCATAATCGAATTTTGAGAACGCAACATATATAGAATTTCCTTATGTTGAACCATTCCAACATAAAATTCTTATATATCCTTGACTAAAGTAGATTAAAATCTCAATCTAAGCTTGTAGAATTGGAATGAACTATAAAATCCTCTCCCTTAATTAAAGCAAAACAACCTTTCAAAACCGAATTGAAACTTTTGTTTTCTATAATTAACATTGCTAACTTGCAACACTTAACATAATAATAATGCTACCACCAACATGATGATTATTAGCATAACACTTATTCTCCCACTAGCTCTGACATGTATCCAGAGATCAGCTGGACTTTTAGAAATCAATACTTTATTGACTTTCTTACCAAAGTTCAGATTTCTGATACGCAATTGCTTTGATAAGACTTTATCAAAATCATACACCTTTCTTCACATATCTCACTTGTGTGTCTAAACAATTATGAAGGGGATGTCGTAATCATAATGTTTAGACCTTTTGTCATTCTCACAATTGCTATCTACTTAAAATCTACTTAGTGAAAGAGTTTCCTCACCATCATTTTCATGAATCGAAGAGAAACCTTATGACACTTAGATTTTATGGTTTAAGTGTTCCTATCCATGTGAATTTGTCATAACCATAATCACAAGACAAGGTTAGTGGTAAATCCAAACACATATGGATTGAACTTGTTCAATCTTAATTTCTTGCCACCTGGCAGCACATGGCCTACCATTGCTTCCAGGTTGTTATGCAAACAATTGAGAACTCATAGAACTCACAAGCATAGTCAACTTTTAACTGGAATAGACACAAAAATAAGAATATGTCAACATGATAGGTTACAAACCTTAACTCGTGGGCTAGTGATTAACAAAACTCTTGATTAGTTCTTGAAACTATCTCAATACTCCTACTATCCTCTTGACATATAAGATTCTCTTTGTCAAGAACCATTCCTTGACAAAACAAATATTCAAGAGTAAGTGCGGATTCTTATCAAGTTAAACACTTCTCACAATTGGTCTTAGTTGGTCTTTGTCTTATCCAAAACATCACAACTTACCAATCTCAAATGTACAAGAATAGGAAACATCTTACTCTACATTTGACAAGTGTTAAAAAATTTCTAAAGACCATGTCACTCAAGTTGCAATCTTGGAGTATAACTCTAGGATTTGTTTTTGGAACGAAGTATGATTTATCTTTTGATTTAACCATTTCAACAATTCACGATTCCTCTCCTTAGGCAAACAAATGCAGTAAGGTGTCCTTAGAGGATCAATTGTGATGTGGTTCCATAATCACTAAGATAATCATAAAACAAGATACACAAGTACTCTCCCATCTCTTTACATTGGAGAAACTTTTATCTTTCTGCCTTATTTGATTCTTCTTATTCATTCTTCCATACATTGAAACTTTTCCAATGTTTCAGATTTACACTTAAACTTGTAAGGATAATTATATTTACTAAACTTTAGTAAATCATAACGAATAATCTTATCAACCTTTGTAGTGGACCTGACTAGTGCACAACCTAATGTACCCGATCCTGTAGTCCTTCGCTTGACTCACATTCGAATGCGAAGAAGGAATTAGTCTTAATTTACCAAAGATGAAAATTCTCATTCATCACACAATACAACTTGCATGATTCCAAGTTTCTATCCAACTGAAACTTGGGTAAGGAGAATCTTTCCTTATTTGATAAATTATGACACTTCCACAAACGGAAGAATCAAATACATTTTCCAAACTTGTTTATCAATGGAAACATATAAACAACAATTTTTCACAAATGCTATTGTAAGGATACTTAAAATAAATAAAACAAAAATTTTCTTTTATTTTAAAACTTGCGGAAAAACTTATCCTTACAATGCAAATACTTATGAAAACATTTTTGTTGTCTATTCCTAAGCAATATATATATCATAACTCTTATGCAGCAGCTCAAAATTCTGATCATCGAACCATGCGATCGAAATCCATCTTCGCAATCAGAATCAGCATAATCATACTTTAAGCTTCCTTTGATTCTTCCAAAACATCAAAATGTAATTACATTACATCATGTATTAAGAATCTCCAAAAGAGACTTAACAGAGTTAGATAATGGACTTTACCTGAAGTAGAGGCAAACTTTTGACTTTACCATCCTTATGAGGTTTCAGGTAAATTCGGCAGCTTCGCAACCAATGCCCTTCCTATTGGAAAAAGGAAACATATGGACTATTTGGAAATGGTACACGGGACTATCACAGACTTAGCCTTTCTCTTTACCATTGGGTCAAAATGACTTGACCATGGCCAATCCCTTTCAATTGGGAAGAGAAAGGTTTTCTGGACTTTCAATGTCACCAATCTCAATGTCCAAATAGGTTTGGGAAGTAGATCTTCCAATCTAACTTGCTTTACCAATGCTCTAAATCATTGCTGATTCAGAATCATCAAGCAAATAAGTAAGATTATTAAGGGTCATGTCGTGATCTGTTATCCGGGAGTGACTGAAGAACCAAGTCAACAGCCAGCTACGTCGAGACTCCGACACCCGACTCTCCCGGCTTTTCAATATGTGACTTAACCTCTAAGATGTAAGCGTATATAGACTTTGCTTGCCAATAGGGATTGAATGAATTAGAACTTATCAAGTCTTGAAACTTGTGGGATAGGGAGATTTATTGGAGGAGGTGGAGGAAGTGAAGAATGATTTCCATTCCCATTAATGCACAACAAAAGGATTGATCTTTCACCTTGATTGCCATTTGGGATATCATCTTCATTAGGATAGCTTGTTCCTAGAGATTTGGGAAGACCTTAGTTATCTAAAGGAGACATCTATAAGGGAGAAATTCAAGTTAGTTGATTTAAAGTCCTTAATATAACACTCAATATGAAATATTAAGGCTAGGATCCAACAACCTATTTATAACCGGAAGAGGGATGCTGTAATCCGAATTATAAAATAGTTGAATGTAGGTAAATGACGATTTACCAATTTCCACCATGAAAAATGAAATATAACTAAGTTTTAATTGGATTTGAAACTCCTAGATCTTTTGAGATACATTGAACTTTCAATGGCATGTTTGAATCTCGATTGTGCCCTCTCAAGTTTGTGACTGGGATGCCGAGGATCACAAACAAGGTGTGAATAACCATGCAAATTGACTTGGTACCCTTAATTTTGTCACCTAATCGATGTGCCGGTTAACCACACACGCTCCACCGATCTATAATAAAGTCAAGTTACCGTTTGCCACTCTTACTAGTCCTTATTAGTGTGCCGGTTAACCACACACGCTCCACTAACGACTTGGTAAGGTACAAAGTGTAATTTCATGGGTTAGCACCTTTTCACATTTTCCTAAGTAACTAAGATTCGGAATTAATAAGTGTTTAGTTACTTAGTATTTATCATTATACTTTTAATGAAGGGAGAATTATAGTCATTTCCTACCCGTTTGGCTAACAACCCTCCACCGGTCAAGGAAGCGGTGGGTGAGAGTGGACACTCATTAAACTGCCATTTTATAGGCAGTAACCTTATACCCCCTTATAGACCAACTTCGTGAATGAGACCTACAAATGGTATGATTGACTTTTCTTATACATATCTATATAATTAAAAATTATAATAATAGTATAAGGGTTGAATTTTAAACTTTTAAAATTCTAGGGTTCAATTTGGAATTACAGTATACATGAGGTGACTTTACAAATTCCAAAACTTGAGGGAAAGTTTTGAAACTATTCAAGACTTTTCATTTCATAACTTATGAGTTTAATGTACATTAAAATGAAGACTCTTCATTTTTATGTAACTCCTTATCTTTTAATAACAATTTTAAGGAAGTGACTTTTCAACATCCATAACTTGAGGACAAGTTATGGAGTCATAAAACCATTTAATGAAAAAGACTTTTCATCTTTTATGTAACCTATGACGCATTTATGAGTTTTAAGATTCATAAATATGACTTTTCATATAAATTGAAGACAAGTTACAAAAACATATTTTATGAACTAACTCTAGATTAATTTGGATTGAAAACAACTAAAACACAATTTTTTTTCATTAATCTAAAATAATTCATAAATCAAGAAAACATAAAAATCTTGATAATCCATAATTTGAGGACAAGTTATGGACTCCATACAATTTCATTGAGATCAATAATTATACTAACAAACAATTTGCACATAATTCCTATGATCTACTAAAACTCATAAGCATGAACATTCATAATCAACATTTTTCAAGAATTACATAAACACATATAAAACTTGAAAGTTTGATTATAGAATTAAAATTGCTTTAGCATAATCATTACCACTTAAAAAATAGGTTTTATAAGTCCAAAACAGTCAAAGGTAATGATTCTAGACCAATTCCAACACCAAAACTCGAAGATAGGCTGTTTGGGGGTCCAACTCATCGAGTGCATGATAAAATCGGCGAGTTGGATGATTTTACACTTGGACTCGTCGAGTCCCTTCATGGACTCGTCCAGTCAGCTGTGCAGACAATGCCAAAATTCGATTTTCAGCCAATTTGCATTAAGTATAAGTGAAAACAAGCCTAGGCTCTAATACCACTGTTGGGTTTTGAGCATTCTAACACTCCTATGGTGTACATGCAACCCTAAATACCTTGGATCTATGTTTTCTCTATTATACATGCAAATATCAATTTCCAAGGTATTTATCTTAACTAGCATATTATGAAGTAGAAATAAGATAAAATCTAGTAGAATGACATACCTCTTTGTTGGTGCTTGATTCCATGTAGCTTGAGAGCCTAGTGCCCCAAGTGTGACACCTAAAATGGTTCATACAACATCAAATTCATTTGAAATAACTTAGAGAGAAAACATAGCACTTCAAAATCGGTTTTCCCTCACTCCTTCACTTAGTGGTCGATTTCTTCATTCATAAGATGCTGATATAGTTGTTATAATTAGGGTAAACCCTAATTGTCATGACTTTCCGTTTCCTTGGATCCATGGGTTCAAATACACCATGGAGCATCCATGGAGTATCCTATGGGTTTTAGCCCAACTTGATAATCCATGGACTCTTAGCCCACTATACAAGTATGGATGATTTACACAATCAACCCATATATTTAATTAGTCTTCTTTTGATCAATTAATTAATTCTTGATCAATACTAATTAAATAATCATATTAATATATTAGAACTTGTAATATATTAATAAAACTTAAGTGTTATTTCTCTCATTTTAGTCTATACAAATGCATGATGCCATGCAACCCAAATGGACCATGCCGGGTCGGGTCAAGTCTTGCCAATTATAGTTATGGACTTAGACATTAATCCAACAATTCTAACTCTTGGGGTCCTCGATACAGGTTGTGGTATTCACATATGTTCTGATTTTTAGGGCCTAGGAAGAAGTGAAGATGTGGAGCACGAGAAGATAAACCTAATCATGGGGAATGGGAAGCTTCGACTGTTACCAAGATTGGAGTTTATACTATGTTGCTAAGTATTGGGTTAAAGTTAGATTTGAATAAATGTGTTTACTCGTCTTAAATGGTGAGAAATATTATTTCTTTTCATGTTTTGTACAAAAAAGGGTTTACCTTTTCTTTTGATAATGAATGTGGTGGTATTAATGCTTTCTTTAATAATGTTCTTTACTTTAAAGCATTACCTTGTGATGGTGCGTATGAAACTGTTTTGGTTGTAGATAACCTAGGAAATAATGTGTTGTGTATTGATTCTTCTACTAGCTTGGATAAAGCATCATTATGGCATTATCGTCTTGGTCATGTAAGAAAGAAACGCATAGGCCAACTCCAAAAGGATGGAGTCTTGGAGTCATTTGAGCTAAAGTCAGATGATAGTTGTGAATCTTGTTTGCTTGGGAAAATGACAAAATCACCCTTCACTAGTTCTTGTGCAAGGGGTGAGGGTTTGTTGGACCTTATACATATTGATGTATGTGGACCCTTCAAAACCTCCACAAGGGATGCTAATTGCTACTATATGAATTTTACCGATGATTTTAGTAGATATGGTTATGTCTACTAAATCAAGCATAAGTCAGAGACTTTTGAAAAGTTTAAAGAGTTTAAACTAGAAGTAGAAAATCAATTGGGCAGGAAAATTAAGATGCTTTGATCCGATCGAGGTGGTGAGTATCTTAGTACAAAGTTCCTCGACTATCTTAAGGAGTGTGGGATTGTCTCACAATTGACACCTCCCAGGACACCACAGTTGAATGATGTGGCTGAGAGGCGTAATCGAACCTTGTTGGACATGGTTCGCTCCATGATGAATCGAGATTTGGTACCAATCTCCTTTTGGGGGTATGCCTTAGAGACTGCCTCCCATATCCTTAATCTAGTCCTTACAAAGAAGGTTGCCAAAACACCTCATGAGATGTGGACTGGGAAAGTTCCCAACTTGGACCATATCAAGATTTAGGGTTGCGAGGCTTTCGTAAGATGTGAGACTCAAGATAAGCTCCAACCTCAAAGTGAGAGGAGTATTTTCATCGGCTACCCACAGAAATCCTTTGGTTACCTCTTCTACAAACCCAGTGAGAATGTGGTCTTTGCGGCAAGAAGAGGGGTCTTTCGCGAGAGAGAGTTTATAAGCCAAGGAAACAGTGGGAGGCAAATTGACCTTGAAGAAATTCAAGAGTCAAGCGACGAAGGAGCCTCAAACCCTAGCAATCAACCTAAGGAGGAAACTCCTGTTGATCCGATTGGCGAGTCTGTATCTCTGAGGCGTTCCACGAGGGTTAGGAATGCACCTGAGCATTACTATGGTTTCCATATTACTGTGGAAGGTTATAAATTTATCAGTGATAGTACACTGGTAAATTTGGATGAACCTAACAACTTTAAGGAAGCCATGGCAGGCCCGGAGTCTACTAAATGGAAGGAGGCTATGGACAGCGAGATACAGTCCATGTATGACAATAAAGTTTGGAACTTGGTTGACAATGTACTTGGCCGTAAGACAGTCGGGTGCAAGTGGATTGTCACACCCCAAAACCATGAACGACGGAAACGTTCTTGGGCGGAGGACGTCATGTATAGTATCACAACAATGAAAAGTAGTAAACAAGCAACAACATCATCCATCGCATTAATAATATAATTATTATACAAGTGTGTTCTGTCAAATTATAATAGACACTAAAGCATAAATCAAAATGAAAGATGAGTCTTGAATAAGCTCCATCTTCTCTCAACCTTGCATCGGTACCTGTCTATTGATGACTTGAGGATACAAGTAATTTTGAAAGCGAGTATCAGCTTTGAAGCTTGTGAGATCATAAGTATTTTAGTGTCTTAATTTGTATGTATATGAATTGTAAGTATGGAAAATATATGTGAATCGTAAGTATTGAAAATGTATGTAAAACCACTGTAAACGTTTGAAAAACTCTAGAAATCCCTATGATTCCTACTATTATAACAGGGAGTCTTCTACCTAGACTTAACTGATCTATATGTAGCCTTCTACCAAGGCATCTAGTGTTTGTGTGTGTCTCTTGTAAGAGTGTGTATTTTCCCAAGTCTGACTATCATTAACCAAATATATAGTTTCTACATTTCTGTGCGTCGTGTGAATGTTCACGAAGTGAATGTAATGGGAAAATGAAATAGTACTATGGTGTAGTGCCGAACTACAACCGTACCAATTACCTAAAGTCTAGGGTAATTCTTCTAAGTACTGTAGCATTTGTTATAAATAACTACATCGGTACTCAATTGCCTTATTTGAGGGATAAGGTATAATGTGATGGCTAGATCCCAGGCTATACGCTCCCCTGTCAAAGGGATTTTGGGACCTACCCACGACCCCTGCATATCCGCAAGCCATGAGCATCCACATTACTATGATCATGTATACTCGATAGAACTAAACTACATCGGTACTCAACTGCCTTATTTGAGGGATAAGGTATAATGTGATGGCTAGATCCCAGACTATACGCTCCCATGTCAAAGGGATTTTGGGACCTACCCACGACCCCTGCATATCTGCAAGCCGTGAGCATCCACATTACTATGATCATGTATACTCGATATAACTATCACAATTGCACTGTGATTCATCGGTATAGTTAGATCCTGAACTAGTTCCATGCTCTAGCACCTAGTGACGTATGTTCTATGTATATGTAAGCGTACTCATGTAAGTGTGATCATGTAAACATATATATGTAATAGTATAGTAATGTACTGTAATGTTCCAGCTGTAATGTATGTTCTCTCTATCTAGCAAGTATAGTAATATACTGTAATGTTCTAGCTGTAATGTATGCTCTCTCTATCTAGCAAGTATAGTAATGTACTGTAATGTTCTAACTGTAATGTATGCTCTCTCTACCTAGCAAGTATAGTAATGTACTGTAATGTTTTAGAAAGTATTGGCTCATGAATGAACTTACTCATTGTATTATATCACATTCTAGTAATAGTTCTAGTATCTTCCTAAACTACCCATATGGTAGTTTACTAGTAATCTAACTCGTATGTTTGGACATGGATGTATACCCTTGCTACCCAAGGGCATTGGAATGAACTGGAAGGAACTTTATGACTATATATGTACACATGATATATAACTAATATTTAAACGACCTTCAGACGGGTACCCGATATCCCACCAGACCACATCCAAATCGAGGAAAAGGAAACAGGGTGGATAGCCTTCCTAAGTCTTTTAAACATTTCTTATATAATTATACATATAGAGGCATGCAATTTATAATATAAAAGCATAAAATAAGTTTTGTAAAACATTTGAACATAATTATTATCTAAGAAAAGATCGACATGATGTCAATCTATAAAATGGTTTGAAGGCATGGGTTTGATAAAACAGTTTAGTATAAAGAAACATTCGTTGAAACACAACTGTAAATAAGTTTGAAATGTAACATACATAGTAAAATTTACAGTGTAATAAGGAGTTTTAAACACATAAAGTGTTTATGAAAAACATTTGAAGGAAACTGTTTGGTAAAACGGCTAATGAGTAGCCAATCATTTGAATGCTGCTTATTTATCACATGTGATTGATATAATAATTAGCAAAATTCTACTTGTATCCCCCCCATAAAACATTTAAAAACAGTTAAAACATTGATTAACGGGTATGAACTCACCTGTAGCAAGTGGATCGGAAGTAAGTGTCGGATAAGTGCTTGGTGTCAAGTGAAGACTTAGACACGTACAAAGATCCTAATAACATATAAGGATACATGTATATAAACAATTACTCTTTAAACAACTAATAAAAAAATTCAAGACACTCTAAGGCATGAAAAACACTTTGTATAAGTGTTATAAGTGCTAAGGAGTGCATCTAAGTGTTGTAGGGAAAGGCTAGTATGATTGGGGTTCAAGGAACACTCTTAAAATGAGTTTACTCCCTAAGGACCAACACCCCTTGAGTTTACGGTCGTAAACTCCTAACCTTTTGACCATTTGGTGAATTGAAGTCTTCTAAGCTATTCCAAGCATTCCTACTTCATGATTTAGCCTTAGGAAGTGTTGTGTGGCATCAAAACACTCCTAAATGGAGTTTACGGTCTAAGGACCATTTCTCCATGAGTTTACTACCTTAAACTCATGAGCTTACTACCTTAAACTCCTAAGTTTGGTATTTGGCGGTTTTCAAGTCCTTAGCTCAAACATGGCACTACTCTAGGTTAGATTCTAGCCATAAGGAACAACCATGGGCAGTTTCTGGGACATTTACACAACTTTTATGGTGTTTACGGTTTTGGGAGATCCCTAAATCGTAAACACATATAAATGTTGGATTTTTGTGCTTTTTGTGTGATACACTCATCAAGGATGGATCTAGACAAGTCCCTAAGGCATTGTGAAGCATCTAGACACCCTAAAGCACCCTAAGGCACTATATTTGGTGTTTACGGTTTTGGGAGCCTCCCAAAACCATGAACACCTTGTTCTTGGTGTTCTTGGGACTTTTCCTTGGTATAAACATGTATAGCTAGCTTTAAATGACTCTAGGATAGAAGTACTTACATTGTGGAAGCTTGAAATGAACTTTATGTCCAAGAACACTAGTGTGTGTTCTTGGTGTTTTGGAAAAACTAGTCAAAACACATAAATGAATGGATTAAAGGATGTACAATCACTAGATTAAGTGATACACCAACTTGAAAGTGTTTGAACACTTACTAGTTTGAAGATCTAGAACAAAAACTAGGATGATACTTGAGAGAGTTTGGAGTTTACTCTTTTAGAAAATGGGGAGTAAACACAAATGACTAGTTTTTGGGGAGTAAACTCATACATAGGTATGAGTTCACGATTTTTGTTTGATTTTTCAACCCAAACCTGTAACAACCCGTCATTTCAGGTCATTAAAAATCAAGTCTTGTAACCTCTTTGAAAAAGTAATTAGAATATCATCGAAAAATGAAGTATTCAAAAGCTTTGTTTGGAGTACGCTATGTAGTAGATATCATCTTAAGGTTTCCAAGCATATAAAGAACACTAAAATCCGAGTTATAACGAAGAAGTTATGACCATTCTAAGTTTTCCGACAAAAACCGGCAATACGAAGTTACGTAAAAACGCAAAGTTTCAATAAAATACTTTTGACCTTAGGTGTCTAAATGAAAGTCATAAATATCGTTAAACTGCAAACGTACATAAAAAGAAAGCCCAAAACGGACATCGTATGAAAAAGTTATGAATTATTAATGAATTTTCTTACCCCGACCTTTTAAAAATAAATAATAAAAAAAAATAATTTCGGAATTTGCCGACGGAGTCTAAACGAAAGTTGTAGATCTTAGTCTCACCTACGCGTGGATATAAAGAATGTCAAAAACGGAGTTCGTATGAAGGAGATATGAATTTTAGAAGTTTATTTAAAATAAATATAAATTTAAATATAAACTCTTGGTATTATCCGAAGAGGAGTCAGCAGATAGGACCGAGGTACGCCCTGCGTACCCTTGTACGCCCCGCGTACTCAAATTAAGGGCCCCGGTTCGTCCACGTCGCCCCCTATGCAAGCTACACCCCGTCCCATCCGAACTCCGGGGTAGTCGAGGACTCGGTCATGCATGACGCACGGGTACGCCCCGCGTACCGAGGCCTCTCAGCCCCTATAAAAGGGATGCGAGGGTTCCAGGAAAACTTGCTCATTTCCTCTCGTTTCTATTGCATTTTGCCTCGTTTTCCGTGCCCGTGCTAACCCGAAGCCCTGGTCATTTTGCCCAAGTCCCGAAGATCGTTTTTACTCCCGAGAGTCCTGAGAGTCCCGAGAAAAATCTGTTTCCCGAGACGAAATTCTGCTCGGTTTCCATCTCGCTTTCTTCAAACCTTCTGGTGAGTTCATACCCCTACAAACACACTTTAAATACGTTTTAAATGCTTTTTATACTCTTTTAGGGGGGGAATACAAGTAAACATACGGTTATTATCGTGTATTTCATAAAATTTCACTTTACTCGTTTTTATCAAATGAATCACTTGTGATTTATTACTACTATGTGAAAACTCTTGTCGTACTTTGCGTGCACTAGATTTATACAAAGTATTTAGTAATTCCAAAGTATCCTTCATTGCTAAACCGTTTTAATACATTTTAAAAAACTTATGATTTATGCATTGTCAAAACTTTGTGAGAAAGGATGATCTTTTCATGCAAAACTATTACTTTAATATAGACTTAGTTGAGAATCCGTGAGACATGTACATCTTCAAATACTGCCTTTTTGTTAGAAGGTATCATTACAAGTCCTGTCTATAACCAGAGTCTCCCGTTCGGAGAACGTGTCAAATGTGTATAGATCTATACGGGAAGTCATGATCTCGCGCCTTGACTGTTAGCTACAGTCCTTCCTTTGGGGTGACAATTTTCATAATGCTACGACGCCTGAAGAACGTCGCTACAGGCATATTATGTTTAGTATGGTTATAAAAATCATCGGATATACAATTATTATAGTACTTCTGATTGATGAATGAGTAGTTATTAAAACTATTATTCATCTAACAAACTGAAATCTTCTAATAGGTTTTATTATATAAATCTATGCTTCAACCTTCTAAAGCATGTCTTTTGCTTTCGGTTTTTAGTCTGGGACATTAGGCTAACTATTACTTTAGGAAAATATGCGATTTTCCTTGTATACAAAACAAACAACTAATAGGAAAATAAGGGATTTTCTTGATTCAACTATCTATATTATTCAATACATATATTCTCATGCATTTCACACTTTTATAAGAAAATAAGGGATTTTCTTGGAAAACATACACTCAATTTGGAATGGCATACCAACTTTCTAAACCACTTATGAACTCACCAACTTAATTGTTGACACTTTCTCTTTGAAATAACTTGTATTCTCAGGGAACCGCTAAGCAGGTTTGGAAATCAACTTTTGGGGATTAACGCGCTGGCGTTAATTACTTCTTTTGAAAGATGTTTATGCATTTATCTTTTGAGCATGTAATGAATACATTGATGTAAACATTTTTAAAACCTTTATATATATATATATATATATATATATATATATATGGTGGTGTGTACTTTCCTTTCTATGAACTGTTATGATACTGAATATGACGTCCTCTGCCCCCGAACGTTTTTGTCGTTCTAGTTTTGGGGTGTGACAGATTGGTATCAGAGCATCGTTTATAGTGAATTAAGTATATCAAAACCATTTTTGGTATACAACTATAAACTCAACTTGGCAAAAACACTCTGAGAAGAGTCATACTTTTGAAATTAAATTTATTTAGTTTTTGTAAAGTAAGCATGCACTCATTTCATACTAATAACAGTTTCACATCG
This sequence comes from Lactuca serriola, assembly GCF_051521515.1. Classification (NCBI taxonomy): domain Eukaryota; kingdom Viridiplantae; phylum Streptophyta; class Magnoliopsida; order Asterales; family Asteraceae; genus Lactuca; species Lactuca serriola. The sequence goes on from NC_136415.1 coordinate 49,420,482, forward strand.
GACCATTTTAGAAGTATTATAAATAAGTTGTGCAGTGCAAGTACGCCTTGGGACATGTAATCGGAACTGGGAAGAATATAGCCTGATCAACTATATTTTTCCGAGAGCCGACTAACATGTGCCGAGGAGTGTCTGCAGTGGACAACAAATTTAAAACTTACCAAAAACATATCGTTAAATAATACTAAGGGAGTATTTGAGTATCAATAACCATTAAACTTAAGGAGTTAAGGGTAAGTTTCATGTACTCTAGCTTATAGTAAATTCTTAACCCTATTCTCGTACAGACTCAATGGCTGGATTCCACCACCCTAATGACCCCTACTACCCCAACCAAGGTAATGGAGGATGGATCGAAGAAGATCCCGAAGAAGACGAAGAACCGATAGAATTGGATGAGGGAGATGACTCTGGTACAGATTCAGAGCCAGAGGTTATCAATCCACCGACCCCACAACCTCCTGTCCATGTGAGGAACTTCCAAGGACCCACTCCTGTGTGGGGGAGTCACCTCCACCATTAGAGCCAACAACAAAGCTTACGCCCTCCCTACGGCATGTGCCGAGACTTTTATGATGTCAGAGGCGTGGGATCGGCAGACCGAGCACTTCCGGTCATGGTTGGCAAACTAGCCAACCAATGATATCAATCCGGAGTTCAAGCCAACTGGATCCGCGAGATCAACGTAGAAGTACAGGTTCACACTTCTGACATCCGTAGGCTGGATGGGATTTAGGACCATGCCCAACTCCAAACTGAGGCATTTCAGGCACAAATGATTGCAGCCCTAGCCGAATTAAGGGAACAACAAGCCGCTTTTGATAGGCGTCTAATGGAATCAAAGCAATCGGATGCGGAGTCAAGCTCCAAGCGCAACCTACGTCGCAAGTAGTGCTTGCCAGAATTTCAAATTTTGTTATAAATTAGGACTTCGAATAAGAATATAATTTTCTTTAAAACTTTCTGTAATCGGAGACCTTTAGAAAGGTCAAAAAATTTTGTCTAAACTCGGATGTAACAAAACTATATGTTTAATATATATATAGGGCATATCTCTTTCTTATTTTAATTATGTGTAGTTCGTCAATTCATAAGTACATCTATACAAACTTTACTTATAAATCAAGCTCAAAACCCTGTGTTGGCCAAACCAAATTCTTAAACTATTAAAGGAAGTTAACTCAATATCATTCAACTCGCAACCACCAAAACTTATAATCTCTCATTTTTTTTCTTTTGGCAGCGCAATGCCTCCTCGTAGATCAGCACGTACAAACGCAACCCCACCACCACCTCCACCACTAACTTATGATCCGACAATGGTCCAGGCTGCTATCACAGCAGTAGTAACAGCAGCTCTGTCACAAATAAACTCCAATGCAAACGGAGGTACAGGAAGCAGCACGAATCATTCAAATCGTGGCACCGACCATGGTCAATTAAGGGAGTGTACCTACAAGGAGTTCTCCAACTCAAAGCCAAAGACTTTTAATGGCATTGGAGGAGTCATTGCACTAATGCAATGGTTCGAAAAGACCGAAACAGTCTTCGAGATCTGCTCATGCCAAGAAACAAGCAAGGTTAAGTTCGCTGCTTGCACCTTCATAGATCGAGCCCTCACTTGGTGGAAAAGCCATGTGAATTCAGTGACGCTCACTGTCGCCAACGCCATGAGTTGGGAAGATCTGAAGGTTCTACTACTGGAAGAATACTGCCCAAGAGGTGAAGTGCAAAAGCTTGAGCAGGAGCTCTGGAATCTGAAAATGACTGGGTTTGATCTAGTCGCCTACGCAACTAGGTTCAACGACCTCGCTGCATTGTGCCCTACCATGGTCAACCCAAAATCAAAGAAGGTGGAAAGGTACATTTGGGGGTTGTCACCCCAGATTCAAGGGCATGTCTTAGCTTCCAACCCTATTACCTACAACAGCGCTAAACGCCTGGCTCAGCGACTCATCGACCACGGGGTAAAACAGGGTACAAATGCAGCTACCGCCAATCCATCTAAGGAGGCACAGAGCCAGAATAGGCCTTGGTACAAGAGAAGGGGACAACCCCTACAGGAGAACCCCAAGAAACAACAAGTAGTAGCGATCCACGCTATTACTGTACCTACCAGCACTGCCCCCACAAGCTCATACAATGGGAAACTTCCCAAATGCAACCAATGCAACTTCCACCACCACGATCTCTTCCGTGACCTTCAATGCACCAGGTGCAATAAGAAGGGACATACAGCCCGCTATTGCAAAGAGCCAATCCAAAAATCCGCCCCTACTGCTAATACCGGAGTAAGTCGTGCCTGCTTTGAGTGTGGAGACACGGGGCACTACCGCAGGGACTGCCCGAAGGCAAACAACAGGATTACCGGCGGAAGGGGCCGAGTATTTGCAATGGGACAAGATGAAGCTGTTGCGGAACCCACTGTTGTTACGGGTACGTTTCTTCTCGATAACTCGTATGCATGCATTTTGTTTGATAGTGGAGCGGAGAGAAGTTTTGTGAGTCACGATTTTAAAGGCCTGCTAAAGCCATTACCTCAATCACTAAGTGAGCCGTTTATAGTAGAAATGGCCAACGGTAAGACCGAAGGCACTAAGGAGATATACTTAAACTGTACTCTAACTCTAAACGATAATCCCTTTCCAATCAACCTCATGCCAGTCTCGATTAAGAGTTTCGATGTCATCATTGGCATGGATTGGCTGAGTTCACATCATGCGGACATTTTATGTTACGATAAGGCCGTTCGCCTTAATCTGCCAACCGGCGAAACCTTCCTTGTCTTGGGCGACAAACCTAGTACCACTCTTCGTATCATCTCAAGTATCCAAGCTCAGAAGTGCCTACGCAAGGAGTGTCACGCGTTTTTGGCACATGTTGTAGATGTGAAACGCGAAGTCCAGGACGTCAAGAATGTGCCCGACGTATGCGATTTTCCCGACGTTTTTACCGAGGACCTTCCAGGAATACCACCCGCGAGACAAGTCGAGTTCAGAATCGATCTGGTTCCCGGGGCTACCCCAGTAGCCAAAGCGCCCTATCAATTAGCCCCGACAGAGATGTAGGAGCTATCCAACCAACTGAATGAGCTACATGGAAAAGGATTCATCAGTCCGAGCTTCTCTTCATGGGGAGCACCCGTGTTGTTCGTGAAAAAGAAGGATGGATCGTTCAGGATGTGCATCGACTACCGATAACTCAACAAACTTACCATCAAGAACCGATACCCCCTACCCCGAATTGACGACTTATTCAATCAACTCCAAGGAGCCAACTACTTCTCCAAGATCGATCTGAGGTCGGGATATCACCAGCTGCGAGTCTTGGAGAGTGATGTTCCCAAGACGGCCTTCCGAACGAGATACGGACATTACGAGTTCGTAGTGATGCCGTTCGGACTAACCAATGCCCCGACCGTATTCATGGATCTAATGAATCGGGTATGTCGTCCATTCTTGGATAAATTTGTGATAGTATTCATAGACGACATACTCATTTATTCAAAGAATAAAGTAGAGCATAGTCAGCATCTGAGACAGGTCTTAGAGACGTTATGGACTGAGAGACTTTATGCAAAATTCTCAAAATGTGAGTTTTGGATTAGAAAGGTGGACTTCCTCGGTCACGTAGTCAGCAAGGAAGGAATCCACGTGGACCCATAAAAAATCAAAGCTATCAACAACTGGTCTGCACCAACTACTCCAACAGAGATTCACCAATTCTAGGTCTTGCTGGTTATTATCGAAGGTTCATTCAGAATTTCTCCAGCATCGCAAAGCCTCTTACCGCTTTAACCCAGAAAGGTGTGACCTACAACTGGGGAGAAAAGCAAGATGCTACATTTCAGACTTTGAAACAGGCCCTTTGCAGTGCACCCATCCTTTCTCTTCCATAGGGGACCGAAGATTTTTTTGGTGTATTGCGACGCTTCGAAACAAGGGCTGGGCTGTGTACTGATGCAGAGGGGAAAGGTTATTGCATATGCCTCACGACAACTGAAAACACATGAGGTCAATTACACCACTCATGACTTAGAACTTGGAGCGGTGGTCCTCGCTCTTAAAATCTGGAGGCACTACCTATACGGTACCAAGTGCACTATCTTTACAGACCACAAGAGCATCCAACACATCTTCGACCAGAAGGAGTTAAACATGAGACAGCGACGTTGGGTCGAATTGCTCAACGACTACGAATGTGAGATTCGCTATCATCCGGGAAAGGCAAACGTCGTGGCCGATGCCCTTAGTCGAAAGGAGTACTCTGGCCGAAGAGTGAAGTCATTAGCCATGTCGATCCATTCGCACCTGTCAGCGCAAGTCAAGGAAGCTCAAATAGAGGCCTTGAAACCCGAAAACGTGACAGGTGAGACCCTTAGGGGAATGGACAAGAACTTAGAAATCAAGAGTGACGGAGCCCGCTACCTCATGAACCGAATCTGGACACCCAAGTTTGGTGGATTCAGAGAGATAGTTATGAGCGAGGCACACAAGACTCCATACTCCGTACACCCAGGTTCAGACAAGATGTATCTAGATCTCAAGCAACTCTACTGGTGGCCAAACATGAAAGCGGAGATTGCTACCTATGTGAGCAAGTGTTTGACTTGCGCCAAGATAAAAATAGAACACCAGAAACCCTCAGGTCTACTCCAACAACCTGAAATACCTGAGTGGAAATGGGAGCAGATTTCCATGGACTTTATAATGAAACTGCCCAAAACTCAGGGTGGCCAAGATACTATTTGGGTGATCGTCGACAAATTAACCAAGTCCGCTCATTTCTTGCCGATCAAGGAAACTGATAAGATGGAAAAACTATCAAGAACCTACATCCGGGAGATCGTACGACTTCATGGAGTGCTGATGTCCATCATCTCAGATAGAGACAGCAGATTCACTTCCAGATTCTGGCAATCATTGCAAACATCCATGGGAACAAGGTTGGATATGAGTACTGCATACCACCCACAAACTGATGGACAGAGTGAGAGAACAATCCAAACCTTGGAAGACATGTTGCGAGCATGTGTAATCGACTTTGGTAAAGTGTGGGATGTTCACTTACCTTTGGTCGAGTTCTCTTATAACAATAGTTATCGTACTAGTATCAAGACTGCTCCATTTGAAGCCCTTTACGGCCGTAAGTGCAGATCACCTCTGTACTGGACAGAAGTGGGCGACACGCAATTGGCAAAAGGTCTAGTCCCTGATAGCACCCTCACTGGTCCAGAGATCATCAAAGAAACGACTAAAAAGATCGTGCAAATACGAGAACAACTGAAATCCTCAAGGGATAGGCAAAAGAGCTATGCCCACAAAAGAGGTAAACCCTTGGAATTTCAGATTGGCGACCGTGTACTACTAAAGGTCTCACCATGGAAGGGCATGATACGCTTTGGAAAACATGGGAAGCTAAATCCTAGGTACATTGGACCCTTCAAAATCATTTCAAGAGTTAGTCCAGTGGCCTACAAACTCCGACTTCCAATCGAGCTTAACAAAGTACATCCAATATTCCACGTATCGAACCTGAAATAGTGTTTGTCCGACGAAACACTTGTAATTCCACTCAATGAAATCGAACTAAATGAAAATCTTAACTTTGTGGAAGAACCCGTCGAGATCATGGATAGGGAAGTTAAGCGAACTAAACAGAGTCGCTTTCCAATAGTAAAGGTTCGCTGGAACGCTAAGCGAGGACCTGAGTTCACGTGGGAACGAGAAGATCAAATGCAACAGAAGTATCCACACCTCTTCCTCAGCCCCTAAAACTTTTCTTTTTTATTAAAATTTCGGGACGAAATTCCCTCTAACAGGGGGATGATGTAACAACCCATCATTTCAGGTCATTCAAAATCGAGTCTTGTAACCTCTTTGAAAAAGTAATTAGAATATCATCGAAAAATGAAGTATTCAAAAGCTCTGTTTGGAGTATGCTATGTAGTAGATATCGTCCTAAGGTTTCCAAGCATATAAAGAACACTAAAATCCGAGTTATAACGAAGAAGTTATGACCATTCTAATTTTTCCGACAAAAACCGGCAATACGAATTTACGTAAAAACGCAAAGTTTCAATAAAATACTTTTGACCTTAGGTGTCTAAATGAAAGTCATAAATATCGTTAAACTGCAAACGTACATAAAAAGAACGCCCAAAACGGACATCGTATGAAAAAGTTATGAATTATTAACGAAGCCCTGGTCATTTTGCCCAAGTCCCGAAGATCGTTTTTACTCCCGAGATTCCCGAGAATCCCGAGAAAAATCCGTTTCCCGAGAAGAAATTCTGCCCGGTTTCCATCTCGCTTTCTTCAAACATTCTGGTGAGTTCATACCCCTACAAACACACTTTAAATACGTTTTAAATGCTTTTTATACTATTTTAGGGGGGGAATAGAAGTAAACATATGGTTATTATCGTGTATTTCATAAAATTTCACTTTACTCATTTTTATCAAATGAATCACTTGTGATTTAGTACTACTATGTGAAAACTCTTGTCATACATTGCATGCACTAGATTTATACAAAGTATTTAGTAATTCCAAAGTATCCTTCGTTGCTAAACCGTTTTAATACATTTTAAAAAACTTATGATTTACGCATTGTCAAAACTTTGTGAGAAAGGATGATCTTTGCATGCAAAACTATTACTTTAATACAGACTTAGTTGAGAATCCGTGAGACATGTACATCTTCAAATACTGCCTTTTTGTTAGAAGGTATCGCTACAAGTCATGTCTATAACCAGAGTCTCCCGTTCGGAGAACGTGTCAAATGTGTATAGATCTATACGGGAAGTCATGATCCTGCGCCCTGACTGTTAGCTACAGTCCTTCCTTTGGGGTGACAGCTTGTCATAACGCTACAACGCCTGAAGAACGTCGCTACAGGCATATTATGTTTAGTATGGTTATAAAACTCATTGGATATACAATTATTATAGTACTTCTGATTGATGAATGAGTAGTTATTAAAACTATTATTCATCTAACAAACTGAAATCTTCTAATAGGTTTTATTATATAAATCTATGCTTCAACCTTCTAAAGCATGTCTTTTGCTTTCGGTTTTTAGTCTGGGACATTAGGCTAACTATTACTTTAGGAAAATATGCGATTTTCCTTGTATACAAAACAAACAACTAATAGAAAAATAAGGGATTTTCTTGATTCAACTATCTATATTATTCAATACATATATTCTCATGCATTTCACACTTTTATAAAAAAATAAGGGATTTTCTTGGAAAACATACACTCAATTTGGAATGGCATACAAACTTTCTAAACCACTTATGAACTCACCAACTTAATTCTTGACACTTTCTCTTTGAAATAACTTGTATTCTCAGGGAACCGCTAAGCAGGTTTGGAAATCAACTTTTGGGGATTAACGCGCTGGCGTTAATTACTTTTTTTGAAAGATGTTTATGCATTTATCTTTTGAGCATGTAATGAATACAATGATGTGAACATTTTTAAAACCTTTATATATGTATGGTGGTGTGTACTTTCCTTTCTATAAACTGTTATGATACTGAATATGACGTCCTCCGCCCCCGAACGTTTCCGCCGTTCTAGTTTGGAGGTGTGACAAAACTTAAAAGTTTGGTCGAGAGTTTCTAAGACGCGAGGTGTTTGCGGTTATTAAAATTCAAAACCCGAGACGGCACTTTCTTTCACCCGTTCGTTTAAAAATAATATTAAAATAATCAAACGAACTTTATATTTCTTAAAAATAAGAAATAATGACATTGACTTATGATACGAAGTGGTTGACTTTTAGGGTTTGACCGAATGAAAATTTTGGGTTGTCACATCATCCCCCTATTAAAGGGAATTTCGTCCCGAAATTAGAATTTAGGTAAGGAAGTGGGCATGAATGATCGAGTCATGAAATCGGGTTCTCGGTTGGTTCTTGCGCTCCTAAGTGAAATTGATTGGTTCTTGCGCTCCTAAGTGAAATCGGGTCCTCGGTTGGTTCCCAACGAACCTTCACTAACGGGCGACCGCGTTTCTTCGTCCGCTTGACCTCTCGGTTGAGGGTCACTACGGTTCTAATACGAAGGAGAGGATCTCGACGAGTGGACTTACAAGATTTCTAACGGAAAGATATGGTTTCACGATCGAGACGCGAAGAGTAGAATGTACGTTACTGAGTTCGCGGAGTAGGTCTAGTTTGCGAGGTATAGGACCGATTCTGGTAAGAATCTCGGAGGTCCTAACTATATTGGATTTAGCTTTCCACGCTTTACGAAGCGTATTAAGCCATTCCCAGAGTGAGATTTCCTAAAGAACTTGGTCTCTCCCTTGGAATCTCCAAGGTTTCCTTTTCTTGTTTAACTTCCCAGTCAAGGGCCACTCCTTGTTGGGTCAAGGTCGTACGGTTTTCTGTGATTTGCGAGGGGGTTCTGGATGAACTAAGGTAGTAGGTCTGTAAGACCTAGAATTTGGCAAATGTCTGTCGACGTCACTGGTTTCGACAAATTCTCAACGGTTTTAACAAATTGAAAGAGTGCTAAAAAATTCCCACATCACTAACAGTGTGTCATAGCAACCTGACTCTTCAATTTCAAAACTTGTGCTTAGAGAACTTCGCGGAAGTTCCTCTAAAGGTAATGTTTCCATGGGTTCCTTCTTACCACGAAGGTAGACAAGTAAGTCATTACATGGAGAAATGACGAACTGATCTAAGTAAGAAAGACGGACTCTATTCATTAAATTCATGAATGCTTCGGGCGTATTGGTCCTATCCGAAGGGTATCACTACGGACTCGAAGTGTCCGCATCGAGTTCGAAAGATAGTATTCCGGACATCCTTCTCTAACACTCGAATTGGTGATAACCAGATCTCAGGTCCATTCCTGAAAGAAATTCTTTCCTTGTGTTTTCTCAACCAATTCATCTATGCGATGTAGAGATAACGATTTCTAATGGGAATCTTGATGGAGTCCTCGATAGCCGAGGAACATACGATGCAATACGTCGATCTCTGGAAGAACAAGACTGGGGTTCTCCAGGGTGAGAAGCCTAGTCTTCTAATTCTATTTCTGTGTAGTTCGCTAAGTTGTCTGGGCTGTTCTTGTATCTCCGTAGGTGTTTCGACTATAGGGCGATCTGTTTGCAGTAGTCATATTGGGTTGTAAGTTTGTTCACATGACGATGCGATTTCTCGTAGACTTAGGCAGTCTCCATCCTGAAGTTCATTTTAGAATCCATACTTGGTTCAACGATCACCATCTCGAGTATACGAGTCGTATATAATTAATATTGAAAAGATAGTCGAATAATTGATTCTTCTTTAAGCTTACATCCATTTGAGGAAAAAGAAGTTAAAGTGGAATCATCAATTCTAAACCTGTAGAACCTTGATTATATATCACTCTTATGTATTCATTCCTTGGTGATAGATCAACTATATGAATCCTTGGATTGAACTTGACATACTGCACGAGTGGTACTTCGGGGATTTCTTCACGAAAGAGAAGAACTATGAGGTACTCCACGCATGAGTGCTTCGGTGTTCTGAAATGACAGCTTCGCTGGAAAGGTGATTTCGAAGAAAGAGATGTACGTATGAAGCTGGTATGGTGCGGATCAAATTGAATATAGTTGTATGATAATATCGGAATCATACGGAAACTTAAAGACATTAGATTTGAACATATGACGTTTACAGACAAAACACAACCGTGCAACCATGAACAGAGTTACAGTACTTTAGATCTTCTACAAGACTATAGTTGTGAATAAGGTATACTACAAAAGACAAGTATACGCAGCACGAGCATCCCTATACAGACAGGATCTCGCAAAAGGTAAGACTCTAGTTGCACTAGTTTTGGATGGGTTATAATTTTGTTACAATGAAGCGCCTAAATTACATTAACGAGGGTTCTGGAGCAGGCTCTCCTGCAGTTGTGATCCTGAGAATCTTCCCATCAGCACCCGAGTTCTTCACTATCGGGCAATCCTTCTTGAGGTGTCCAATTTCACCGCATTGGTGACATATCTGGACAACACCAACATTGGTGGTGGAAGTGAAGTGTCGAGTAGGAGTCATGGGGACACGGTTGGTTTCAGTGATCTTCTCTTTTGGACAATTTTTGTAATTGTGCCCTGCCTCACCACAACTATAGCAAACTAGGCTTTCTCCAGTGGTGGAGGTAGTTCTACAGAAACGAGCAATGTGTCCCATCTTGTTGCAATTATTGCATTGCCAGGCTCGGCAAATTCCCTTGTGGTGGTAGTTGCACCGGTCGCACTTCGGGAGTGTTCCTTTATATGGTCTTCTCGGTACGGGGATGGCAGAGGTTTCCACTTGCCGTTGTTGCATGGCAAGTTTTTGGGATTTCTTACGTTCTTTCTGGGCTTGTCGCCTTCATTTCTTGTTCTCTGTCTTTCGGCTTTGCGAGCCTGTGACTGATACTATTTGGCGACTTCCTGGATGGATACCACGATTGGAAACTCCAATCCCATCATCAGCATTGATTGTGCTGATAGCGCTATGGTGCGCAAGGACAGCTGTCACAGCAGCCATCATGGCAATTGTAACTGCGGTTTGAAAGGTAGCGGCGTCCATAGGAAAGGTAGAGGTTTCGTTGTTCGATTGATTGCTTCCGGATGACGACATGATTTTGTAACACGAAAGATAAGGATTTTCTGAGCGATTCTAGCGGACTCTAGATGTACTTCGATTGCTCAAGAAAAGAGTAAGAGTATGTTCTCGAAGGGTTGACCTACATCCCTATGATGCAGTCCCAGTACTGATTGGAGGTATGATCGCGAAGGTTTGACCTACATCCCTATGATGCAGTCCTAGTACGAAATAGAAGTGAGTTTGTAGAATGGTCTCAAGACGTTGGTCGCTCAAGCCGAGGTATCGATGGTTGGTGAATAACAGGATCCAACCACTAAAAGAGACTTGGAAATGTCTCCGGAGCTAAATTACTATAGTCCAATGACTTTACTAAAGCAGGTTTCAGATAGACTCCAATGAAAGTATGATGAGAGTACTTGAATAAAGAAGGACACGAAAGTTAGCCGACTATCAAAATCTTTGATATTCATGATGTAAAAGTTCGGGAAAATGACCTTTCAAAAGGTCTTACATCATATCTAGAGAAGATAGTCCTTGACAGTACAAAGACCTAACCAAAAGTACTTACAATACAAGATAGTTTCATAGAAAATGCCACTTCGGGCATAGACAGAAAAATGATTCCTTTTAATGAGGAAAATAAAGTAAAGCATCTACTACTGGCGACGGTCATCCCTCTGGTGAACTCTCAGTTCAGCCAGTTGACGTTCCACGTCAAGTAGGTGTTTTTCATACACCCTCTGGCATACTCGGAGCTCTATGACTTCTGATCGTGATTCAGCTAGTGCTTGAAGCAGGGTTTCATGGTTTCTCTCAGATCTCTCGCGAGCATCTTCTAGACGAATGGTGCGGAGGGTATGCATTCTCGCATCAGCGACAACTTCGGTGATCTGATGTAGGGTTGTCCTGCCTTGAATCTCATTTCGGGCCACTCTACGGACCAAGATTGGCAAGATTCTGTCTGCTGAGCCCCCATTACTCAGGTCATAGAAGCTTCGGTCACCATTAAATGGCATGGGCTGATCTTGTCCTTCGTTCCACGTTTCCAAGCATTCCACCCACTCAGGCGTCGGGCCATGAAAAGCCGGACGAGGGTTAGGAATTGGAACGGGAGCTGCCTGGGGTAGGTTATCAACCTCGGGTTCAGAGTTAGCATCGTCCGAAAGGTCTTCATCATGGTGATCATTCTCTGGTTCTTCTTCAAACCATCCAACAATGACCTCATTCGGTAGGTACTGGTTACCGTGGGGATGGAGTCCAGCCATGTTATCTACGCGAGAATTGGGGTAAGAAAATAATTATTAGACGAACTATCTAGATAATTATTTAGGAAATCTTCATTAGTTACATCGCTATTTGTGAAGTGCATACCAGTTATATGTAATCGAAACAGGATAGGCCTTCGAATAAGTGACCTTAACTCCATATTCACACAGAAATAGGGGTGAAGTAAATTTTCATAGATTCTAAGTCTATAACATCCTAATTACATATAGCCTTAGTGTATCCACTTAGCAACTATCAACTTAGTAATGAAGATCCCGTTTTAGTTCTCAAGTATAAAGTGCTTATAGTAACACCAAATACTCCTATAGTATTTTAAGTTTAATGTTATGTTCTACTGTTCTCATTGTGGTAGGGTTCGTAAGATTTTAGACTTGTTGCAACCACACAACTACACTTAAGCACATGCTAGTCAACCCTCAGATAATATAGATGATCAGGCTATATCTTCCCAGTTTTGACTAGATGTCTCTAAGTCCACCCGTGTTGCCCAACAATCGTAATTCTTTTGTACTGTCCTAGTGACACTGATTTTTGTATGAATGCAGCACGTATACTTAATTAAATATTTTATTATTTAAAGTATAAACTCTTGGTCAGAATATTTTAATCCCATTGTATTTATAGTTAGTATATCGTTTTATGGGTTGATATACTTAATTCACTACAAACAATGCTCTGATACGAATCTGTCACACCCCAAAACCATGAACGGCGGAAACGTTCTGGGGTGGAGGACGTCATGTACAGTATCACAACAATGAAAAGTAGTAAACAAGCAACAACATCATCCATTGCATTAATAATATAATTATTATACAAGTGTGTTCTGTCAAATTATAATAGACACTAAAGCATAAATCAAAATGAAAGATGAGTCTTGAACAAGCTCTATCTTCTCTAAACCTTGCATCGGTACCTGTCTATTGATGACCTGAGCATACAAGTAATTTTGAAAGCGAGTATCAGCTTTGAAGCTGGTGAGATCATAAGTATTTTAGTGTCTTAATTTGTATGTAAGAATTTGTATGTATATGAATTGTAAGTATTGAAAATGTATGTGAATCGTAAGTATTCAAAATGTATGTAAAACAACTGTAAACGTTCGAAATCTCTAGAAATCCCTATGATTCCTACTATTATAACAGGGAGTCTTCTACCGAGACTTAACTGATCTATATGTAGCCTTCTACCAAGGCATCTAGTGTCTGTGTGTGTCTCTTGTAAGAGTGTGTATTTTCCCAAGTCTGACTATCATTAACCAAAAATATAGTTTCTACATTTCTGTGAGTTGTGTGAATGTTCACGAAGTGAATGTAATGGGAAAATGAAATAGTACTATGGTGTAGTGCCGAACTACAACCGTACCAATTACCTAAAGTCTAGGGTAATTCTTCTAAGTACTGTAGCATTTGTTATAAATAACTACATCGGTACTCAATTGCCTTATTTGAGGGATAAGGTATAATGTGATGGCTAGATCCCAGGCTATACGCTCCCCTGTCAAAGGGATTTTGGGACCTACCCACGACCCCTGCATATCCGCAAGCCATGAGCATCCACATTACTATGATCATGTATACTCGATAGAACTAAACTACATCGGTACTCAACTGCCTTATTTGAGGGATAAGGTATAATGTGATGGCTAGATCCCAGACTATACGCTCCCATGTCAAAGGGATTTTGGGACCTACCCACGACCCCTGCATATCTGCAAGCCGTGAGCATCCACATTACTATGATCATGTATACTCGATATAACTATCACAATTGCACTGTGATTCATCGGTATAGTTAGATCCTGAACTAGTTCCATGCTATAGCACCTAGTGACGTATGTTCTATGTATATGTAAGCGTACTCATGTAAGTGTGATCATGTAAACATATCTATGTAATAGTATAGTAATGTACTCTAATGTTCTAGTTGTAATGTATGTTCTCTCTATCTAGCAAGTATAGTAATGTACTGTAATGTTCTAACTGTAATGTATGCTCTCTCTACCTAGCAAGTATAGTAATGTACTGTAATGTTTTAGAAAGTATTGGCTCATGAATGAACTTACTCATTGTATTATATCACATTCTAGTAATAGTTCTAGTATCTTCCTAAACTACCCATATGGTAGTTTACTAGTAATCTAACAGGTACGTATGGACATGGATGTATACCCTTGCTACCCAAGGGCATTGGAATGAACTGGAAGGAACTTTATGACTATATATGTACACATGATATATAACTAATATTTAAACGACCTTCAGACGGGTACCCGATATCCCACCAGACCACATCCAAATCGAGGAAAAGGAAACAGGGTGGATAGCCTTCCTAAGTCTTTTAAACATTTCTTATATAATTATACATATAGAGGCATGCAATTTATAATATAAAAGCATAAAATAAGTTTTGTAAAACCTTTGAACATAATTATTATCTAAGAAAAGATCGACATGATGTCAATCTATAGAACGGTTTGAAGGCATGGGTTTGATAAAACAGTTTAGTATAAAGAAACATTTGTTTGAAACACAATTATAAATAAGTTTGAAATGTAACATACAAAGTAAAATGTACAGTGTAATAAGGAGTTTAAACACATAAAGTGTTTATGAAAAACATTTGAAGGAAACTGCTTGGTAAAACGGCTAATGAGTAGCCAATCATTTGAATGCTGCTTATTAATCACATGTGATTGATATAATAATTAGCATAATTCTACTTGTATCCCCCCATAAAACATTTAAAAACAGTTAAAACATTGATTAAGGGGTATGAACTCACCTGTAGCAAGTGGATCGGAAGTAAGTGTCGGATAAGTGCTTGGTGTCAAGTGAAGACTTAGACACGCACAAAGATCCTAATAACATATAAGGATACATGTATATAAACAATTAGTCTTTAAACAAATAATAAACAAATTCAAGACACTCTAAGGCATGACAAACACTTTGTATAAGTGTTATAAGTGCTAAGGAGTGCATCTAAGTGTTGTAGGGAAAGGCTAGTATGATTGGGGTTCAAGGAACACTCTTAAAATGAGTTTACTCCCTAAGGACCAACACACCTTGAGTTTACGGTCGTAAACTCCTAACCTTTTGACCATTTGGTGAATTGAAGTCTTCTAAGCTATTCCAAGCATTCCTACTTCATGATTTAGCCTTAGGAAGTGTTGTGTGGCATCAAGGCACTCCTAAATGGAGTTTACGGTCTAAGGACCATTTCTCCATGAGTTTACTACCTTAAACGCATGAGTTTACTACCTTAAACTCATGCGTTTACTACCTTAAACTCTTAAGTTTGGTATTTGGCGGTTTTCAAGTCCTTAGCTCAAACATGGCACTAGTCTAGGTTAGATTCTAGCCATAAGGAACAACCATGGGCAGTTTATGGGACATTTACACAACTTTTAAGGTGTTTACGGTTTTGGGAGATCCCTAAACCTTAAACACATATAAATGTTGGATTTTTGTGCTTTTTGTGTGATACACTCATCAAGGATGGATCTAGACAAGTCCCTAAGGCATTGTGAAGCATCTAGACACCCTAAAGCACCCTAAAGCACCCTAAGGCACTATATTTGGTGTTTACGGTTTTGGGAGCCTCCCAAAACCGTGAACACCTTGTTCTTGGTGTTCTTGGGACTTTTCCTTGGTATAAACATGTATAGCTAGCTTTAAATGACTCTAGGATAGAAGTACTTACATTGTGGAAGCTTGAAATGAACTTTAAGTCCAAGAACACTAGTGTTTGTTCTTGGTGTTTTGGAAAAACTAGTCAAAACACATAAATGAATGGATTAAAGGATGTACAATCACTAGATTAAGTGATATACTAACTTGAAAGGGTTTGAAAACTTACTAGTTTGAAGATCTAGAACAAAAACAAGGATGATACTTGAGAGAGTTTGGAGTTTACTCTTTTAGAAAATGGGGAGTAAACACAAATGACTAGTTTTTGGGGAGTAAACTCATACATAGGTATGAGTTCACAATTTTTGGGTGATTTTTCAACCCAAACCTAAAAGTTTGGTCGGGAATTTCTAATACGCAAGGTGTTTGCGGTTTTTAAAATTCAAAACCCGAGACGACACTTTCTTTCACCTGTTCGTTTAAAAATAATATTAAAATAATCAAACGAACTTTATATTTCTTAAAAATAAGAAATAATGACATTGACTTATGATACGAAGTGGTTTGACTTTTAGGGTTTGACTTTTAGGGTTTGACCGAATGGAAATTTCAGGTTGTCACATGGATCTTCAAGAAGAAGACCGACATGGATGGCAAAGTGCATACTTATAAGGCGCAACTAGTTGTGAAGGGTTTTACTCAGACTCAGGGCATTGATTATGATGAAACCTTCTCACCAGTAGTGAAGATAAAGTCTATTAGGGTTATGCTAACCATTGTTGCATTTCATGATTAAGAAATATGGCAAATAGATGTCAAAACCACCTTCCTTAATGGAAAGCTGGTTGGGGATGTTTACATGAGTTAGCCAAAGGATTTTGTCAGCGCGGAGTACCCAAATAGAGTATGCAAGCTTGAGAAATCTATTTATAGATTGAAACAAGCATCTCGCAACTGTAATCTTTGTTTCCGTAAAAGGTCAAAGAGTTTGGTTTCTCGAGAAGCGAAGATGAGTCCTACGTATATGTCAGAGCTAGTGGGAGTATAGTTAGCTTTTTGTTATTGTATGTGGATGGCATACTACTCATAGGAAATGACATCATAACTCTATAGGAGGTGAAGTCCTGGCTTGGGAAGTGTTTTGCTATGAAAGACCTTGGAGAAGCTCCCTATATCCTAGGGATAAGGATATTAAGAGAAAGGAGTAAAAGACTAACTGGACTTAGTTAGAGTACTTACTTGGATAAGGTGCTGAATAGTTCAGCATGCAAGACTCCAAGAAAGGAGATTTAGCGATCCAGAGTAACGCCAAGCTGAGTAAGACTCAGTGTCCGAGTATAGAGGCTGAGATAGTTGAAATGAGTCGAGTACCATATGCTTCCGCTGTAGGCTCGATCATGTATGCTATGACTTGTACTGATCCTGATGTGGCTTTTGCTTTGATCATGGTCATCAGATATCCGGGGAACCCTGGCAAGGCTCACTAGACTGCGGTAAAGAACATTCTCAAGTATCTTCAGAGGACTAAGGACTGGGTCCTTGGAGTTGTACCAACTATATGTTGGATTAATGTCTAAGTCCATAACTATATTTGGTATGTACTTGACCCGACCCGGCATGGTCCATTTGGGTTGCACTTCACCGACACAATTTATATGGATAGTCTTTTGAGAATAGTATATTATTATTAATATTAATATATTATAAGTTCTAATATATTAATATGGAATCATATTATTTAATTAGTATTGATCAAGAATTAATTTAGAATTAATTAACTGATCAAAAGTAACTAATTAAATATGGACTCTTATATATATGGAATGGGCCAAGTTCATTTAGGTTGGGCTAAGCTTTTATGGATAATCCATGGAGCTTTTAACCTATGGATCCTATGTAAATGAAAGGTCATGGGTATTAGGGTTTACATGGATGTAACCCTAATCCTCCATAATATATAAAGGGGTCCTTAGCTCACAAAATTGGCACAAGTGTGTGAAAATAAGAGTGGGCCGATTTTAGTGTGCATACATATTCTCTCAAGTTCTTCCAAGGTGTTTTGGTGATTTTTGATTCCATTTGAGGCTTCCACACTATTGGGGCTAAGCTCTTAAGGCTTGAAGACATCAATCTACATCAAAAGGTATGTCATCTAACTAGAACTTTGTAGTATAGGTGCTTCATAATATGCTAGTTAGGATGAAACCTTGGAATAGTTAATATTTTCATCTATAATAGAGAAAACATAGATCCAAGGTTTATAGGGTTGCATGTACACCACAGGAGTGTTAGAATGCTCAAAACCCAACACTATAAAGGAGCCTATTGAAATTTTCTGTGATAGTGAAATTGCAGTTGCCTTAGCGAAGGAATCAAGGGATCACGAGAGATCCAGACACATCAGCAGAAAATACCATTTTATCAGACATCAAATAGAAGAAGGACTCCTCATGGCAGGGTATCATCGGATGAGAACCCAGCAGAACCCCTCACAAAGGGACTGACTAGGGTTAAGCATTTATAGCATGCGAGGCGCATCGGGTTGAAGGATGATATTAGTTTTTCAGATTAGATAGGTATTTCTGAAACTTATAAAATTTAATCGACATTTGATGATGAATAAAAGTTGTTGCTTATTTATGAGTAAAGTGTTACTATCTTTGTCAATTATTTACTGTTGTTTCAGCTTTGCGTGTTTTGACTTCCAGAATAATTACCTTATTCAAAATATCCACTGTAGTGACAAAGAACATGGTTTGGCATGCGGAATTAAAGTTTGCACAATTGAACATGGTGATTTGGGTACTAAAAGATATATTCGATCATAGTAAATGAGTACAAAAAAGGGATCTAGTCTATAACTTCATAAATATCTCACTCACTAATCACTATGAATACATCTCTCAATCACACCTCTACAAGTGGTATAAACCCACCATATATAGAGGTGTTTACATGTCTCTCTCTCACTCTCAAAATACCCATTAGTCAAAAGGCTAATGCACCACTAGCAAGTGGGTTTTACAAAAGTCAAACATTTACAAAGTCAATCATGAATAACTTTGTACCCCAACATTCTCCCCCTCAAATTTAGGAATGAATGACCCACTTCAATTCTTCCAAAGTCGAGCAACTACAAGGTTTGAGCCTCAAAGGTGACACATGTTGAAACGAACTTCACTCTTCAATTCTTCCATGATTCTTCAATTTGGCTCTAGGATGTGAGACCATACAATTCGAGCATCAACGAATGATTAAGAGTATCCCAAACTCCAAATAATCACCCTAAAGTTGAGCATAAAGCACACCCCAAAAATCTTCAATAAAACCAAACCCATTTTGAATACATCATTTCCAAACGTCCAATTGCATCATCTCGTAGGCTTCAAAACTTCAAGATCACTTCAGTCTTCAAATCCGCGTAATATAAAAATTCAAGTTCGAATTTCCATATAAACTTCTCCCCCTTTTTATAACCGAGATTTGATTATAAAACTCCTAGGAAAAAGAACGTGCTCTATTCGGAATTTTTCATGTCAAAACTCCCCCTTAACATGTGGCATAAACTTTGTGCTTCAATCCGGAAAATCTAAAAAATATTCAATTTTTAGCTTCGTTCACGGATTGCCTTTGACAAAATTTCTAAAAAATGGGTAGAAGTTGTGAATTTCAAAATTTTGCAGTGATCCGTTGCGCCCAAAACAGCAAAATATGCAAAACTCTTCCCCTTTTCCAAAGCAGGGTAAAAGCGTCAATTTGCACAAACTTCAGGGGCCTGAAACACACTTTCTTCAATTTTCAGCAAAAACGGACCTTTTTCGAATGTTGGTGCAAACTGCCAAACTTTCAAAACCTTAGGGACCATTTTCGAAAATTCTGCCCGTTTGTTACACCCCAAAACCATGAACAACGGAAACGTTCTGGGGCGGAGGACGTCATGTACAGTATCACAATAATGAATAGTAGTAAACAAGCAACAACATTATCCATTGCATTAATAATATAATTTTAATACAAGTGTGTTCTATCAAATTATAATAGACACTAAATTATATATATCAAAATGAAAGATGAGTGTTGAACGAGCTCCATCTTCTCTAAACCTTGCACCAGTACCTGTCTACTGTTGACCTGAGGATACAAGTTATTTTGAAAGAGAGTATCTGCTTTAAAGGTTGTGAGATCGTAAGTATTTTAGTGTCTGAATTTGTATGTAAGTATTTGTATGTATGTGAAGTGTAAGTATGTAAAAGTTTTGAAACTCCTAGAAAATCCTATGTTTCCTACCTAAAAGTAGCCTTCTGTCACACCCCCGAACCAGACGGCGGAAACGTCCGGGGGCTGTCGTGACTCAATTGAATACCATAACATTGAATATATATGAATCATAACAACATTCGTCACCATTCATCAACATAGTACGACCAGTAGTGTTTACATATCATACATTGTTTAAACATTACATTCCCCCAAAAAATTAATTTGTTCAATTCATAAAAAAAATAAACTGCAACCGTCACTGGATATGATTTCTCTTGATTCACTGGTTCCCTGAGAATACAAGTATTTTGAAAAACGTCAACATATGAAATGTTGGTGAGTTCATAAGTTGTATTTGAAAACAATGCTTTGTATCGTTTGAAAACCACCAGAAAATCCGATATTTTCTGAAAATAGTATAGTCAAAAAGGTGTGAAGATCCATAAGTATGCCTGTTTGTTTTCTATACTTGTGAAATATTGTTTATTGAAATCGTATGTATTCTGAATTTGTATGTATTGAAAACCCTAGGAAAACCCGATGTCTTCCTAATTCTTTGAATTCCATGAAAATTACTTGAAACCATTGCAACGCATGAAGTTGTTATTCCAGACGACATTGGATCATTGATGAGCATGACTATCCGCCACAGACACGCGTTACACAAACGACTAGTCTATAGCAATACCAACGATCCCGAAGGCGTCGTCCGTACTAGTCACGCTATCCAACCGTCCTGTTGTCCCACATCCGAAGAGAAGGAGGACACGAAGGCCTCGACGACTCCATTAGTCGGTTGGGGATAAAAGGTACGAGGGGTCCCAGACCCGCCTCGCAAAAAAAGGCAGACTTTACTAGCGAAACTAAAGGACCCTTGGGGACCAGTAGTCTACAGCCATTGAAAGTCCGGTTACGTTGTGTCGGGATGGTAAAACCCAACACTTCGTAAGATGAAGTCTTTGGGCCTTAAGATCAGGTCGTCGGGCTAGCTAGGCTCAACGAACAAGATTTTACACTTGTGGGGCCCAAAGATAGTGCGTAGACGTCTGTGCACATGTATAATGTATTCCGAATCGTTATTTGTATGAATCATAGTATTGTAGTATCGTAGTATCGTTGTAATTGTGGTTTCGGATTTTTATTGGTTCGAGACCGAACCAATTCGTTTGACAACGACTTTTGGTATTGTAGTGTATTGTATTTTGTCGATAGTAGTAGTACCATTATTTGATCATATTGTATGTATAGAATTAGTCTTGGAAATTTTCTGTTTTCAGCCCCTCCTCTTTTGTAACATTTACCTTTTCAACCCTTTATTTAAAATATTTTCCGGTTTGGTATTTAAATCAATTTTCTTGACATTTTAACACCAAAAATTATTGAAATAATCATTTTCCAGCATATTTTCCATAGAAAACAGCTTAAGACCCTGAAAATGCAATTTTCTTGGTTTTAATCCCTTCTTTTCGCAAATTTGACAATTTTGGCCCAAATGGAAAATTTTTTGCAACTTTGGTCCTTTTTAAATTTAAAAAGCATTTTAAACCTTTGAAAAGGAATTGGAACACTTATAGTCCACTGTTTTACAAAAAGTTACAGTTTTGGCCCTCCAAAACAGAAAAATTCGCATAATGGGCCTTATTGGGCCGAAATTTTCATTTTTAGCCCATTAAGCTTGAAATTCATGTTTTTAGTCCTCTAATTAAGTGTAATTCCAGAAATAGATTTATGGAAACTGTTTTGGCACACTTCATCCATCAGAATCTGTGAAATGTCAATTTGGGCCCTTATTTTTGTATTTTTCACATTTTAGGCCCAAAATTTGTGTTTTTAACCCAAAGAAAATTATTACTAAACCACTTAGCCATTTTTCTTGAAACACTTTGTGTTTAGAAATATATTTGAAGCTAAAATCATTTAACACAAGATATATCTCGGTTTTGATGGGTTTTAAGGCTAGATACAACATTAAATCACATAAAAGCATACATATAAGCATGGAAATCATACAAGGCATACAAACACATATAGATCTACACTTTCACTTGTATTCCCCCCCCCCCCCCACAAAACTCATAAAAACAGAAAATAGGGGGTATGAAGCTCACCTTGGGGTGTTGATTTGGTTTTGCAAGGAAAAATGGAAGGAAAATGAAGTGTTTTTGGCCTTGGCTCCCTTTGATGAAGATCTCGAGTTTTGAGATGGTTCTAGGGTGCAAGATCACGATTTTTGCATAGATTAGGAAAGGATTTTGATAACAAAAGAATTTAAACCATAGATCTATGCATAATCTTACCTTAGATGATGATTTACTTGCAAGATCCTCTTGAAAGTCCCTAATTTTCGAGATTTTTGGAGAGGGGAGGAAGGAGAGTTCTTGAGAGAGTTGAGAGATTTTTTTGTGAGTTTGTGTGTGTGAGTATGGCCGAGAGTGAGAGAGGAGAGAAGAAGAGATGTGATCTTGAAGTGATATGCATGGAAGAATGGGAAATAATGCATGGAAGTCCTATGGGTAATAGTGAGGTGGCAACCAAAGTCAACTTCTCTTCTTATCCTCTTGAGTTTGGGCCTTGGGCCGAGAATGGTGGGGAAAAAAAAGATTTTTGGGCTTTTTGCCCTTAAGCCCAATATTTGAGGTAGTTTGGGTGTTCATTGGCCTTATAAAATAAAATTGTGATTTTTATGCTTTATTAAGCTAGGTTAGGTTAAATTATGGATCAAAGCTTGTGATTTATTTCATTCTAGGCCCAACATGGCCCAAAATGTTGAAATAATTTAGTGTGGGTCCAATTAGAGCCCAATTAGGGTTCTAAGCCCATGATAGTCCAATTGGAAGCTTATTGGTCCACTTGGATCCAATAAGGAAGTTCTAGTCCAAAATAGACTTAACAAGAACTTCTAAGGTTTTCCAATTATTTGATGACTACTTGTAGTACTTGTGTAATGTATTTACTTGAAGTTTTTGATTCACATTAACTTGAATGTATAGATTACATGGCTCAAAATTTACAGTTGTGACACCTTCTACCAACACATCTAGTATATGTGTATGTCTCTTGTAAAAGTGTGTATTTTCCCAAATCCGACTATCATTGACCAAAAACATAGCTTTTACATTACCGTGCATCATGTGAATGTTCACGAAGTGAATGTTATGGGAAAATATTATAGTACTGTAGTATTTCAATAAGTAACTACCAAGACTTAATTGTTTTGAAAATAGTCTTCTACCAAGACCCGACTGTTTTGAAAGTAGTCTTCTACCAAGACCCGACTGTACGACTATTATTATTATTCTAATCTACCTCATTGATCATGTGAATATGAAACATAGTAAAGGTATTAATAATATATTAACTGGAGCTTTATATCCTATTGTAAGTGTCGTAAGTACTGTAGTATTTGTAATTAGTGACTACTTTTGTACTATTTTGCCTTAATTGAGGGATAAGGCATAATGTGATGGCTAGATCCCGGGCTAGACGCTCCCCTGTCAAATGGATTTTGGGACCCACACACGACCCCTGCATGTTTGCAAGCTGCGAACATCCACATTACTATGATCATGTACACCCAATATAACTATCACAATGCGTTGTGATTCATTGGTATAGTTAGATCCTGAAATCGTTCTATGCTATAGCACCTAGTTATGTATGTCTTATTATCGTATGTGTAAACGCACTCATGTAAGCGTATCTATGTAACCGTACTGATGTAAGCGTATCTATGTAAACGTACTCATGTAAGCGTAATCATGTAAATGTACTCATGTAAGCGTAATCATGTAAACGTACTCATGTAAGTGTAATCATGTAAACGTAGTCATGTAAGCGTAATCATGTAAACGTATCTATGTAGTAGTATAGACTCATGAATGAACTGACTCTTGTGTGATTCCTTGTACTTGGAATGGTAAGTAATATCTCCTAACTATACCTATAATAGTTACTAACAATGAACGTGTATAACTTGAGGTATGCCTTTGCTACCCACAGGTACTGAACTGACTGAGGAGAACTTTTATGTCTACATATGTATACATGATACACAACTAATATTTAGATGACATTCGGACGGATAACCGATACCCTAAAGCCACATCCCAACGAGGAAAAGGAGATAAAGTGAGCTAGCCTTCCTAAGCCCTTTAAACATTACTTATATAATTATACATACATAGACATGCATTTGACAATATAAAAGCATAAAAGAAGTTTTGTAAAACCTTTGAAAAAGATTAATTTCTAAGAAAAGATTGACTTGATGTCGGCTTATATAGCGGTTTGGAAGTATTTGCTTTGATAAAACAATTTAAGTATAAAGAAACCTTTGTTGAAACACAATTGTAAAAGAGTTTGAAATGAAACCTACAGTGTATAATAAACAGTTTAATAAAGAGTTTTAAACATATAAAAACGTTTAAGATAAACATTTGAAGAAATCTGTTTGGTAAAGCAGTTACCGTATAGTAAATCCATTTGCATGCTGCTTATTAATCACATGTGATTGATATAATAACTAGCATGAATCAACTTGTATCCCCCCCCCCCATAAAAGCATTTAAAAACATTTAAAATATTGATTAAGGGGTATGAACTCACCTGTAGCAAGTGGTTGGGATTGGACGAACTATATAGGATGCTAGGTGTCAAGTGAAGACTTGTACATACCCTATTATCCTAGTTAACATATAATATCACATATATGTAACCAATTAGCCTTTAAACAATTAAATAACAAAGTCAAGACATCCTAAGTCATGTTAAACACTTTATATAAGTGTTATAAGTGCTAAGGAGTGCATATAAGTGTTGTAGGACAAAGCTATTATGATTAGGGTTCAAGGGAACCCCTAATATGAGTTTACTCCCTAAAGACCATAACGCATTGAGTTTATGGCCTAAACTCATGAGTTTACGACCATAAACTCACACTTCTTTGACCACTTTGAGTTTTGAAGCCTTAGAAGCATTTTCACATTGAAGTATAAGCCTATGGAAGTGTTTGTGGCATCAAAACACCCTTATATGTAGTTTACGGCCCATGGACCACTTCTCCATGTGTTTGCGGCCGTAAACACATATTATTTATGTTCTTTTGATGTTTTCAAGTGCCAAACATATCAAGGAATAAATCTAGACTAGTTTCCTAAGCTTGTGAAGGGACTAGGGCCATTTTTGACCCCTTAAGAAGGGTTTACGGCCCAAGGTGTTCTTGGACCGTAAACACCTTTAATCTTGGTGTTTCCTTGTGATTTTCTTGATGTAAGGACGTATACTAAGCAGTATGATACTCTAGGATAGAAACACTTACAATATAGAAGCTTGAAATGAGCCAAAAGTCCAAGAACACTAGTGTGTGTTCTTGGTGTAAATTGAAGATTGACCCTTTTGGAATGATTTCATGGTTAGAAGTGTGTTAAAACACTAGATTAAGTCATATAACAACTTAAGAAAGCTAGAAACACTTACTAGATTGAAGATCTCGAAAAACTTTTGGATGATACTTGAGAGAGAAATGGGACTTGGATCTTGAGATTTGGAAAAAAGTGTAAATAATGACCAATTCTCATATATATACCCCCAAATTCAGGGTTTTTGGCTGAAAATATTATTCTGGCTATAAACTCAAATTTCTTGGAGTTTTGGAATAACAGTGTTGCACAATAAATATTAGGGCATCCTCTCTCCTGATATCACCTAAAGTGTAAATCCTACAATACTCAAACTTGTTCCAAAAAGTTTGAAACTTAATATCATCTGTTCTGACTTCTATTGAATCGAAGGGTTGTAAAGAATACAAATTTCGGGTTGTCACACCTTTGTGCTCAAATCATACGAAGAATCCCCCAAATATACGAAGCTCCAAATTTTTTTCGAATTTGGGTGAAAAGTGTCAAACATTTGAAACTTGGGTTAATTTTTGAAATGTCAAAAATTCGAAGGTTCAGAGGTCAAACTCGAAACTTTTACTTTTGTCCAAAATCATACGAAGCATACGAAGTCTCACATATGAACAGTAACCCTTCCCTTCGTATGAGATTTCTATTCTTTCCCAAATACCCCTTCATATGAATTCTGTATACAAACCCCCTTCGTATATTTCCCAAACAAAAATCCTTCGTACATCAACTATCAACCAATCCTTCGATCATTCACTAACATCATATCCTTCGAATCACCTGCTTCGATCAAAACAAATACCCTTCGAATCAAAATCACCGTATCCTTCGAACAAAAATCCTGAATCAATAACCTTCAACCCATCCAACACAGTCGATCCTTCGTACATTAATCTGTTTCTTCCAATTTCAATTTCGTTCGTTATCATCAAGTCTTCATTTTTCCCAAATCTTGGTTCTCACAATCTTTATCCTTCGAATCAATAAGCCAGTTCCTTCGTACATGAGACCCAAACCATTCTTTATTCTTCACTTTTGAATATTCAACAATCAATAAACCAACACAAAAACGATTTCGTTCCCAATCATACCCTGACCAGCGAACCTGACTCCTGTTGATCATAAATCGACTCTAGCTTCGTTCTTCACTGTTTCTATCATAGGTTCTATTAGCTTTTAGCACACCATCAACAAACTCAAACAAATTCGACAATCGATTCCTATTACTCTCGAAATCAACAATCAATGTTCTTCACTTGTTCGTTATCAATCCTTGACAATCGTAATTGATTTCCATTTGAAAACAGTCGAATAATGAACCAAAATCAATTTCAATTTTGACTTCTCACAACTGCGTTTGACTATCACGCAAGAGATATTTGACACGAATGATCAACTAAAATCAACGAAATCATCATTTACCAAGACTCAATCAACAAATATTAGTAAAATCGAGTTCGATTTGATGCTTTAATGACTCAAGCGAAGTTCAATTTCAATCAAAATTGCTTCCATATGAATCGTATATGAACGAGAAAAATTGCTAGAACTGTTTTGAGCTCGATGTGCAGTTAGCATCACAGATCGATGGAAACAAAATCAAGATAATACATAATCGATTATATCATGAATGATGACTAGATAAAAAAATAAGCTCGATGAATCCGATTGAATTATCTTCTTAATTCAACTTCGTTTCCAGTGTTCGTATTTTGACTATCAACTTGGGTTTCCAATGAATGAGAATTTATTTGGGCTTCGAATTAATTAGATTGATGAACATTAAAGAGAATTTATTTGGGCTCGAATTTTGGGCTAAATCTATTGATCAGATGAACATTAGGCTTTCAAATGAACTAACGATTGATTTCAATTTTCGTTTAGGGTTTGATCAATTAAAAAAATATTGGATCATAACAAATGGGTTTTTCAAAGAAAATTTGATCCAACGAGTCAAACCATCATGAATCAAGAACGCAACGCACGATTCAAATATTACGAGAGATCATAGAGAGAGACTCACCAAAATTGCTCAAATTACGACAAAAATTGCCAAACCGTGAAACATTCTTTAAAAATCACCTTGATATTGAAGACACGCTCTGATACCAACTGTAGTGATAAATAACATGGTTTGGCATGCGGAAT
This sequence comes from Lactuca serriola, assembly GCF_051521515.1. Lineage (NCBI taxonomy): Eukaryota > Viridiplantae > Streptophyta > Magnoliopsida > Asterales > Asteraceae > Lactuca > Lactuca serriola. Next base: position 49,447,822 of record NC_136415.1, read on the forward strand.
TAAAGTTTGCACAATTGAATATCGTAATTTGGGTGCTAAAAGATATATTCGATCATAGTAAATGAGTACAAAAAGGGATCTAGTCTACAACTTCATAAATATCTCACTCATTAATCACTATGACTACATCTCTCAAGCACACCTCTATAAGTGGTATAAACCCACCTTATATGGAGGTGTTTACATGTCTCTCTCTCACTCTCAAAATTCTCATTAGTCAAAAGGCTAATGCACCACATGCAAGTGGGTTTTACAAAAGTCAAACATTTACAAAGTCAATCATGAATAACTTTGTACCCCAACATCCACAGTCGATCATATGTTGGAAGTAGATATGAATCAAGACTGTCATGAAGTTGGCTTGTAGATGTCTAAGTAGTTAGACATAGCAAGAGTTGCTACGACAATCATGAGTGCTCATAAGTTCTGAGTATTGGATTCAACCCACGCTCACTAGTATCACTTCATGGAATTTATCTCGAGTGATCGTGAGACGGTAATATCATATAAGTCTTCAAACCTAGAGATATGAGTTGTTGACTATGAGTTGGTTATAAATTGATTGTACGAAAACGCATTGGTAACTCGATGTTATAAACCGTGCCTTTTGTATAATTCAACAAGTAGTAGAGAAGGCATATGAGTCGAAGTTTATCTGTTCCTTCTTGGATTAGAAACGATATCTGGGCCCCTCGATGATTTTGTTTTGACCTATGTATCGGGCCCAGCCACAACTAAATTGATGCGTTCGATTAAGTTCTATGTCAAACAAATCGGAAATCGGGAAACAAACCGTTGGACAATAAGTACGACATTGTTCCATGTATTTTTACGGCTGATATCATGAGCGCAAAGGATTTTATGATCACTTATCTTAAATGGCATAACATCATTATCCCAGTTCCAAGAGACCTTGAAAGAGCTACAATTGCTAATCGGTTCCTGAAGTCATACTTGCAGTAATAGTTATTAGACTTATCTAAGTGGGAGACTGTTGGATAAGGTGTCTAAGTCCATAACTATTTCTGGTATGTACTTGACCCGATTAGGCATGGTCCATTTGGGTTGCATGGCATCATGCACTTGGGTAGACTAAAATGAGAGAAAGGACACTTATGGTTTATTAATATATTATAGATTGTGATATATTAATAATATTATTTAATTAGTATTGATCAAAAATTAATTTAGAATTAATTTTTTGAACAAAATAAGACTAATTAAATATATGGGCTAATTGTGTAATCATCCATTTCTTTAATAGTGGGCTTGTAGACCATGGTGTATCGAGTTGGGCTAAAACCTATGAGACGCTTCATGGATGTTCCATGGTGGTTTTTGGACCCATGGATCCAAGAAATGAAAAGTAATGTCATTTAGGGTTTACATGGTGTAACCTTACTTGTGACACACTATAAAATGGATGTGTTAGCTACCAAAATCAGCCACTAGTGAGGAACAAGAGGGCATAGCCGATTTCTAAGTGTGTTACATTTCTCTATAAGTTATTCCAAGTGCACTTGGTGTTGTGTGAAGCATTTGAGGCATCACATTTGGGGTGCTAGACTCATAAGGTTCTCAAAGGAATTCCAGCAACAAAAGGTATGTATTTCTTACTAGATGTTATGTTAAAAGTTCCCCATGTATGCTAGATAGGTTATGAACCTTGGAAAATCAAATTTGCATGTATCATAGTTAAACATAGGTCCAAGGTTTCTAGGGTTGCATGTACACCATAGGAGTGTTAGAATGCTCAAAACCCATCGATGTTTCACGATAGAATCGACACGACTCTGTATGATGTAAAAAGTGAATTTACGATAAAGTGATTTTTAGCCTTAGAGATCTAAATGAAATTCATAGTATACATTAAACCGAGAGCGTGCATAAAAAGAATGTCCAAATCTGACTTCATATGTGGAAGTTATGAATTTTCTAAGATTTGGTATAGTAGTATGCAGCTAAAAACTCGAATTTTAGATCGAGCGATTTTTAGCTGACACGACCTAAACGAGAATCGAAGATCTTGTCTATTGTAGTTTAACAGTAAAAAAGGCGAAGAAGGACGTCGGATGAAGAAGTTATGAATTTTTAACGGACTTTTCCTATCCCGGCCTATTAAAATATAACTTTAAAAATAAAGTCAGAATTAGCCGACAGAGTCTAAATTAAAGTTGTAGATCATAATTTCACCTACGCGTGGATATAAAGAACGTAAAAAACGGAGCACATATGCGATAGATATATGAATTTTTGAAGTTTCAGGCAGAAACTTCGAGGCTGGAAGAACACCCAGCGTACCAAGTGGTACGCTTAACATATAAATATGTACACCCAGCGTACGAGATATGTACTCCCAACATACTTTTGTGTTCACGCTCCATAATTGGCCATGTAGCCTACTCCATTGCATGATGGGCACGTGCTCGTAGCCTTGACGCGTCCGAGATAATCTCTTTATACACCCAACGTACTCAATGTACGCTCAGCGTACTGGTTGAAGAAGCAGTACGCCTTGCGTACCATAGAGTTACGCCACTACTAGAAAACTGCCCTTTAATGACGCGCAAACAATGACGCGCGCTAATAAAGGACGCGCATTTGTGCGTGCCCTAAAAAATAACGTCAGCTCTGGAAAATTTGAAGGATAGAGGGCACGCATTTTTGAGCGCCCTAAAATTAGTGTCCAACAAAAAAAAAGTAAAAACACGGAGGGAACCTATCCTAAAAAGCGCGTTGTGTTACCTTGTCGCTTTATAATTTTAGTCTATTAGCGCGTGTTTTCATTTTTTGGGGGGGAATGAAATCCAAAAAATTAAAAAGCCCGCTTGCGTCTCCTCCTTCCACGGGAATGCTCACCTCATCAGACTCACCACCATCTCTCTCTCTCTCTCTCTCTACAGCTCCCCTCCATACTACCACCATGATTGTCGCAGCTACATCTCACCACCTGCAACCTCAACACAATCGACCATCACCACCATTCCTACCATCCATCGCCGCCCTACGATCTTCTCCATCACCACCTCTTTCTTGTTCTATGTGAAGCCCTAAAATCGGTACCAACAATTGATAGGTTTGATTCTACCCTAGTTCGTTCCCCCCCCCCCCTTTCCTCCACAACAACTGATAGGTTCGATTCTAACACTGATAGGTTCGATTCTATGGGGTTGACGAATCGTGGTTTATACATCTATGGTTTTTGAATTTCGAGTATTATGCACACAAATGTCAGACGAAATATGGTCTAATTCCAGTTCTTAAAGCCCTCAACTCCGATTGACATGTGATCAAGGCGGGAAGAATTATCGACTCCTTCAAATAAATGTTATCGTCTTCCTATATCAATCTGTTTTTGTCTATGCTCAACATTCCAAGGTACAACTCTCTTTTAAACTCCAATATCAACATCTATTCATTTACTTTCCACGAATTCTCATCATCGCATTCGACTTCATCATTCCCAAGAATGATTTTTTCTAAATTCATCTCTTTACTAACCTGATTGTGTTATCTACTTGTTGGTGGGATTTCTATCAGTTTTAATTTTATTTTAAGGTGAAATGATGAAGTGCACGTGAGGTGTTTGATGAAATGCTCAAGTGAGTGTAGACAATAATTTCTTTCATCTTTTGGCTATGTAAAGATGGAGGTAATAAGATGGGTAAGGATGGAAAAGTTGACATGTTGTGACATCAGGGCCAACAGGGTGCTGCAATTCACATAATCGATGCCAACACCAGACATCTGTTTTCTTTTCTTGCTGGCTTTCTCATGATTTGTGCTTTGTGACTTCAGATAATTACAGAATTCAAGGAGCAAGGATTGAATACCGAATTGTACAGCAAGAACAAAGACAGAGGGGAAACTTATAGTATTGTACCCACAAGTGCTATCAGGTAGTTTTTTTATGAGATCTACTGTTCACGCACCATTTGAATACTGGGTTTTGAACTTTGAACAAAATCTTTGCTTTTTGGGGAAAAACAGTGGTGAAGGCATACCTGATATGTTGTTACTACTTGTCCAATGGGCTCACAAGACAATGATTGAAAAACAAGCAAACTAAATAACACACAGGGCTAACGGAAACCTGTGCTGGATCATTCGTGTCACTACCAAACGAAATGGAGATGGTGGGAACCGTGGGCCCATCCGTACCCAATTTGGATGCCTGTTTGGAATCTGTTCCTAAAATGAATTATGACACCCTTTCAAGTAAACCACAAGGAGAGATATGTATTCGAGGAAATGTTTTATTTGCAGGCTATTATAAAAGAGAAGACCTTACAGTAGAAGTCCTTGTTGATGGTTGGTTCCATACAGGTATATAATTTACAAAAATAATAAAAAAAATCTTATTAACTTATATTATTTTATGGTTTAGGTGATATTGGTGAGTGGCAACCTGATGGAAGCATGAAAATTATTGATCGCAAGAAAAACATTTTTAAGCTCTCACAAGGAGAATATGTCATTGTTGAAAATCTTGAGAATGTATTTGGACCTGTTTCTGATCATGATTCGGTACATTACTTAAAATACTCACAATTTCAACTTATTTTAACCTAAAACGCCATTTAAGATGTTATTTAATTTATGGTTGGTATTTTAGATATGGATCTATGGGAACAGCTTTGAGTCTTGTCTTGTTGCTGTTGCGAATCCTAATAAGCAAGCAATTGAACATTATGCTAACGCACATAATATTTCTGGGGATTTTGAAGCTTTATGTGAAAATCCCAAAATTAAAGAATATGTCTTGGGAGAGCTCACTAAAGTCGGAAAAGAAAACAAGGTTTTTTTTTCGTTTTTTTTCTTTTTAAATAATTTAATGACTAACTATTTTACCACTTATCTGTTTTCATGAATTAATCTTTTATTTTAATTTTGTAGTTGAAAGGTTTTGAATTTGTGAAAGCGATCCACCTTGACCCTGTTCCTTTTGACATGGAGTGTGACCTTTTGACCCCGACATTCAAGAAGAAAAGACCCCTGTTGCTCAAATACTATCAGGTAATATAAAATATAAAATAAGTTTTACGGAATAAACATGTTTTTTTTCTGATGAAATTACTTTATTTTTTCAGAGTATAATTGATAACATGTACCAGAAAATTAACAACAGGTGAATTGCTTGGTAATGATATGGTGTCTCCTCACAAGAATGTTATCAATGAGAAATAAAAAAGAGGACAAAGGGTTTCTTTTTAACTGACCTTTTTGTACTCATCAACAGGTGGATCAATAGGGGAGTGAAGGACATCACCAGCAGCTCGACCAATATGACTATTTCGCCCTAACTCTTTATAAATTTCAACTAGACGAGTATATTTATTACAACATATACCTCTTAGCAGCCATTTCTCAACATCAATACAGCTTTGGTCAATTGAAAACTCTGCCTCCTTGTTAGTCAAAGGGTCAATGACAAATGAACTATGTAGACACTTTATCTGCAAGTCTAACCCTGGTTCAATCTTAATAAAAGGACAAGAACCTGCATCTGAAGTGGCATTTTTCTTCTCACATTCCAACCAGTAAAGAATCTTTAACCCTGGAGTTCTTAAACCACCAGAATCAGACTCTCCATCTTGACCAAGTTGTATAGAACTTTGACTTGAACTGCCATCAGATATGAGTTCAAACCGAATTGCATCTTTCCATCTACCTGCACTTAGTGCTTGAACTTGTCTTATAACAATATCCAACCCTAATGTTTATGGTTGATTGTAAGTTCAGGTTGCTAGAGCTTGAAATGCGAAGAAGGTGCACTGCAGATCAAAAGGTATGCCATCATGTCTAATTGCCCATTCCCATTGTATTTTGGATTGAAGGAATATATTTCACAAATCCATTTTCAATTGATCTCAGGTGCATGCCTCACTTATCATTAGATTGGCATTAGCAGAAACCTTTTGCCTTAATTTAGATGTTCCAAATGCCGAAAGTCTTGTTGCTGCTCTCGTAAGGTACATTTTTTACTGTTGTATTTAGGGATATTCCAAATGCCAAACGGGAGACCTTTGGTGCCTTTTTTTATTTATCATTGTGATAATTTTGAGAAGTTGGATTTGTCGATATCTAACTTCTTATAGTCACTTGTTGGTTTCTTGTTGTGTGTATAGGGTTGATGAAAGCAAATAGCTCTGGAGTTAGAAGAGAAAAAGAAAGCTCATGCTGAAAGAGATACGATGCTGCAAATGCAAGTGTTGCATTCTTCATTTCAACTCTTAGTATGAAACACAAAGTAGATTAGATGAATACAAATTTATATATTGTAAAAAATAGAATTGTATGACATTAAATTTTATGCAATGGATTGTATTTTTTGTATATGATATTTTATTTCTATTATGAGACATTAAATGCAAATTTAATTTAAAAATTCATAAATATATAAATATATTTTTTTTAGAACATTTAAAATTATGATACGCAAAAAAGTGTGTCATCTTCATTTATGACATGGCCTTTCTTGACAGGGGCTTCCTTGATACGCATTGCGTGTTATAAACACGCGCGTCGTAAGGTTACGACACGCAAATGCATGTCGTCTTCCTTTATGACAGGGCCTTCCTTGATACGCATTGCGTGTCATAACCGCGCGTCGTAAATGCGCGTCATAAATGCGCGTCGTCTATAAGCGCGTCGTCTCTCTTTATGACAGGGCCTTCCTTGACGCGCATTTGCGCGTCGTCTGAGCCCTTTACGACGCGCAATGAGCGTCGTAAAAGGCTGTTTTTCTAGTACCTAGCGTAACTCGAGTGTTCAGCCACTATAAATAGTGAGCGAGGCCATTCGACTTTTGTCTACAAAGTTTACTTCCTCTCATCCTTATTCTTTCTTGAATGTTGCACTAAATACCCCTAACCCTAAAATACCATCCTAACACCATAAGCAAGTCCCGAAGAGGCCAAAGATCCCAAGGAAAAGAGTATTCGAGTCGAAACTCTGCCCACATGAATCCTGATTATTTTAGAAAACATCCCGGTTTTATCGAAAATGATCATTTTAAGAGACGTAGTGATGTCCGATTATCATTAAATCAAGTGAGTGTGTAGTCACTTTCATCTTACACATAGATACGAAGTATTTTCTATAAAATACGTGCTATGTGTGTAAATATTATTTGTTTATTTGAGATGGATGTTGAATGAAATTTTTATACATGTTAGAATGATTTAAATTGTATATGTATTTTTATCTGCAAATATATTGGGTATAACATGGGTAGATGAAATAGTTGATGTGTGTTAAAATGATGAGAGGCCTCGATGTTGTTGTTGTTCCAGTCATCTAGTGGAGTATAGATGACAACCAAGGACTATTCTAGACAGTCTCATGGAACTCTAGCAGGCTCGCAACCCGTAAGTGTTTTTGAACTAAGTGTTCACCAAGTGTACTCCATACCCCCATGGTTGCCTTATTTGACATGTATTGTTGATGAATCCCCTAAGCAGTATTGTCACTCCGAAGAAAAATCCTTAGGCTAGGTCCCTTATGATAAATATTTAGGGACGTAAAGTGAGGATAACGGGAATGGGTAATCAGGGATATTGTTGGTTGATGAAATTAATAAATTTATTGTTGGCTGATGAAATTAATAAATTTATTGATTGTGGGTTGAAAACTCTATATGCTCACCAGGATCCCGAGCCTGACCCACTCAACTTTTAATATTACAGGTAGTGGACCCAAAGCTTAGTTGGATGATGAAGAGGTATTTTTGGATTATAGGCCATTAGATGTAAATATTTGTTGTAAGGTCTATAATATACTGTTTACGGTTTTGGTCTGTATCAATGTGGACATCCCGAGTTTTATAATGAAATGAAAGATACATTTCTTTAAGAAATACTTTGATAAATTTTTATCATATTTAGTTATGGGAGAAATTCTGCATATTTTTATCGGAGAGATTACTCTGATTTTAGTTTAAAAACATAAACTAAATCGGCCTTTTCTTGCCGAGAAATTGAGGATGTCACAAAATCCATGGTGATGTCTTCCCATTTACCCATGGGTACATGTAAAGGTTCTAAACTCCCATATGGTTTCTGATGTTGTGCCTTAACCCTTGTACAAGTTACACAATCGGCCACATACATTGCAACATCGAGCTTCATCATCGACCACCAGTAGTAGGGTTTTAGATCCTTATACATTTTAGTGCTGCCGGGATGAAATGAATACATGGTCTTGTGAGCTTCTTCCTTCAGAAGATCTCTTACTCCTCCCGTCGTAGGTACCCAGATCCTATCTTGGAATACCTTTAAACCTTGGCTGTTTGTACCGAACTCCAACATTTTGCCTAAATGTTCTTCCTTTCAGTCATTTTTCTCTGAAGCTTCTTCGACTTAGAGCATCAGCTAAAACATTTGCTTTACAGGGGTAGTAAAATATCTAACAGTCATAGTCCTTGAGTAACTCTAGCCAACGTCGTTGCCACATGTTCAATTCCTTGTAATTAAAGAGATATCAGAGACTCTTATCATCAGTGAAAAGTTTTCACATTGTGCCATAGAGGTAATGCCTCCATATCTTTAGGGAAAACACTACTGCTGCCAACTCCAAATCGTGAGTAGGGTAGTTCTTTTCATGCTCTTTCAATTGTCAAGATGCGTATGCTATCACCTTTTCTCTTTGAGTTAGAACACAACCCAAACCGACTCCTGACGCATCGCTATACGCTGCGAAGTCTTCAACTCCATCGGGTAGAGAAAGAATTGGTGCTTCACATAACTTCTTCTTTAGCTTCTCGAATGCTTCTTCGTGCTTCTCGCTCCATGTACATGTAGCTCCTTTGTGGGTCAAAGCTGTCAATGGAGCAGCTATCGAAGAAAAGCCTTGGATAAACCTTTGGTAATATCCAGCTAATCCCAGAAAGCTTCGAATCTCCGTGGGACATTTTGGTCGTTCCCACTTCATCACAGCTTCAATCTTTGTTGGGTCAACCGTCAACCATTATTGGTTAACCAGATGACCCAATAATTGGACTTCTTGTATCCAAAAATCGCATTTGGAGAACGTTGCATACAACTTCTCCTTCTTCAATACTTCTAACACTTCTCGCAGTTGTCTGCCATGCTCCTCCTGGATTTTCGAGTAAATCAGAATGTCGTGTATGAAAACTATCCAAGATTTATCGAGGAATGGTTTACAAACCCAGTTCATCAAATCCATGAATGTCGCTGGAGCATTGGTTAGTCCAAATGACATAACCAAGAACTCGTAGTGTCTATATCTTGTTTTGAATGCAATCTTCTCAATATCCTGCTCTCTTACCTTTAGCTGATGATATCCTGACCAAATATCGATCTTTGAGAAATAGCTCGAACCTTGCAACTGATCAAATAGGTCATCAATCCTTGGCAATGGATACTTGTTCTTAACTGTTGCTTTGTTCAGCTCTCGATAGTCTATACACATCCTCATTCTTCCGTCCTTTTTTACGAATAACAACGGAGCTCCCCAAGTTGATGAACTAGGTCTAATGAAACCGTTGTCCAACAACTCCTGAAGTTGAGTCATAAGCTCCTTAATCTCTATCGGTGCTAATCGGTATGGTGCTTTCACTATTGGTGTCGTTCCTGGTGACAAGTCTATTCGGAACTCTACTTTCTATTAGGCGGTAATCTGGGAAGATCTTCGAAAAAGACTTCCAGAATATCACACACCACTGGTATACTATGCATTTCCTTTTTTTTCCTTCTTAGCATCGATCACGAATGCCAAGTATGATGTGCATCCTTTTGACAAATATTTTATGGCTTTCATTAGGGAAATGATTCCAAAGTTCACTCTGCATTTGTCTCAATACACCATGAATGACTCTTTTCCAGGTGGGTTTACTCTTACTATCTTCTTTTTGCATAGTATTTCAGCACCATTGGCGCTAAGCCAATCCATTCCCAGTATGATATCAAAACCATTCAACTCAATGGGTAACATCTCTTCATGGAATTCGTTTCCGTTTAAGTCGATGACGACGTTCTTAATGAAATCGCTAACAGGTATGAATTTGCCACTGGCAACCTCTACAATTAGGGCATAATGAAGTTTTTCTATAGGCAATGCTAGTTTCCCACCAAACTTATGCGATACAAAGAAGTAGTTCACTCCCGAATCAAATACTATATTGGCAGGTAATCTATTTACAAGAAAGGTACCATCTGTTACCTCCTTCGTAGCTTCTAGCGTCATCTAGAAGGTTTTCTCCTTCGGCTTTGGTGGAACATTGGGTCTTGCTGCCTCATTCTTCTTCGGGTAGTCTCTCGAGGCGTACCTTTCCTTGTTGCACCCATAACATACCTTCTTATTGAACGTGCACTCGTTGGCATAGTGCCTGGGCTTTCTACACTTAAAACAATTGAATTCTTCGTCACATTTCCCAGAGTGCTTCTTCTTGCACTTGTCACACTACTTCGCGTTGCCTCCTCCTCCTCCAAACTTCCTTGAACCAAACTTGATTTTCTTATTGGGCCTTGCAGATCTTCGAATTTCCTCTTCTTGCCAACCTCGACTTTGTTGGTGGCTCTTCGCATGATCATATCCTCCACAGACATGGCAGCCCAGATACCTGCCTCTAAAGTAGGTGAATGACGTACTGGCATCGTATACTCCCATGGAAGTCCCTTTGCGTACTTGTCAATTTTTGTTAGCTCGTATGGGACAAGGCTCAAGGAAAACTCCATCTTGTCTGTGAAGTTGTTGGTGTATTCATCAATGGACATGCTCCTTTTCTTCAAAGTTAGGAATTGGTTCTCTAACTCAAACAGGTTTTAGGTTGAGCAGTACTTGCGCTTGAATTGCACCAAAAGCTCTGACCACGTTAGTTGCATGGGCTTATTGGGGCTCAGAGTCTTCCCCAAGGTGTTCCACCAACGAACCGCGCCTCCCCTGAACTGGCGTACTGCAAATATGGTCTGTAACTTGCCTCTGCAACCACATGTCATGAAGGCCAATTCCATCTCCGATATCCAATCCATAAATCCGATTGGATCTTCCTTCCCAGTGAAGGTCGATGGCTTGCAAGTTAGGAAATATTTGTACTTGCATCCATTCCTTTTGTCTCTGTCATCTTGGTCGTTTCGTCAAACTATTGGTGGGTTGGCTTAACCAACGGTCCCACTGTAGTTCCCTCCTTCTGACTGCCCATCGTTCAATTTGGGTTGTTCAACTGGCATCGTAGGTTCGTCCCTATCTTGTAGTAGTAATCACCTTTTCTCCTCCATTTAACGATCTAACATCATCTGGATCATCGCTTGTACCCCGGTCATTCTGATTGGCTCAGGTGCGGATGCTACAATAGGTACTTGCTCAATCACTTGAGGTTGCGGCTGGTGATTCCTATTTCTGTTTGCGTTTCCACTTCGGGTTATTGCCATCTTGATCTATACACCGAATAGGATGAATTTAGATCTTTATTTAGGATAGAAGTTTAAATCATCATTATCTCTCTGAAATGTTTGCATGCTATTTCTAATATCGTAGTCGTACATTTAGAATTCTGAACACATAAGTTTTTCGGATCCGGTCGGAAACAAACCATAGATCTGAACAAATAATAGCATATAGCACATCAAAGCATTTTAGGCATCTTTCCTAAAATAAACTATTGCTTGTGTCTCAAATATAGTAGACACTCATCTCACAATCATCACTTAGCATTCTAAGTTTAAGTCTAGAAATCCTACAAATTCCTAGTCCGCTTAAACTAATGCTCTGATACCAATTGTGACATCCCCATTTTCGTGGCCAGAAAAGACTGATTTTGTTTATGCTTTGTTTAAAAATCAGAGTAACATTTTAAATAAAAGTGTTGCAGAATTTGTTCCCAAAAGAAAATATGATAAAGATTTATCAAAGCATTTCCGAAGAAATGTATTTCATTAAAACCTCGGGATATCATGTTCGATACAAATCAAAAGCATAAACAGTACAATATAAGCCTTACAACATTTATTCATATCTACATGCCTATAATTCGTAATCCCTCATCCACACATCACATCTATGCTCGAGTGTCACTACCTGTAATACAAGAAACTGAGTGGGTCAGTCTTGGGAGCCTGGTGAGCACATAGGGTTTTCAACCCACAATCAATAAGTTTATTAATTTCATCAACCAACAATAACCCGATTACTCGTTCCTGTTATCCTCATTTTACGTCCCTAAACATCTATCATAAGAGACCTAGCCTAAGGATCATCATCGGGATGGACACTACTGCCAAGGGGGTTCCTCGGTAATAAATGTCCTAAAGACAACCATGAGGGGGCTGGAGTACATTGGTGAACACATCATTCACAAATACCTATAGGTTGCGAGCCTGATAGGTTTCCACTGGACTATCTAGAAGAGTCCATAGTCGTCATCCATACTCTGCGAGATGACAGAATCAACAACAACAACATCGAGGCCTCTCATCATTTTATCCCACATCATTTATTACATATACCCATGTTTTACCCCATCATTTTTGTAGATATAAAATACATATATAGTTTAAATCATTTAAAACGTGTATAAAATCTTTTATCCAGCATAGGCAACAAGTATTCAGACAATGTGCACACATAGCACATAATTTATATAAAATACTTCATATCTATGTGTATGATGAAAGTAACTATGCACTCACCTGTGAAGGTGGTGATTCCGAACTCAGACAGCGCTTCGCTTTTATTAATTTATTTTCTTTTGACGAAACCTAGTATCATTACCACTAGATTTTTCTCTAATATTCACTGTGACTAATTATTAGTCTAGATTCATCATTAACTCAAAGTCTAGTTCATGATCTATCAAGTAAGGAACAAAGAGGTAGGATTATATCGGAGGTAGAGCCCGTTTGGTATACGAAGTATACTGTTTGGAAATCCCACTTTAAACACCTCACTAAATCACAGCCTAGACATCATTCCCGTTAGTAGATCAATCAGTATAACGACTTTGAATCACTAATAAATCTTATCTATAAAAATATTATATTTATATATAAGCTATATTTAAAGTATAGTAGGCGTATCTCACATACAACAGATTTTTATTAAAAAGCGGGCTTCGCTGGAGCAGCATTTCTGAGCCGGAAAGCTCTTTTTTGGAGCCTTCGGGAGCCTCGGGGCTTCCTTCGGTGCCAGGGGGTTGCTTAGGGTTTAGGGGAGGTTAGGATAGGATATAGAGATAGTAGTGAGAGAAAGAAGTGGGAAAAAGTGTGAGTTTACCGGCTGCCCTCGTAGCCCTTTTATAGGCACGAGGCCTCTTAGTACGCGCAACGCTTAGCTGCTTACGCAGGGCGAAGAACAAGGATAGTACAACACGCGTCACAACTTAGGTGGGGCTTTGTGGCCTATCTCGGACCGCAGGAAGGATTATTCCAGTGAGCGTAAGGACGCCGTACGCGAGGCATACTCGGATGCAATGTATCCTCAGTCTACACGGGGCATAACCTTCGCACCCAGCCTCGTGATTTTCCTTTCTGACTTCAAAATTTCATAACTTTTTCATACAAGCTTCGTTTTTGATGTTTTCTATATCCATAAGTAGGTGGGACCGTACTCTACTACTTTCGTTTAGACTTCGTCTGCTAATTTTGACTCTATTTTAAAGTTATATTGTTAACAGTCCGGGACATGATTAGTCCGTTAAAAATCCATAACTTCTTCATCCGACGTCCGTTTTCGTCTGTCTTTATACCGTTACACTACTATTAATGAGATATTTGATTCTCTTTTAATTTGTGTCAGCCATAAGTCGCTCGATCTAATATTCGGACTCTGGGTTGCGCACTACCGATCCGAAACTTAGAAAAATCATAACTTCCTCATATGAAGTCAGATTTGGGTGTACTTTTTATGCATGCTCTCGGTTTAACGAAATCTACAACTTTCATTTAGATCACTAAGTCCAAAAATCATTTCATCGCAAATTCACTATGTACGTCCTGAGTGTCATGTCGGTTTTGTCGCGAAACTTCGACATGTCATAACTTCTTTGTTATAACTCGGATTTCGACATTCTTTATACGTCCAGAATCCTTGTCACGACCACTACCACTTCATGTATCGATATTCGGTTTATTAACACTTTATTTTGGATGCTTATTTTTATTATATCTTTATAAAATATATATATAAGCACATAATTCACATAATACTCATATATTTCATCTTTATTACTTCAAAATAGGTTACAATGGTTGACTTAGACTATTACATCATCTACTAATTCTTAGCCCAAAAACACAGGCGTTACAGATTAATTATGATTTATTAATATATTATAAGTATAATATATTTTTGGAATCATATTATCTAATTAGTATTGATCAAGAATTAATTTGGTGATCAAAAGAGACTAATTAAATTGATATATATATATATATATATATATATATATATATATATGAATTAGGCTAATGATCCATGATTGATCTTTTTTGGGCTTATGGGTTAGTCCATTAAGTGGTTATCCAAATAAAATGGATGGATCATAAGCTTATGTGTATGGATTAGGGTTACACATGACCCTTGGAATTCTACACACACACACACACCTAAATATGTATATATATATATATATATATATATATATATATGTGTGTGTGTGTGTGTTTGTGTGTGTGTGTATCTATAAGCCTAGAAACCGGTTGGATACATACACCTTATACTCCAAGAAGAGAGAACTGATTTTTGTGTCTCCATAGCCTTCCATATTCATCCTACTTGCTCTTGGTGTTTTGTCAAACATTTGAGGCATCACACTTGAGGTGCTAAGCTTTCTTGAAGCCAAGTTATTCAAGCTACTACACAAGGTAATATTCTAACTAGTTTTTTTATGATTCAAACATCACCTTTCATGCTAGTTTAGGCTTCATGCTTTGGAAAAATGTTTATTGCATGTGCAAGTAGAGAAAAACTTAGATCCAAAGCATTAGGGTTGGAAGTGCACCATAGGAATGTTAGAGTACATAAAACTCAACATAGTTAGCCTCGTGAGGCTTCAACTACCTCGAAGCATAAGCTATCACATGACCCCGCTGCATCAAAACTGCTCCCATGCATGTGATCGAAGCATCACAGTAAACTACGAAGTCATCAAATCCTTTTGGCAAGGTCAAAATCGGTGCCTTGCATAACCATCCTGCTGCTCAGGCCCCCAGCAGAAAACCACTGACTTCTTGGTCAGTCGGGTCAAAGGAACTACAATATTGGAGAAGTCCTGAATAAATCTCTGGTAATAACCCACTGGATCCAGGAAACTTTGAATCTCAGTTAGAGACCTCGGAATCTCCCACTGCATCACAACCTCTGTCTTAGCCGGATTGACCAGATTACCCTTCTGGTTGACAAGGTGCCCAAGAAACTGCACCTCGCGCAACCAGAACCCACACTTGTTGAACTTCGCAAAAAGTTTATCCCTCGGCATCTCCAACACCTCCCTCAGGTGCTCCTTATGTTGGTCCTGAGTCTTGGAGTAAACAAAGATATCATTAATGAAGACTATTACAGACCGATCTAGCATCAGTCTGCACATGCGGTTCATGAGATCCATGAACGTGGCTGGAACATTGGTGATCCCAAATGGCATCACAATAAACTCATAATGACCACAGCGAGTCCTAAAAGCGTTCTTCTGCACATCATCATCCCTGACTCGCATCTAGTGATACCCTGACGATAGATCAATCTTGGCGAACCAAGATGCTCCCTAAAGTTGTTCAAACAAATCATCTATCCTCGAAAGTGGGTAACGGTTTTTCAGCGTTACCTTGTTCAGCTCTAGGTAGTCTATACACATGTGACGTGACCCATCCTTCTTCTTTACAAATAGGATTGGGGCTCTCCATGGCGAACTGCTAGGCCTGATAAATCCTTTGTCTACCAGCTCTTGCAGCTGCGTAGACAACTTCAACATCTCGGGAGGAGCCAACCGATATGTTGCCTTGGCTATCGGAGCCGCATCGGGGACTTCGATAATTCTAAACTCAACCTGTCTCTCCGGAGGTACCCTAGGTAAATCCTCTGGGAATACGTCCGGGTACTCTCACACTACCGGTACATCATCAACCATCGCCTTACCCTTTTCCCGGGTATCCATGACATAGGTGACATATTCTATGCAACCCTGCTAAAAGTGGCGCCTCGCCCTCGCTGCTGAACAAAAAACTAGTCTGTGTTGTGGCCTCTAGCCCTGCATCACTAGCCCCGCCCCACTATGAGTGTGAACCCTCACTAGCTGCTGCTCGCAGTCAATCACTTCCCCATTGGGGCTCAGCCAGTCCATACCCATGATGACCTTGTTCGCTCGTAGGGAAATAGGAACCAAATCTATTAAAAACTGCTCGTCAAATAACTGTAGAGTACATCCCCTGTGAACCCTTGCTATCCTAATAATCCTGTCATCTGCTATCTCCACATGAAGTGGGCAATCCAGCTCTCTCGGAGCTCCTATGAATCGCTTGTTGAGTGCAAGAGACACAACAGATTGGATAACTGCCGAATCAAACAATACCTGGACAGATATACCGTTCACAAGGAATGATCCTATAACAAAACACATAAACATAAGCAATAATCAACATAGATAAAGAGATTAGGAGCTGCACGTGCCTCCACTGCTGTCAACTGGAAGGCTCTACTCGTTGCCACTAGTACCTCAGCACGGCCCTGATGGCCATCTGTAATCCTCAACATAGCAAGAGTGGGTGCTGCCCTCAATATAGCAGGAGTGGGTGCTTGCACCTGTCGTGCTACTGCCAGGATCGAACACTGGGACCGCTTGTGGCCCCTCTGATTACACTAGAAGCAAATCAGATCAGATGATGTAGTGGTGGTGGTGGTAGTTGTACAGTCCCTGCTCACATGCCCAGTTCGACCGCACTTAAAGTAGCCCGAACTACCTGCACTACACGTCCCCTTGTGCGACCTACTGCATTTTCCGCAGTAGCCTCGAACCTGTTGGATCTTTCCTTGGGAATCTGTCTTGGGCTTCTTACCCGAACCCTCCATACCAGATGTTGCATCTGGTTTCCTCTTCCTGTACATCTCTAAGTAAATCTCTCTCTCTCTCTCTCTCTCTCTCTCTCTCTAGATATGGCAATCATATCGTCCAACATTTTGCAGCTGGATTGGCTCACAAACTGCCAAATGTCACTCCATAACATCTCATGATATCAGGCCTTTTTCATCTCCTCGTCTGCCACATACTACAGCATAATAGGGGACCTCTCCTTAAACTTAGCGATGATCTCCATCACCATCTTAGTAGTCTGTTGTAAATCCTGGAACTCCCTAGCAAGCTACTGCACTTCTATCACAGGTGCAAACTCGGCTATGAACCTAGATGAAAAATCTCTCAGAGCTGCATCATCACCAATGGCATGTCCGATCTCCTCCCACTGGTCACATGCCCTATCCTTCAGAAGACAGGACGCCAGTCGAACCTTGTCCCCCTCGGGACATCTGCTACTGCAGAATGAATTGGCGACATCTGCTAACCATCTGGTACTCGCAATGGGTCCCGAGCCCCATGGTAGTCGGGAGCTCCACAAGCCCTAAACTCCTTAAAAGTCAGTGTGCGCGATCCCATCATGGCCGCCACCTAAGTGTGGAAAGCACTCAACCTCTCATCCAAAAGCTCTAAAATACCCTCCTTGATCATGTTGGAATAGGTGTCAAAGCCCATAACTATAATTGGTATGTACTTGACCCGAGAGTATAATTGTCCATTTGGGTTGCATATCATCAGGACAACTTGTTAGGATGGACTTTTGAGAAGAGGTTATTCATGATTTAGTAATATATTATTAGTTATAATATATTAATATGAAATCATATGATTTAATTAGTATTGATCAAGAATTAGTTTGGAATTAATTTAGTGATCAAAAGAGACTAATTAAATCTATGGGTACTAATTATGGTAATTAGTGAAACATATGTATTGGGCTATTGATCCATGTTGGACTAAGAGTTGGGCCACATGAACCATGGATCATAAACCCATGGGTATAGGTTTGGGTTAACCCATGACCTTTGGAATCCCATATATAAATATGTTGCTCCATAGGCAAAAGTTGCCACTTATGTTCTTGGAGTTCATATGGATGGTTTTATGTGGCTATTATTCTATCTCAAATGTCACCCTTTTGTCCTAGGTGTGTTGTGATTCCATTTGAGGCATCCAGACTATTGGTGCTATGTTCTTAAAGGCCAAATACAACAAGTTCTACAAGCTACATAAAGAGGTAAACTCCTAACTAGTATTTGACATTGTTTATGTCAATTGCATGCTAGTTGAAGGCTTAAAGCTTTGGAAACAATATTGCATGTATAATTAGAGAAAACATAGATCCAAAGCCTTTACGGTTGTTTGTGCACCATAGGATGTTGTAGAATACAAAACACAACAGTGGTATCAAAGCCATGGGTTGTTTTCTATTATACTTGATGTTGTTATTGGTTTTCAAAGTGAAAAAATTGTTATTTGTTGTCTGGATAGTGGACTCGCTGAGTTCACCTTATAACTCAGCCAACTCGCTGAGTCAATTCATCCACTCGACGAGTTGGTGCCCTTAACAACAAATTTTCAAGTTTTTTTTGGCCTGTTTTGGATTCGGATCATTACCACAAAATGTTTTTGTTCATAAAATTAGATTTTGATGCTATGTTATTGATTATCCTCATCCAAAAACACGATAATTGTCATATTTTCAAGATTTGTATTAGTTTATATGATTAACTAATTTTTTGAAAATTGTTGATGTGAATTATCTTTACTTATGAGTTTAATCTAGATTATAGAAAATTATTTGATTATTGTGTTAATTAGAATATTTGATCTTAATGGTTTTTATGAACTCCATAACTTGTCCTCAAGTTATGGGAAATGAAGAGTTTTTTCTTTTAAAAGTCATTAATCCTCATAGGTTATGAAAACGGGAAGAGTCTCATTTTTAATGGTGTAAATATCTTCCATAACTTGTTCTCAAGTTATGGAACTTGAAAAGTTTTTCATAAAAATCCAAGAGTTTTGAAAAGTTTCAAAACTTGCCCTCAAGTTTTGGAAATTGTAAATTCTCTCTTATGAATACTTTAATTCCAAACCCTAGAATTTTAAAAGTTAAAATTCAAACCTTATGGACTTTATTAAATTAATTAAAGTGTTTAATTAAATGAGAGATAATAATTCCATAATGACATGGTTTAAGTTTAATTAAATTAAATTAATAGTTTAATTAATGGATTAAACCACCAAGTGTTTTAAAAAGTTATAATACACCATTATACTATTATAATATTAAAATTTAATACTTATATATATGTATAAGACAACTCAGTCTTACCGTTAGTAGGCCTCATTCATGAAGCCGGTCTATA
Organism: Lactuca serriola; assembly: GCF_051521515.1. Taxonomy (NCBI): domain Eukaryota; kingdom Viridiplantae; phylum Streptophyta; class Magnoliopsida; order Asterales; family Asteraceae; genus Lactuca; species Lactuca serriola. The sequence continues at coordinate 49,467,208 of NC_136415.1, forward strand.
AGGGGGTATAAGGTTACTGCCTACAAAATGGTAGTTTAATAGGTGTTCATTCTCACCCAACGCTTCCATGACTGGTGGAGGGTCGTTAGCCAAATGGGTTTGACAGGACATTTTCATTAAAAGTATAATGAATATTTAAAGTAACTAAACTTTATTAAATTCCCAATCTTAGTTACTTTAGGAAAAATGTGAATTTGGTGCTAACCCATGAAATTGCACTTTGCACCATGTTAAGTCGTTAGTGGAACGTGTGTAGTTAAGTGGCACAGTAATCTGGGACTGACAATGCATGGCAAAGGGTAGCTTGATGTTAATCATAGATCAATGGAGCGTGTGTGGTTAACCGACACATTGATTAGGTGGTTTGTAACATTAAGTGTACCAAGCAAATTTGCATGGTTATTCACACCTTGTTTGTGATCCTCGGCATCCTAGTCACAAACTTGAAGGGCATAATCGAGATTAAACATGCCATTGAAAAGTTCAATGAATCTCAAAAGATCTAGGAATTTCAATTCATTTAAAACCTAAAGTTCTTTTTTGTTTTTCATGGTGGAAATTAGTAAATCATCATTTACCTACCTTCAAATAATTTGCAATTGGATTACGACATCCCTCTTCCAATTTGTAAATTATTGTGTTGGGTCCTAGCCTTAGTATATTCATTTTGGGTGTTATATTAAGGACTTAAATCAATTAAACTTGAATTTCTCCCTCATAGATGTCTAGTTCTGACAACTATGGTCTTTCGTATCCTTTTAGAAAAGGTTTTTCCTAATGAAGATGATATCCAACATGGCGATTGAGGTGAAAGATTAATCTCTTTGTCGTGCATTAATGGGACTAGAAATCATACTTAACTTACTCCACCTCCTTCAATTATACTCCATAACCCACAAGTTCAAAGACTTGAAAAGTTCAAGGTCACTCAATCCCCGTTGGCAAGCAAATTCTATATGTGCTCAGGTCATGGATATCAAGTTATATATTGACAGATTGGGAGAGTTGGTTGTCGAAGTCTTGAGGAAGCTGGCTATTGACTTGGTTCCTCAATCACTCCTTGATGACAGATCACGACATGACCCTTATCGATCTTACATATTTGCTTGTTGTTGTTGAATCAGCAATGATTTGGAGCACTGGTAAAGCAAATTTGATTGGAAGGTCTACTTCCCAAGTTTCCATGGAACAATCCAGAAGTGATTTCTTCTCCTAGGGAGAGAAATTGGATAAAGTCAAAAAGTTTGAACTTAAGAGAAAGGCCGATTCTGGAATTGTCTCATATGCCAATTTGAAAAAAGCTTTTTTTTCTTTTGCCAATTAAAGGGACATTGGAAGCGAAGCTACCCTAATTACCTGAGAGGTCTAAGAGACGGTGAAGTCAAAATTTTTGACTTTACGTTAGGTAAGTCCATTATCTAACTCTATTAAGTTCTTATTTGGAGATGGCAAAGTCAAAATGTTTGACTTTACGTAAGGAAGCCTAAAGGAAGAGTATACTGATTTTGATCGTGAAGAGATGGATTTTGATCACATGGTTTAATGATCTTGATTTTGAGCTGCTGCTTGAGAGGTATGATAAATTGCTTAGGATTAGATAACAACATAGTTTTCATATGTATTTGCATTGTAAGGATAAGTTTAATGTAATTTTTAAATAAAAGGAAAATTTTTTATTTGATTTTATTTTAAGTATCCTTACAATGGCATTTGTGAAAATTGTTGTTTACACGTTTCCATTGATACCAATATTGAAAATGGATTTGATTCTTTCATTTTTGGTAGTGTCATAATTTACCAATTAAGGAAAGATTCTCAGCAACCAAGGTTCAATTGGATGGAAACTTGGAATCATACAAGTTTTAATGTGTGATGAATGAGAATTTTCATCTTTGGAAAATTAAGACTAACTCCTTGTTCACATGTATATGTGAGTCAAGTAAAGGACTAGGGATCTGGTACACTTGGTTGTGCGCTGATCATGTCCAACACAAAGAACGATAAGACTATTCGTTATGATTTGCTAAAGTTTAGTAAATATGGTTATACTTACAAGATTAAGTGTAATTATGATTCATTAAAAAGTTTCAATGTATAGTAGAACGAATAAGAAGAATCAAATTAGGAAAAAAGACTAAAGTTTCTCCAATGTAAAGAGATGGGAGAGTACTTGAGTATCTTGTTTTATGATTATATTAGTGATTATGAAACCATACCACAATTGATCCTCTAAGGACATCTTAGTGCATTTTTATGGCTAAGAAGAAGAATCATGAATTGTTAAAATGGGTAAATCAAAAGATAAATCGTACTTCATTCCAAAATCACGCCTTAGAGTTGTACTCCAAGATTTTAAATTGAGTGACATATCTTAAGAAAGGTTTATAACACTTATCAAATGTAGAGTAAAATCTTTTCTTACTCTTGCACGTTTGAAATTGGTAAGTTGTGATGTTTTGGATAAAACAAAGACCAACTAAGACCAATTGTGTGAAGTGTTTATCTTGATAAAAATCCGCACTAACTCTTGAATATTTGTTTGTCAAGGAATGGTTCTTGACATAGAGAATCTTATATGTCAAGAGGTAAGTGGGAGTCTGAAAGATCTTGAAAAGGTTCAAGAACTAATCAAGAGTATTGTTGATCACTAGCACATGACTTGAGGTTTATAACCTATCGTGTTGACATATTCTTATTTCTGTTCCCATCCCAGTTAAAGTTAACTATGCATGTGAGTTCTATGAGTTCTCAATTGTTTTCATAACAACTTGGAAGCAATGGTAGGCCCTTGTGCTGGCAGGTGGCGAGAAATTAATATTGAACAAGTTGATTCGATATGATTTTGAATTTGTCACTAACCTTGTCTTGTGATTATGGTTTTGACAAATTCACATGGATAGAAACACATACACCATAAAAATCTAAGTGCCATAAGGTTTCTCTCCGCTTCATGAAAATGATGGTGAGGAAACACTTTTACTAAGTAGATTTTGAGGAGATAGCAATTCTAGTAGTTGCATTCTCAAATTCGATTATGATTATGGAATCCCTTTTCATAATTCGAATTGTGAGTAATGGAAAAGGTCTAAACATTTGAGACTATGATTACGATATCCCTTTTTCATAGTTCTAAAATTGTTGAGACACACATGTGAGTTATCTAATGAAAGGTGTATGATTTTGGGAAGCTTAGATAAAGTCTTCTCGAAGCATCTCGTATCAGAAATCTGAACTTTGGTAAGAAAGTCAATAAGTATTGAATTCTAGAAGCCCAATTGATTTCTGGATACATGTCAAAGCTAATGGGAGCATAAGTGTTATGCTAATAAGGACATAATTACCATGTTAGTGGATCATGATTATTATATTAAGTGTTGCAAGTTAGCAATGTTAATTATAGAAAACAAAAGTTTCAATTTGTAAGTTGCAGTGTTTGAAAAGTTGTTTTGCTATAATTAAGGGAGAGGAAATTATACTTTATTATCCAATTCTAAAAGCTTAGATTGAGATTTTGATCAGATTTAGTCAAAAATATATATGAATGTTATGTTGGAATGGTTCGACATAAGGAAATTCTATATATGGATATGATAATTGCTTTCTTAAAATTTGATTATGATTATGGCATCCCTTTTCATCATTCGAATTTTGAAAATATGGCAAATAGAAACATTATAGCAAAAGACTGGTCTAGAATCATGTCTTTATGTGAGACATCATAAATCATGTCCCATATGCTTCGGATATAGGATCGATTATATGTGCTATAATATTCATCCGTTCTAAATTTTCCAAATGTCTAGGGCATTAAGAGGGAAAAAGGACCAGAATTGTATATGACTAAAATGATTAAGCAATTATCGAGGACAATTTGAGGTTTTGCCAAAGATTGGTTGCTCATGGACAGTTGGAAGTATAGTGTAAATTTGGAAGGACCACACTGACATATTCTGAAAAAAAGGCAACTCTTGTTCAGAAGTGATAGTCAAAATAGGAATATGGAAATGTTTCCATAGGTGGAAGTTATTCTTTAAATCTGTGTAAGATTAGAAAACTTACTGTAAGAAGGATGTTCAAAGGAACGTACTTTCAATTTGAGACTTTGGTTCCATGGAATAGCTCTCCATTGGAATACTTTGTAATGTATGTTGCCAAGTCTCTGTGACTTTTGTGCATAGTCATTACAAGAAGATCATTGCATATAAGTTTAGAATCAAACAGATCATAGTAAAAGGCAAGTATTTGGTATTCTTACATTTGCGGTAAGGATTTGGAATTGTTAAATGAGTTTCATTGAATTATGTGTTCAATTGATCTATTTCACAAAGAAATGACCATAGACAAACATAGTGTGCATGCCTGGAGTATGGGATAGCTATTGTTTTAATTCAAGTATTAACTTTATTAAATGAAACATTATACAATGAATAATGTGTAATCAATATGGTGATTAAATAAAATGTGTAGTGTGGCATGGGGTGCCAGTTCTGGTGGTTTTAGACAGGGATATCCGGTTTATTTCTTGATTTTGGAAGAGGTTCCATGACGAGTTGGGTACTAGTCTCCATTTCAGCACGACATTCCATCTACAAGCTAATAATCAGAGCGAGTGGACCATTCAGACCTTGGAGGATATGCTACATGCATATGTTTTGGATTTTTATGGGAGTTGGGATACGTATCTTCCATTAGCAGAATTTTCATATAGCAACAGCTATCATGCCAGCATCGATCGATCTGCTTTTGAGATGCTCTATGGGAGGAAATGTAGAACCCTGATTTCTTGGGGTGCGGTTAGTCAGCGAGTCATGGGGAGTACCAAGGTGGTACTTAATACTACCGAGTTGATCCAGCAGGTTCAAAGTAGACTCCAGACAGTTCAGAGTCAGCAAAAGAACTACGCTGACAAGCGACGATCAGATTTAGAGTTTTAGGTGGAGGATAAGGTTCTCCTGAATCATCCTGTAACGTCCCAAAAATAAGACCCAAAAATTTCATTTTTGATTTAATAAAAACATAAATCCAACATTTTCATACAACCCCAAAAGATCAAAATGTGTCAATACATCAAAACACATTAGAGTAATTCTCAAAGTGTGGAAAAAGGTGGTATGTGCTCTGCAATCATCCTGGGCTCTTCCTTTTCAATCCTGAAGTACCTAAAACATAAACTGAAAGTTGTAAGCACAAAGCTTAGTGAGTTCCCCGAAATACTATATACCATACATAAATAATTCACATAACGGGCCCCTCAATGAGTGTAACTGACCCCATCCACACTCACATAATGGGCCCTACCCACTAAATTTAACCAGCTGCACCCACTGAGTATAACAGGCCCCGCCCAAACTCATATAATGGGCCCCTCCCACGCTCAAACTCATAGGCCCTATCCATGTATAAATCATATAATCAAAACAAGCACATACACATATAAGAGTCACATAGACATCTAGCATCCTACATAACAACCATTGGTATGTACTTGACCCGATAGTAGCATGGTCCATTTCGGGTTGCCTTCACCAGAACAATCTGATAGGATGAATATTTTAGAAAGAGGTCAGTTGTGATTTGTTAATATATTATATGTATAATAAATTAATTAAGAAATCATATTATTTAATTAGTATTGATCAAGAATTAATTTGGAATTAATTTAATTATCAAAAGAGACATATTAAATAAATAGGGACTGATTACGTAAATCAGTAAAACATATGGTTTGGGCTAATGATCCATGATTGGTTTGTGTTGGACTAAGCTTATGTGAAATTCCAAAGTGATAATCCAAATCAATTGTTGGATCATAAGCCTAAGTTTAAGACTTAGGGTTTTCATATGACTCTTGGAATTCTACACTATAAGTAATTTCCATTAGCTCCAAAATCGACAACAGTAGCATTCTAAGCAAGAGCATAGTCGATTTTAGGTGTCTCCTAAATCTCTCTCATATTCATCTAATTGTTATTTGTGTTTGTGACTTGTTTGAGGCATCACACTTAGGGTGCTAAGCTCTTATAAGGCCAAGTTCTACAAGCTACATCAAAAGGTAATCTTCTAACTAGTTTTTATGACACATATATCAAAGTTGCATGCTAGTTAGGCTCCATGCTTTGGATAAAGAATATTGCATGTATAATTAGAGAAAACTTAGATCCAAAGCATTAGTGTTGTATGTGCACCATAGGGATGTTAGAGTACATAAAACCCACCAGTGGTATCAAAGCCATGGGTGTTTTCTATTGTATAGATGCAATTGTTTTCAAAGTTTAAAAATTATGATTTTTACTGTCTGACTGCTTGACTCGACGAGTCCCCAGAGTGGACTTGACGAGTTGACTCATATGACCATGAACTTGACGAGTCCATTGGCTGGCTCGACGAGTTGGATCATCTGTTAGCATAATTTTCCAGTTTTTGGCCGGTTTTCGATTAGGATCATTACCACAAACTGTTTTGGTTGATAAAATTCGTTTTTAATGATATGGTAATTGTTATCCTCATGCAATAACATGATGATTGTAAAATTTTAAGATAATTACATGATTTTGTGAAAAACTAATTATTTGTAGAATTTGAAATTATCTTGCTATATGAGTAGTATTAGGTCAAATTGGTAAAGGATAAATTAAATGATTATTTTTGTTAGTTCAATTTGATCTAAATGTTTCTTGAAGAGTTTCATAACTTGTCCTCAAGTTATGAAATATGAAAAGTCTCATTCATGAAATTTTAACTTCTTAAGTTATGGAATTCAAAAGGTCTTGAAAAGTTTCATAACTTGCCCTCAAGTTATGGAAATTAGAAAGTCTCATTTATGTAACATTAAATTCTAAAACTCAAGAGTTTTTGAAGAGTTTAAAAACTTGCCCTCTAGTTTTGAAATTTGAAGAGTCACATTTATGAAACTTTAATTCCAAACCCTATAATTTTAAAAGTTTAAAATTCAACCTTATATTATTATAATATCAGAAGTTGACTACTTATATATATGCATAAGACAAGCCAGTCTTACTATTAGTAGGCATTATTCACGAAGCTAGTCTATAAGGGGTGTTTAAGGAAGCGGCCTATAATATTACCGCCATTGAGTATCTACTCTTACCCACTGCACTTTTGACTAGTGGAGGGTCGTTAGCCGAATGGGTAGGATAGGATATTAATCCTCATTAATAAGTATAATGATATTATAAAGTAACTAAACTTTTGTAAATTCCCAATCTTAGTTACTTTAGGAAAAATGTGAAGTTGGTTCTATTCCATGAAATTTCACTTTGCACCTTGCTAAGTCATTAGTGGAGCGTGTGTGGTTAACTAGCACACTAATTTGGGATTGGCAAGAGTGGAAAAGGGTAGATTGATGTTAATCACGGATCAATGGAGCGTATGTGGTTAACTGGCACATTAATTAGGTGATAAGTGGAGCGTGTGTCCTTAGAATCCCCCAATTTTTTCCTTGATTCGAGTACAAATCCTGTGCTTTCAGTAGGACAGGCGCAATACTACCTTTCACACCTATCCTTACTTTACTTAAGAATCGTTATGTATCCTCTAAGTAACTACTCATGTATAATACTATCCGATCCAATCATATATGCCTATTCTCAATAAATACACACTGCTAAATAGCAATCCACTCCTCTAAGGAATTCCTTATGCTCTCATAGGATTCCCACCTCACCCTGTCATCAGTTGTTGAAGAATCCATACTAATATTAGCTAACTACTTTATGAATAAAATTACATACGATAAAACTTTGATAATCTTTCGAATAAAAGACCCAACCCTACAATGGTTGGACTCAAATGAGAGCTGCACAATACGACCAAATCAATCATTCTAGAATTAATTAACCTTTGAAGCTTGTAACTTAACAAATTCATTTAAATAGTTAGCCCACATCAATATGGGTCCCATAAAGCACAAAGCATGCAACATTCGGGAAATAAAATTCTATAAGCCATAAAACATAGAATACATCCTCCAACTAACTTGCTTCTGCAATAATACGAACTTCTACCAACATTGCTAATCTTCCTAGATTCTTATTCTAGAATCTCTCTTTTGAAAATGGTCACACAAGCACATGTTAACATTCTTCTTCGACTTTCCTAGGGTTCCCTTCACAACACTCTCCGCCATCAGCTGCAGAAGAGACTCCCTCTAATGCCTTCTAACTACCTCATGAATATAATTACATGCCACATACACTAGATAATTCTTTGTTTGCAAGGTCTCACACTACAACAGTTACACTTAAACAAGAGTTGCATAATAGAGTTAATCCTAACCATCTAAAATTATTTAATCCCCACAACATGCAACCTTACATATTTGGTTGTTAGTTAGCCAACATTATTGGAGGTCCTAAAAGCACAAAGCAAGTAGAATTTGAGCATTGAGTAATCTAAACTAGCACCTCATGTAAATCAGGTCATTATATCAAACCATCTGAAATCCATACTAGCATGTAGTTCCAAAAGCTCAATCAACAAGAATATAAAGGCATCTATCCTAGCATTCTATCATGCAAATCCTAAGCAAATCCTTAGCCCTGACCTAACATTCAATTCTCACATTCTCATACCAAAACAACAAGAAAATCACATGTACGGGTATTTTGGGAAATTTTATTTGATCTCGGATGATTGCATGTATCACACCCCTTTTTTTAGAAAACATTTTTAGAACCTTTTTATAAAATCATTTTCTTTTAAAATATTTTAGAAATCCTCAGTTTGAGTTCATACACACCTGAGAGTATGCCAACTCCCTCAAACCACGGCTTTGATACCAACTTGTAACGTCCCAAAAATACCGAGTAAAAATTTAATTTTAAATAAGTTAAAGCCATTCATTCATTATTCCAAAGACGACTAGGGTAAAAATATTCTCAAAACATCAGAGTAATTTGTAAACATTTAGTGTAGAATAAAACTCCAGGAGATGCAGTATGATCAAGTCGGGCCCTTCATTTGAAAACAGAAGTACCTGAAAACATAAACATCAAACCATAAGCACAAAGCTTAGTAAGTTCCCCAAAATACCCCATACCACACATACATGACAGTTCAAAACGTAACTGTGTCTATTTCACCACCCCCCCCTTGGTCTTTTTCAACCGGTATTGGTTCTATTTCACCCCCTCTGGTCTCGTTCAACAGGTACTCGATGTGACAACCCGAAATTTATTCTGTCACGATATTCCGTTTCTGTTAATAAAACCGTTAGTAGTTCCGATTTTCCGTTGACTTTTGGATTAGGTCATTAATTTAAGACTTTTATTATGACCTCGTAAGTATTCAAACCCATTAGAAAGACATGAAAATGCCCCAAATTATTATTTGGAAAATTTTTACTTACGACCACGTCGGGTTACAACAATTAAATCGGGTACGACCAAAAGCCCCGTCTAACGTCAGTATCGGATAGATTTCCACCGAGCCTCAAACTTAATCCATATTTAAAGTTCAAAGAACCTCATTTGAAGCTTTTTAAACCTTTCTCTACTCTCTCTCCTCAAATCCAAGTTCTTGATCCAAAAACCATCCAATTCAAGCTCAAATCGGTAAGATAACTATCCCAGCTTATAGATTAACATCTTTAGCCTTCAAATTCGCGTTTAGATAATAAAATAAGACCATAAACATGTGTTTACGGCCCTGCAACAGCCTTAGGCTGCAAACACATACAAATGGGGTTTTTGAGCCTCAAAACCCTTCCAAACCACCTTTAGAGCTTAGATATGACTTAGGGGCTTACAAGACCGGACTTGGAACACCAAAAACTCATCATTTAAGGGCTAAACATGAGTTTACAACCCAAGCACATGCTTGGACCGTAAAAACCCTTTCATAGGCCATAAACACCTTTTAAGGTGCTAAGATGCCCCTTCAACACCTCCTAAGCCTTGGAATAAAGTCTAGAAGCAACCACAAATGTGCTAGGGACCTTAAACTTGATAAAAACCACTCCCTTAGGAGTTCACGGCTATAAACCCCCAAGGAAAGGTTCCTGGGCCGTAAACTCCTATAACTTGGTCAAATGGTGCCCTAACTTCATCCTATAGCTTGTACTTTGGACTAGAAACTCTTGTAATTGACCTAGGACCCCCAAAACACAATAAGAAAGGGTACATGAGAGTTCGCGGCTGAAAACTCCTAGTTTACTACCATAAACTCCTGAAATGGTCCTTATGTTGTTCAAATTCCATTCTAATGCCTTAAAACCAAGCCTAGCATTATCCCACAAGAGTTGTAAGACCATTTAGCACCCAAGAACACCCCCACCATGTGTTTACGGCCGTAAACTCATGGTGAGTTAGTCATTAGGCCGAAAACTCCATTAGGAGTTTACTCTTGAAGAGCAAACTCCCTATTCAAGCCATACATATCCATAGATGCCACCCGGGTCACTCCAAACACTTGTAATGAAGTGGTTTCGCGTCTCGAAGTGTTTATTCATATTTGATTAGTGGTTCAGGGTCTAATTAGATACAAATTTTTATCTCTTCATATTACATAGGAACCTCACGCGTAATCAAGCCCCGAACTGACATTTAGCATCTAAACCGATGCATTTCTCGACCGGTGAGTTCATACCCCTACACCTTTTTCCGTGTTTTTCAATGTTTTTAGGGGGGAATAAAAGCAAAAGTACAAGGAAATCTTGTATTTAAACTTATTATTTCATTTGAAATGTTTCATATTTCGTATGCTTTTAACACTGAAATCTGTATTAACCGACCGTTTTAACTTGCAGAGTTAGCTTTCAAACCGTTTGTGAATTCCGTTATAAAGTGTTATATTTTATTTTCACAAATGATTTTCCATCATTATTATTGTTAAAAGAATTAAACTTATAATATTAGAAACGACCTTGGTAACGCTCCCCCTAGATACGAGAGTGAAAGACTAATAACATTAAACTTAGAATATTAGAACCGTCCTTGGTGACACTCCCCCTAGATACGAGAGTGAAGGACTAATAACATTAAAAATTAGGATATTAGAACTGTCCTTGGTAACACTCCCCCTAGATACAAGAGTGAAGGACTAATAACATTAAAAATTAGGATATTAGAACCGTCCTTGATAACACTCCCCCTAGATATGAGAGTGAAGGACATGATAGTACTCCCCCTAGATACGAGAGTCAAGGATTAAAAAAACAGAATTTTTCATATTAGTAATTTCAGTTTTAAATTCATTAATCTTAAGATTGGAGACACATCCTTTGTAACACTTCCCCAAGATTCGAGAGTGGAGGACTATCCCTGTAACCAGAATCTTCTGGAGGGAGAGCGTGACTTAAGTGTATAGATCTATACGAGATTGACTACCCCACACCTGGCTGCTAGCTACAGCCGAACCGAAAGGTTCAAGGGTGACAAAAGTCATACAAGGATATTGGCCCCGTTCCGAGCCTTATCTAGTCTGTAGTATGGTTATGGAACTCGCAGTCAAGATTATGAAAAATTTTCTACTTACTTATTAGTTTTATATACGTGTTAAGACTAATGTACTTTTCAAGGATAACAGACTTTCAGGAAACATCGCACAAACACATTAAGTATGGTAGATACTTGTACACGTCATTCCGGATCGATAACCAACCACGACTTTTAGGAAAATACGAGTTTTTCCTGGAGTAACATAATTGTTCTTAACCGAACTATGTAACAAATGGATAACTAAAGTTTACTTTTAAGAAAATATGGGATTTTCTTGGATTCATAACTTTTATAGAAAACCAAAGCAAACTTGATCATTTTCAGAAACAAAGCGCTTATGAACTCACCAGTTTTATGCTGATTTTTAAACTGCTTGTATTCTCAGGTCCACATTAGACAGGTACCCTACGACCTTTTGGAGAAGATGGAGCGTATAGAAGACTCGTCTTAAATTTTGTTCTTATGATATATATGTATAACACTTGTAACACTTTGATTTCAAACAAATGTAAATATTTCTATGTAATGTAATGGTTGTGTTTACTACGCTTACTATGTACATTGGTTGCGATACTACATAACGTCCTCCGCCCCATAACGTTTCCGCCATCGGTTTCGGGGTGTGACACTCGATCTATTTCACCACTGTTATTCTCTTGCAACCGATATTGGGTCTAGTTCAACCCCATCTGTCTCTTTTAACTGATATTGAGTCTATTTCACACCCTTCATTCTCTACCAACCAATATCGGGTCTATTTCACCCATACAACTACCTTAACATCAGCAAGAGTCACAAAGATAAAAAGCACATACAGGCATAACAGTAAGTGTCATAAAGACAACTATCATCCTATAAACATAATCCAGTGGACCGACATTGGTGCCTTCGACCCACGATTATAGTGAAGGAACTCACTTGAACTACTCAAAAAAAGCCCAATAGGTACCTCAACATCAGAACAGCCAATCCAAACTTCCTAAAACCAAAATAAGACCAATTATTAGTCTAACAAATGCATCATCAAGATTCAAGCTTTATACCTTCTAGAGTTGAGAAAAGCAATATAGGCTCTAGATCCAAAAGCTTGAGCTTCAACAATCAACAAGCTTGAACTTTCATTTCATCCAAAATGCAATCAAAACACATAGAAATGGTCAAGATTTTATCTAAGGGGCTATGGTTTCAATTTGGAGGCTCAAGAGGGTGGAGATTGATAGTAGGAAGGACCCCCAAGGGGTTAGTGACCTAAAATAAGAGTCAAAACCATGAAAATAGGGTTTTCACTTTGCGGGGTATGCCTATCATACTTAGAGTTATGTCCAGCGTAACACCCTAAAAATGTGATTTCCTTCAGCCTAGTATGCCCATCGTACTAGCTAGTGTATGCCCATTATAGTGTCATACCCCTTTTCTCCAACTTAACTTCAAATAGCCATAACTTTTTCATTTCAACTCCGTCTTCGATGATCTTTATATCCACGTAAAATTATCGATGATCTCTACAATCCTATCTAACTACTTTAACATAAAACATTCCAAACTAAAATTCTTAATCCAAGAAAGAAGTCTGAAACATTACTTTTCCCGTTTTATCCTTTGACTCCAAAACACAAACCAAGGGTTCAGATTGCATAACCAATATTATGTACATCCAATAGGGTCTAAACCTTATTCCCTTGAAGCCTAAGGCCTTTACTTGATCTATTTACTGTCTAGAATCCATAAATAAGAAACTTCTTGAAATAGGATGTTACATTATGTGTTTACATGATTGTTTGTTTTTTACAAACGTCAAAATATTAGGTGCTAGGTTTAGGTGGTCTTGCTTTATGTTGTAGGCCAAGATACTTGGACGGGCCAACGGTGTGTTGTAGGCCAAGTGTGGATCAGCTATATGCTGAGAGAAAGTGGTCCTGGTGTACTGTAGGCCTTGCATTTCGCTCTAGTCGGTTTGTATTCCCAGGAGAGCGGACCAGACATGCTTTTGGCCTTGCAAAGCAAGTCAAACTAACTGAAGGATTATGGTTCATGCATTGTATGTATATTGCGGTGTGTGGTTTTCTGTGGGAACACACTAAGCTTTAGCTTGCAGTAATGGATTAAATGTTTTTCAGGTGCCATTCATGATTGTGGGAAGGCAAAGGTGTGACTATACTCACTCGTCAGCAACATTAGAGATTCTACATTATTTATATTACTCTAGTTTTCAAACAACTCTATTTTGGAACAAATGGGTTTTCTTAACTTGGTTGTTATGTAAATGGTGTTTTTATCTTATTTAAAAATGAAAATTTTGTTAGTGAAAATGGGACGTGACAAAATTAATTGACAAATGGTGTCACACACTTTGAACATAAATCCCCATTAAGTAACCACCATTCAATTACAATTTATAAATGATACATTGTTTCAAAATCTCAACTAACTATCAAAAATCTAGAATCTAATATCATCTTTTAGACTAATGCTCCTAGCATGCCCAAAGTGCTTGATATTGTTTAAATCCTTTGTCAAAGGATCAACATGATTGTCCTCTGATGATACACGATTAACCATGAGTTTTCCTTTTTCTACTCGATGTCGGATATAATGGTGTTTTCTGTTGATATGCCTTGATCTACCATGATCTTTTGGTTCTTTGGTCAAAGAAACCACACTTTCAATGTTACAAAAAATACCCCTAGGTTCTTGGATCGAAGGAACAACTCCACGGTATCCAATGAAGTGTATCAACCATGTTGCTTCCTTCCTTTCCTCGCTTGTTACAATGTACTTTGATTCACAAGTAGAATCAGTCACTGTTTTTTATTTGGAACTCTTCCAAGTAACCACTCATCATTCAATATAAATACCCATCCAGATTGTGTATAACTATAATCCTAATCTGTTTAAAAGTTTGTGTCACTATAACCACTCACCTTAAGCTTGTTATTGCCACCAAAAACTAAGACCATATACTTCATCTTTCACAAATACTCATCATGCTTAAAATAAAAGCCACATCAGGTCGAATACATTTCATAAGATACATGATCAATCCTATAATCGAAGCATATGGGACTCGACTTATCATATCTATTTCATTGTCACTACTAGGACATTAAGCCTTGCTCAACTTGACTGTATGATGCATACGTAAATCCCATTTCTTTGAATTCTCCATATTGAACTGTTTCAATAATTTATCTAAGTACTATGGCGAAACATTTCCCAAGCCAAGACTTCACCTATTGCAAAGTTGGAAGATTGGTTCCTATGAGGAGTATGTCATCAACATACAGAACTAGAAAGGTCACTACAATCCCACCAGCTATGACATATACACAAGTGTCACACCCCCGGCTGGTGGCGAACATGTTAGGCGGTGCAACATGGGGGAAACATTGGATTAAAGTGATAGGTATATTGAACAATACAAAAAAGTATAACACAAACTTTACTGTTATTTATTATAAATTATATTAGGATTACATTATTTGGATTTCAAGCACATATCCTATTCATAGCTAAGCATAACACAAACAGAAACGACTTCCAGCAACTTTCTTGATGACTCCCTGCCTTCCACAGCTACTTTCCACACTCATCTTCCTAAGAATACACGTATTTTGAAAACGTCAACATAAGTTTGGTGCGTTTACAAGTTTTATAATTTTCTACTCTATCCTTTTATTTAATCGAAAGTTATTTAAATTTAAAAACTTTCTTTTAGGATGTATTATTTATCCTAATATTTAATATTCTTATTCAAATCGAATCATACAACTACTCAAGGCATCCCTTTAGGTAGTTTAAATTAAGATTTTTCTAAAAAGCATTACCACGAGCCCCTAATCGACGTTGTGGATCGATCAATAACCTCATCACAATGCTTCATCGAATGTCAAAAAATATTACTTTTATACCTAGGAAAGTTATCTTGTTGGGATTGTAGCTAGCAATCGCGGGTGGGGGTGTCATCCCCATATAGATTTATACATATCATTCTGGCTCTCGCAACATTATCAATTATATGCTCGGAGTTTAGCCAAATTTAATAAGGCTATAGGATGAGTAATAACAACTCACTAACATGTGTGCATTTAATCTTAAGTATGATTATCGTTTTATCTTTTCTTTACTAACTCTTTCTTTGATATCCTAATTATTCACATATATATATATATATATATATATATATATATATATACACTTAATCCTATATATAATAATTATCTTTTTAGAGATTTTCTTTGATAGGTTATGGTAAAATTAAGTACATTGTCTATCCTTATGTTTTCTTTTCATAATTATCACTTATATATATATATATATATATATATATATATATATATATATATATATATATATATATATACATATATATATATATATATATATATATATATATAAGATAATTATAATGAATGAATATTCCATAATTATTCTTGTGTGTGTGTATATAAATATATATATATATATATATATATATATATATATATATATATATATTATTTTACCATATATACAATAATTATGATTATCTATATAAAAGGATATTAGGGCAGCGTAGTAGCAAACTACAATGTCTATCCTAAAACATGACCAACATTACTTCTAGGTATTAAGTTATGCTACGAAAATGGCCAACATAACAACTAGGTATTGTTTTGGTCAAAAAATAATTGAACTAGAATGGACCAAAGTGTATCAGAGGCTGTAATATTCAATGTAAAGCAAATAAGTGAAATAAATCAAAGCAACACAAATCCTTTACAAGGAAATCCTTTGATCCTTGTTAGGATCTCCAACATAAAACATTGGATGGTGATAACGATCACCTGCCTTGATGTTTATATTGATTGAAATGAAGATTATAGAGAAAAATCGAATGAGTATAAGTACAAGTGATAGTATTTGTCTAGAAAATTGTGTGTAGCGTGATGATTACTAGTGTTTTATATAGTCAAACCATAACAACTAAAACTCTGAGAATTCTGGGATCCTCCGAGATTACTTATAGCCGTTTCCTTGACTTGGTCCTCCAGGTGTTTTGCAAAGTTGTGATGACTATCCGTTGAGTATATGACTTTGACCAGTTATTTCTGCACATGTGAGAAAGACAAATGAATATATGTTTGTTATAAATAGTAAAAATATTAGTCAGGATCCTGGAAAATATTCGGGATCCTGAGGTTTGAGGATCCTAAGCTTTTTAGGATCCTTAGATTGAGGATCGTATAACGGTTTCAAGATCCTAGCCCAAACAATTTCCCCCAAGTTATTCATGAAAATAAGTGAGTTAGTTTCGATAATATTACAGGAATAACTTAAACTAAATAAAGAAAAGAGATAATACTAATTTTTAAATTTTAACCCTTAACAGCTAGAATAATTCAAATCCCAACGGATGGATTACTAGTCGTTATTAAGCGGTCAAATCAGTTGTTGGTCCAGTATAAATAGAGATGGTTTGTCTCATGATTTTATTTACTCTTCCTTGCTATCTTTTGATTACCGGTGACTTATTAGAAGGTAATTCTCTCGTTTTCTTTTATGTTTTTACCGCTTCTATCGTGGCTAGAAAAATGGTCATTTCTCGCAAAAATATCTTAGTTCTCCCCAAAGATGACTTCATCGACCAGTGGATTCTCTCCTACAAGGAGATGTGTTCCTTTGATGACGATGATATTTAGCCTTTAAGACTCAACGGAGCTTTCCCTCTTGAAGCCATTTTTAGGTCCTTCAATCCTCTCATCCAACCTGACTTTGTTTATCCTACCTGGGTGTGCTTCCCAGAGTCCCCCTTCTCCCTGGGTTTGAAATTCCCTTTCCTTGGAATTATCTCTGAATTCTTTAAAGTGACCGGGGTTTCATATATGCAGGCTATGCCGATTGTTTGGAGGATCCTATACTGGATTGGCCGATAAATCAGTCAAAAGGCCTTGATATAGGTCTTCCTAAACTGGCATACATGTATGATATCACAACCTTCGGCAATTCTTGCTTTCTCCTCAAAGTCAAAATAAACAGATCTCCTCTTATCCTGAAAACCAAACATAATGACGGAGATTCGAAAGAAAAATACCTTTTTGTGATACACGACTCTGTTCCTAGTGGGGATCTCCTGTCGGATGCCTGGGACAAGAAGGGTAGGAATAATTTTTCCTTATATAGAGGATCCTGGATTTCACATTTCATTACTTTGTTTTTTGTTATGTAGCTTCCAAATTCGAGGAGCTCATCCCTGTTGCTGAGGAATTTTGAAGAGAAAATGGAGAAGTACTTGGCCCTATGTGAAGCTGAGAGGTCCTTTCGATGTGATCAAGCCACTCTGCAAGAAAGCTCTTTTGCCACTGATCTCATGTTGACAGGTAGGGATCCGTAATTCCTTTCATTTGTGATGAAGGTTTTTGATAGTCTTCTATTATATATATATATATATATATATATATATATATATATATATATATATATATATATATATATATGATCCAAATTCATCCGCTCCAGTGCTTGCTTCACACTTGCTGATCTTGGCAATGTCATGTCAAAGGATCAGCTTATGGTGAAATAGGAGAAGAGCTTATATTCTCTTCCTCCTAAAAGATCAACCATTGACTTGACAGTGAAGAATTCGGGATCCCAAAAAAGGAAAACTATTAAGTCCACGGGTCTATCTTTGGAGAGCCTTGGGGCTAAAGAAGCACTCCAAAAATTGATATTTTTCTCCCAAGCTGTAAGTGTTGGTTTTACTATCGTTCAATCTTTTATTCTATCTTTTTCTGAGCCACAATGTCTGTTTCCTAGGTTTCTGATCATGTTTATGTTGATCTAAGGATCCGAGCGGAGAGGGTTGAACAATCCCTTCAGGGACAAGAGAAGATGTGGAAAGTGGCCAACGAGGATTTGTTAAGGAGAGTGGAGCCGCTCAGCAAGGAGAATGCCAAAAAGGAGGAGGAGCATTTGCTCAAGATGGAAGAGGTGATGCCCGATGCGAAGGTCAGCGTCATAGTGGTTGTTTGGGAGGCCAAGATTCGTCTTGCGGAGTATCTAGGAATGCAGGTTCCTGGGGCGTGGACGGTTGGCACAAGGCACTGTCTAAGTTGACTGGCAAACCTGTTACCACCAATCAGGATCATGTATTGTAGCTGAATGAAGGAGGGTAGAAGAAAGATGCATTCGATGATAACTAAGATAAGGTCTAGGCCTGTTTAGATTAGTTTAAATAACTTTTTGTGTATTATGGATGTAGAACAATTAATCTTTTGGTGGGTTGGAGCACCACCCCTTTTTGAATACAATGGTTGTATTTTCTTTTCATATCTTTCTATTGATCATCCTGCATAATTGTTTGTGATACCGGTGTTAAATAAGGTGTCTAAGTCCATAACTATTTATGGTATGTACTTGACCTATTTTGGCATGGTCCATTTGGGTTGCATGGCATTATGCACTTAGGTAGACTAAAATGAGAGAAAGGACACTTATGGTTTATTAATATATTATAAGTTCTAATATATTAATAATATTATTTAATTAGTATTGATCAAGAATTAATTTGGAATTTATTAAGTGATCAAAAGGAGACTAATTAAATATATGGGTTGATTGTGTAAATCATCCATTCTTATATAGTGGGATAATGATCCATGGTTTATCAAGTTGGGCTAAAACCCATACGATGCTCTATGGAGGCTCCATGGTGTTTTTGAACCCATGGATCCAAGAAATGAAAAGCCATGTCAATTAGGGTTTACATGGTGCAACCCTAATTGTGGCATACTATATAAACATCATGTTGTAGACCAAAATCGGCCACTAACTAAGAAAAGTGAGGGCTAGCCGATTTCTAGAGTGTTTGCATTTCTATCTAAGTTATTCCAAGTGTTGTGGTGTTGTGCGATACATTTGATGCATCACACTTTAGGTGCTAGGCTCACAAGGTTCTCAAGGAATCCAAACAACAAAAGGTATGTACTTCAACTAGCTATTATGTTTAAAAGTTACCCATGCCATGCTAGTTAGGTTAATAATCTTGGAAAATCAAATTTGGATGTATCTTAGTAAACCATAGATCCAAGGTTTCTAGGGTTGCATGTACACCTTAGGAGTGTTAGAATGCTCAAAACCCGTCAGTGGTATCAGAGCCTTGGCTTGTTTTCTTGATATTTGATGCAAACTTGCTGAAAAAATCGAAACATTTGTTGTATGGACAGTGGACTCACTGAGTCCATGGGGGGACTCGACAAACCCAAGCAAAAATTCATCCTACTCGTCGAGTAGGTTCTTGCACTCGACGAGTAGGAGCCTCTGACTGTAGTTTTTCGACTTTTGCTGCTGGAAATGAACTAGAAACGTTACCCTAAACTCTTTTGGTGTTTTAAAACTTGTTTTAGATGGTGCAATGGTTATGCTAATCCATTTACAATGGCTAATATCAAAATTCCATGTTTTATATGTGTTCATATGATTCTTGAAATTTTGATATGATATTCATGTTCTTATGAGTTATTGTTAGATAATAGGAATTACCTGCTAAATTATTTAATGATAAATTCTTGATCAATTATGTGTTTTAATGGAATCCATAATTTGTCTTCAAGTTATGGATTACCAAAAGTCACTCTTTTAAAGTCCATTAAAGAAACACATAGGATACATAAAATGAAATGTCACTCATTTTATTAAACCATTAACTCATAAGTTATGAAATGAGAAGTTTTGTAAAGTTACAAAACTTTCCCTCAAGTTTTGGAACTTGTAAAGTCACTTTAAAAACTTTAGTTCCAACCCCTAGAATTTTAAAAGTTAAAATTTTACCCTTATACTTTATAATATTATAAGTTAATAATATATATATATATATATATATATATATATATATATATGTATGTATGTATAAGAGCAAATGGTTTTACCATTAGTAGGCCTCATTCACAAAGCCGGTCTATAAGGGGGTATAAGGTTGTTGCCTATAAAATGGCAGCTTAATGGGTGTCCACTATCACCCACCGCTTCCTTGACCGGTGGACGGTCGTTAGTCGAACGGGTAGGACAATGAAATTAAATCCTCATTAAAATTATGATGAATGTAAAGTAACTAAATGTTTTAAAAAATTCCTAATCTTAATTACTTTAGGAAAATGTGAATAAGGTCCTAACCCATGAAATTACACTTTGCACTTTGCTTAAAGTCGTTAGTGGAGCGTGTGTGGTTAACCGGTACACTAACTTGGAATTTACAAGGTAGGCAAAGGGTGACTTAAGGTTTATCATAGGTCGGTGGAGCGCGTGTGGTTAACCGGAACATCAATTGAGTGATAAGCATTATGGGTACCAAGTAACTTGCATGGTTACTTCGCATCTTGTTTTGTGATCCTCGGCATCCCAGTCACAAAATTTGAAGGGCACACTCGAGATTGAAACATGCCATTGAAAAGTTCAATAAATCTCAAAAGAATCTAGGAGTTTCAAAACCAATTAAAACCTAATTCTTTATTTCATTTTTCATAGTGGAAATTGGTGAATCGTCATTCACCTACCTTATAATATGATATAGCTTAGATTATGGCATCCCTCTTCTAAGTTATAATATATTGTGTTGGATCCTAGCCTTAATATTACATTTGGTTGTTTTATTAAGGACTATCTTTATATCTAACAATGCTGCTTTTGGCTCAAACCCTACCGACTCCTTCTCTCTCATGAACCTTTGTGGGAGAGTCATCTTTGATGGCTCCAACTTTATGGATTGGGTCCGGAACATCAAGATGGTTACTCGCTACGAGGACAAGGAATATGTCCTCGATAAGGAGCTGAAGGAAATTGATGAGTCTACTGTTACTCCCCAGGAGATCGCTGACTTTAGGACTCATGAGAGATATTCCACCAAAGTGGCATGTATCATGATGGATATAATGAAAACTGAACTCCAAAAGTCCTATGATGACTATTACCCTTTTGAGATGCACCTTGATGGAAAGATACCATCAAAGTGCTCGTCAAGAGCGGTAGGAAATAATCTCCTCCATGATAACAACCCGGATGAAGGATGGTGAATCCATCACGGGCCACATGTAGAAAATGCAAAGGTATGTGGACCGTTTCCTGAAACTTAATGTAAACATCCCTGAGGAGTTAGCAATTGACATCATTTTGCACTCCTTACCCTCGTGTTATGATCAATTCCGCATGACATACCACATGAATAACGAGGAAGTTACCATCAGCAAATTTCAAGGACTTCTGAAGACCGCCGAAAGTGGTCTTAAAGGTAAGTTGGTTGTTACCACTCCTATTCCTAATCCAAACTCCGCCCATGTCTTGGAAATCGAGAAAAGTAAAGGAAAGAAGAGGAAGACCCGTTCGAAGGGTACCAAGGGAAAGTCTCTTGATGGCTCCTCTTCAAGTGGAACGAAGAAAGGTTTCTTCACTCCTTCTTCTGACACAAAGGAGGCTGAATGCTTCTATTTCCATGAAAAGTCACACTGGAAGCAGAACTACCCAAAGTACCTGCAAGATGTGAAGGATGGGAAAGTAAAACCTAACCATGCAGGTATTTACACTATATTGTCTAATAACTCACCCTATTCTAACTCTTTGGTCCTTGATACAGGTTGTGGTATTCACATATGTTTTGATTTGCGGGGACTAAGAAGAATTGAGAATGTGGAGCATGGGAAGATAAACTTGATCATGGGGAATAAGAAAGCTTCACTTGTCACCAAGATTGGAGTTTATTCTTTGTTGCTAAGTAGTGGGTTAAGACTAGATTTGAATAAATGTTGTTACTTGCCTGAAATGGCAATAAATATTATTTCCTTTCATGGTTTGTACAAACAAGGTTGTAACTTTTCGTTTGTTAATGAATGTGGTGGTATTAATGCTTTCATTAATAACGTTCTTTATTTTAAAGCATTACCATGTGATAGTGTGTATAAAACTGTGTCGGTTGTAGATAACCTATGAAATAATGTATTGTGTATTGATTCTTCTAATAACATGGATAAAGCATCATTATCGCATTGTCATCTTGGACATGTAAGCAAGAAACGCATAGGCCTACTCCAAAAGGATGGAGTCTTGGAGTTATTTGACCTAAAGTCAGATGATAGTTGTGAATCTTTTTTACTTGGGAAAATGACAAAATCACCCTTCACTGGTTCTTGTGCTAGGGGTGAAGGTTTGCTGGATCTTGTACACACAGACGTGTATGTAACCTTCACAACTGCCACAAGGGATGCTAATTTGTTATTTTGTTACTTTTACTGATGATTATAGTAGATATGGTTATGTCCACTTAATCAAGCATAAGTCAAAGAGTTTTGAAAGGTTTAAAGTGTTTAAACAGGAAGTCGAGAATCAATTATGTAGCAACATTAAGATTCTTCGATCCGATCGTGGTGGTTAGTATCTTAGTACAGATTTCCTCGAATATCTAAAGGAATGTGGGGTTGTCTCACAATTGACACCTCCCAGGACAACACAGCTGAATGGTGTGGCTGAGAGGCATAATTGGACTTTGTTGGACATGGTTCGTTCCATGATGAGTCGCGGTTCGCCACCAATTTTCATTTTGGGGGTATGCCTTAGAGACTGCCGCCCATATCCTGAGAGAGAGAGAGAGAGAGAGAGAGAGAGAGAGAGAGAGTTCATATGCCAAGGAAACAGTGGGAGGCAGATTGACCTTGAACAAATTCAAGACTCAAGTGGTGAAGGAATCTCAAACCCTAGCAGTCAACTTGAGGAGGAAACTCCTGTTGATCCTATTGACGAGTCTGTTCCTCTAAGGCCTTCCATAAGAGTTAGGAATGCACCTGAGCATTACTATGGTTTCCATATTACTGCGGAAGGTGATACACTTATTAGTGATGAGACACTGGTAAGTCTGGATGAGCCTAACAGCAACATGGAAGCCATGGCAGGCCCTGAGTCTGCTAAGTGGAAAGAGGCAATCGACAACGAGATACAATCCATGTATAACAATCAAGTTTGGAACTTGGTTGATAATGTACCCGGTTGTAAGATAGTCAGGTGCAAGTGTATCTTCAAAAAGAAGACCTACATGGATGGTAATGTACACACTTATAAAGAACAACTGGTTGTAAAGGGCTTTTCTCAAACTCTGGGAGTTGATTATAATGAGACCTTTTCACCAGTAGCCAAGATTAAGTCTATTAGGGTTATGTTATCCATTACTGCATTTAATGATTATGAAATATGGCAAATGGATGTCAAAACCGATTTCCTTAATGGAAAGTTGTCTAAGGATGTTTACATGAGTCGGCCAGAGGGTTTTGTCAGCACAGAGTACCCTGATAGAGTGTGTAAGCTAGAGAAATCCATTTATGGATTGAAACAAGCACCTCGCAGATGGAATCTTTGTTTCGATCAGAAATTCAAAGAGTTTGTCTTTTCGAGGAGTGAATATGAATCTTGTGTATATGTCAATGCTAGTAGGGGTATAGTTAGCTTTTTTGTACTGTATGTGGATGACATACTACTCATAAGAAATCAAATCCCAACTCTACTGGAAGTAAAGTTCTGGCTTGGGAAGTGTTTCGCTATGAAGGACCTTGGAGAAGCTGCCTATATCCTAGG
The DNA here is from genome assembly GCF_051521515.1 of Lactuca serriola. Taxonomy (NCBI): domain Eukaryota; kingdom Viridiplantae; phylum Streptophyta; class Magnoliopsida; order Asterales; family Asteraceae; genus Lactuca; species Lactuca serriola. The sequence goes on from NC_136415.1 coordinate 49,491,249, forward strand.
GATAGGGATTTTTGAGAGACAGGAGTAAAAGACTAATTGGACTTAGTCAGAGTACCTACTTGGATAAGGTGTTGAATAGGTTCAGCATGCAGAATTCCAAGAAAGGAGAGTTACCAATCCAGAGTAACGCCAGACAAAGTAAGACTTAGAGCCCGAGTACAGAGGCAAAGTAGTCGAGATGAGTCGAGTAACGTATGTTGCCGTTGTAGGCTTGATCATGTATGTTATGATTTGTACTCGTCCTAATGTGGCCTTTGCATTGAGCATGGTCAGCAGATATCAAGGGAACCCTAGAAAGGCTCATTGGACTACGGTAAAGAACATTCTCAAGTACCTGTAGAGGACTAAGGACTAGGTCCTTACCTTCGGTGGGAGTGATGACTTGAGACTAGTAGGGTATAGTGATGCTATCTTCCAGACTAATAGGGATAATTTCCACACACATTCAGGCTGGGTCTTTACCTTAAACGGAGGAGCAATTACATGGAAAAGTTCCAAGCAGGAGACAGTGGCTGATTCAACTTGTGAATCATAGTATATAGCAGCAAGCAAGGCAGCGAAGGAGGCTATATGGCTAAAGAACTTCATTGGAGATGTTGGAGTTGTACCGACTATAAAGGAGCCCATGGAAATTTTATGTGATAGTGAAAGTGCAGTTGCCTTAGCCAAGAAACCAGGGGATCACAGGAGATCCAGACACATCAACAGAAAATATCATTTCATCAGATTTAGAATAGAAGAAGGACTCCTCGTGGCAAAGATGGTATCATCGGATGAGAACCCAGCAGATCTCCTCACGAAGGGACTGGGTAGGGTTAAGTATCTCCAGCATGCGAGGCGTATAGGGCTGAAGGATGATATTAGTTTTAGTAGTTAGATAGCTTTCAAATTTGTAAAGTATAATTCACATTTGATGATAAATAAAAGTTTTTGTTTATTTATAAGTATAAGTGTTTCTATCTTTTGTCAATCGTTTTCTATCATTTCATTTTGCATGTTTTGACTTCTAGAATAATGATTTTATGGTATATCATATTATACAAATTCTCCATAGTCGGTCATATCTTGGAAGTAGATATGAATCAAGATTTTCATGAGTTGGCTTGTAGATGTCTAAGTTGTTGGACATAGCAAGAGGTACTACAACACTCATGAGTCTCATAAGTTCTGAGTATTGGATTCAACCCACACTCACTTGTATCAATTCATGGAATTTATCTCGAGTGATCATGAGACGGTAATATCATATAAGTCTTCAAACGTAGAGATATGAGTTGTTGACTATGAGTTGGTAATACACTCATTGAACGAAAACGCATTGGTAACTCGGTGTTATAAAACGTGCCTTTGTGTATGATTCAGCAAGTAGTAGAGCAAGTATATGAGTCGAAGTTTATCTGTTCCTTCTTGGATTAGAAGCGATATCTTGGCCCCTCGATGATTTTGTTTTGACCTATGTACTGGGCCCGATCAGAACTAAATTGATGTGTTCGATTAACTTCAATGTCAAACAAATCGAAAATCGGGAAACAAACTGTCACACAATAAGTAAGACATTGTTCCATGTATTTTTCCGGCTGATAACTAGAACAGAGGATTATATGATCACTTATCTTAAATGGCGTATCATCATCATCTCGGTTCCAAGAGACCTTGAAAGAGCTACGATTACTGATCGGTTCCTAAAGTCATACTTGTAGTTATAGTTATTAAATTTATCCAAGTGGGAGACTGTTGGATAAGGTGTCTAAGTCCATAACTATTTCTTGTATGTACTTGCCCCGGTTTGGCATGGTTCATTTGGGTTGCATGGCATCATGCACTTAGGTAGACTAAAAGGAGAGAAATGAAACTTATGGTTTATTAATATATTATAAATTCTAATATATTAATAATATTATTTAATTAGTATTGATCAAGAATTAATTTGGAATTAATTAAGTGATCAAAAGGAGAATAATTAAATATATGGGTTGATTGTGTAAATCATTCATTCTTGTATCGTGGGCTAATGATCCATGGTTTATCAAGTTGGGCTAAAACCCATATGATGCTCTATGGAGGCTCCATGGCGTTTTTGAACCCATGGATCCATGAAATGAAAAGCCATGTCAATTAGGGTTTACATGGTGCAACCCTAATTGTGGCACACTATATAAACATCATGTTGTAGACCAAAATCGGCCACTAACTAAGAAAAGTGAGGGCTAGCCGATTTCTAGAGTGTTTGCATTTCTATCTAAGTTATTCCAAGTGTTGTGGTGTTGTGCGAGACATTTGAGACATCACACTTTAGGTGCTAGGCTGACAAGGTTCTCAAGGAATCCAAACAACAAAAGGTATGTACTTCAACTAGCTATTATATTTAAAAGTTCCCCATGCCATGCTAGTTAGGTTAATAATCTTGGAAAATCAAATTTGGATGTATCTTAGTAAACTATAGATCCAAGGTTTATAGGGTTGCATGTACACCTTAGGAGTGTTAGAATGCTCAAAACCCTTCAGTGGTATCAGAGCCTTGGCTTGTTTTCTTGATATTTGATGCAAACTTGCTGAAAAACTAGAAACAATTTGTTGTCTGGATAGTGGACTCGCCAAGTCCATGGGGGGGGGGGGGGGCTCGATGAATCCAAGCAAAAATTCATCCTACTCATCGAGTAGGTTCTTGCACTCGACGAGTAGGAACCGCTGACTGCAGTTTTTCGACTTAAACTGTTTTGGTGTTTTAAAACTTGTTTTAGATGGTGTAATGGTTATGCTAATCCATTTACAATGGCTAATATCAAAATTCAATTTTTATATGTGTTCATATGATTCTTGAAATTTTGATATGATATTCATGTTCTTATGAGTTATTGTTAGATCATAGGAATTACTTGTAAAATTGTTTAATGATTATTTCTTGATCAATTATGTGTTTTAATGGAATCCATAATTTGTCCTCAAGTTATGGTTTACCAAAAGTCACTCTTTTAAAGTCCATTAAAGAAACACATAGGATACATAAAATGAAAAGTCACTCATTTTATTAAACTATTAACTCATAAGTTATGAAATGAAAAGTTTTGTAAAGTTACAAAACTTGCCCTCAAAACTTTACTTTTTGATCTTAGAGTTTTTTGAGGGTAAAGATAGATGGAACTTGTTGATCTTAGGAAGAATCTGAAGTCATGAGTTACTGACCTTCATATGGTTACAATATTTCCATATAAAAGGGTCTTTACTTTAATACCTCATCGGGAAGGATCGTGTCTATCCTTTGCAAGGATCCTTATCTTTAAACTTGAGGAAAGTCTTCGCTATGAATCTTATTTGTTTTGGGGAGCGTCCCATTTTCAGCTAATGTTTGTGATATATTTCTTGGGAAAAATCCCAGATTTAGGTAACATGTAGATGCGATGAATCGTAGTAGTTTTCTTGGAAAAGTTTCAAATTTAGGAGTTTTCTAGGGAAGATCCCAACTGATGTCATATTTCTCAAAAATCACAATTGTCTCAAATGTCAAACAAAAATCCACAAAATAAAATATAGTATCCAAGAATACTCAAAAATAGTCTCGACAGATGTGTACAATCAAGCCCTCGCCTTCCCGCGATCCTAAGAAGTACCTGAAACACATAACACACAACACGGTAAGCACGAAGCTTAGTGAGTTCCCCAAAATACCACATACACAAATAATAAGTCTCTCATGGCTATAGCTCGGCATGGACCCTCCAGTCCTTGTGACAACCCAAAATTTCTATTCTGTACAAACATATCAAGTCAATAGAATTCAGAACAGTTGCTGTTAATTTTCAGACTTTTTAGAATAAGTTTGAGTATTTCAGGATTCACACTTTAGAGATATCAGGAGAGAGGATCCACTAGGGTTATTGTTCAACACTGTTATTCCAAAACTCTAAGAAATTAGAGTTCACTGCCTAAATAAAATATTTTCTACCAAAAACCCTAAATCTGAGAGTATATATATGAGAACTTGTCATTATTTACATTTTTCCAAAAACTCAAGATCCAAAACCATTTCTCCCTCAAGTATCATCCAAAAGATTTTCAAGATCTTCAAACTAGTAAGTGATTCTAGCTTTCTTAAGTGATTATATGGCTTGATCTAGTGTTTTAACACACTTCTAACCGTGAAATCATTCCAAAAGGTTGATTCTTCCATTTTCACCAAGAACACCAAGAACACACACTAGTGTTCTTGGACTTTTAGCTCATTTCAAGCTTCCATATAGTAAGTACTTCTATCCTAGAGTCTTATAAAGCTTGTTATACATCTTTACATCAAGAAAATGTCCCAAGAACACCAATAACAAGGTGTTCGCAGTTCAAGAAGTTCTTGAACCGTAAACACCAAGTTAAGGTGCCAAAGGGTGCCTTAGGGTGCCTTAGTTCTTCACAAGCCTTTGAAACATGTCTAAATCCTTCCTTTATGTGTTTCAGCCCATGAAAAGAACCAAAACCTCTCATTTATATGTGTTTACGGTTTGGGGATCTCCTAAAACCGTAAACACCCCAAAGTATGTATAAATGGCTCATATTCCTTCCTTATGCCTAGAATCTAACCTAGATTATTACCTTGATGCGCTAAGGACTTGAAAACCCCCAAAATAGCAAACCTTATGAGTTTACGGTAGTAAACTCAAAGGAAAATGGTTTAGGAACCGTAAACTCCAATTAGGAGTGAAATGGTGCCCTAGTTCCTTCCTTAGTCACATACTTCAAGTAAAAAAGCTTCTAGGGACTTTTAAGGCTTCAAACAACAAATGGTCAAAAAGTGTGTGAGCTTACATCCTTAAACTCAAGGGTTTACGACCGTAAACTCTTTTGGTTGTGACCACAAAACCGTAAACTCCCTAATGGAGTTTTCCTTGAACCCCAAGCACACTAGCCTTTCCCTACAACACTTAGATGCAATCCTTGGGACTTACAACACTTGTATAAGGTGTTTAGCATGTCCTAGGGTTTCTTGACTTTGTTTATTAGTTGTTTAAAGACTAATTGGATACATATATGTGATATTATATGTTAACTAGGATCATAGAGTGTGTTCAAGACTTCACTTGACACCTAGCAATCATACATCTTCAGTTCATCTGTACCACTCACTACAGGTGAGTTCATACCCCTTAATCAATGATTTAAATGTTTTTAAATGCTTTTATGGGGGGGGGGAATACAAGTTGAATACTTATAGTTATTATATCAATCACATGTGATTAATAACTACCAAACCAGTAGTTTTCTTACTGTTCAAACTGTTAATCAAACTGTTTTGCTTCAAACTGTTTTACAAACTTGTCAAATACTTCTACTTAAACTCTTTTATACTTATTATCAAATGCATGCCTATGTATGTATAGTTATATAAGTAATGTTTAAAGGGCTTAGGAAGGCCAGCTCGCTTTATCTCCTTTTCCTCGTTGTGATGTGGTTGTAGGGCATCGGCTATCCGTCTGAAGGTCGTCTATCTATTAGTTATATATTATGTATACATATATAGACATAAAAGTTCTTTAAATCAGTTCCATACCTTTGGGTATCAAGGGTTTACAATCATGATCATACATTACTAGTAATCGACCACAGGGGTAGCACAGAAAGATACTAATACTATTACTAGAACAATGAAACATAAAATGAGTCAGTTCATTCATGAGTCAATACGAGTAGTACGCACAATACATTACTATACATGCTAGATAGAGAGACAACACACATTATAGCTAACACACGCAGAACATTACAGTACATACAGGCTAGACAGAGAAAGAGTACACTTTACAGTTAGCACATTCATTACACGTATATTCATGCAGATATGTGAACCATTAAACAGGTCATGGCACTTCCTGCCAGGACCGTTTTTGTATCCAGAATCTCCTTAATTAGGGAGCGCATGATTTTGCATATAGATCTATACTGGATTGACTATCCTACACCTTGTTGCTCGCTACAGTGGGACTTGCAAGTCTACGGGTGCCAAATGTCAGTTCTTACGGAATCTTACATCGTCGTTTTACTAGAGTCAGTAGCAGGATACAGGTCGATCACTTGTTACTTTAAACTCCTTTTGTTTTTAAGGTAGTTAGTACAGCAGTAGTCACTTATTACAAATACTATAGTACTACGATATTTTCCCATTACATTCACTTCGTGAATATTCACACGATGCACGGTAATGTAAAAAACTATATTTTTGGTTAATGATAGTTGGATTTGGGAAAATACACACTCTTACAAGGGACATACACACAGACACTAGATGCCTTGGTAGAAGGCTACCATTAGTAGGAAACATAGGGTTTTCTAGGAGAGTTCAAACATCTAACAAAACATTGTACAAAACATCTTACAAATTCTTTCATACAAACACAGACATTAATATACTTATGATCTCACCAGCTTTAAGCTGATACTCGCTTTCAAAATAACTTGTATTTTCAGGTCACCAATAAACAGGTATAGGTGCGAGGTTTGAGAAGATGGAGTTCGTTAAAGACTCGTCTTTTATTTTGATATGTATATTTTGGTGTCTATAAAACTTGACAGAACACACATGTATGAAATTATATTATTAATGCAATGGATGATGTTGTTGCTTGTTTACTATTATTCATTTTTGTGATATTGTACATGACGTCCTCCGCCCCAGAACGTTTCCGCCGTTCATGGTTTTGGGGTGTGACAGTCCTGCATCTCGGTGAGGACCCTCCGGTCTCATGGCTCGGTGTGCACCCTCTGATCATGTGTCTCTGTGAGGACCCTCCGGTCTCATAGCTCGGGTTGGACCCTCCAGTCCTGTATCTCAGTGAGGACCCTCCGGTCTCACAGTTCGGGTTGGACCCTTCAGTCCAATCTAAGATTGCATAGAATAATATAGAATATATCACAAAGACAAAAAGCATAATATCACATGACTCAAATAAGACCCTTCGATCACTCAGTAGTACCACTCAGGTTTGTATAGTGAAAAGACTCACCTCTTAAGTAAATCAAATATGTCTCGTACTTGAATCACCAGTCTAGCCTCCGCCTAACATATACCATAATTATCTTTAATTAATAAAAGACCCTCAAGGATGCTAGGCTAAACCCACTACAAATTCTCAGAAGGATAAAAGACAATTTACCCTTCCATGGCCTCTATAGTCCATAGTTTAACCAAACACTAAAAGTCAACAAAAGTCAACAACAGTGTGTACGTTGAGCGTACAACCCCTTTACGCTGGGCATACTACTTTGCAATGCATGCATCGGGGTTCTTCGATGCTACATTGTGCATTCCTGGGAATACGCTCGGCGTACGTCCCAGATTCACTTTTCCCACTCTCTTGGTCTTAATCCATTAAGAACATAGCTATACTCTCATATCTGGACTCGCTAAAGGCTCATACTCCATAATGTTGGTGACTTTAAGCCTTTGCATGCCTGAGAAAGTCTATAACCCCAAAAACTCTCACTCTTTACTCACAAAAGTGCTCATGTCTCATGCATGGGGTGATTTTGACGTCCAAGATCCCATTTTTATGAGTCCACTCCACTAGAGACACTTAAAGGGACAGGTATTTGGCTCTGGAGTTCAACAAACTCATAAAGCATCAAGCTTTGGGATAAAAACCCTAAATTGAAACATAATATGCACAAATCAAAAGATTGAGAAAGCGTTGAGCTTGATACCTTCAAATGATGCACCAACCACAGGGAAACTCAGATCCAAGGTCTGGACTCCAACTCTATTCTCTTCAATGCTCCTCCATTACTCAAAAGAATCCCACAAGAACACTTAGAAGCTTAAAATGGCCACTCAAGCTAAGAGAACGGGAATTAGGGTTTTGAGAGGTTGAAGGCTAGAAATGGTGGCCATAAATGAGACCGTCACGTTCCTAAAATAGGGGCACACCCCACAATTAGTATTTTCATTCTAAGCCTAGTACATCCAGGGTACTAGGTGGCTTCCACGTTCAAATCACGCACATGAGTACGTTGAGCGTACACATGCGTACGCCCTTCGTACTCAACTACCATATTTTCTCAAATAAAGGGCCAAACTTGATAACTACAATAATACGAGGGTTAATGGGATATACCTGGTCTCGGTATGTTACAATGCTCCCCCATTAGAGTCAGACTTCTCCCTCGAAGTCATCTTCTAGGAAAAACTCTGGGTACTGCTCGTGTATCTCCGACTCTAGCTCCCAAGTCCACTCGGATCCCTTCTGATGTTGCCAGTTGGACCTGAACCAGCGGCACCTCTTTATTCCTAAAGACCTTCACCTTCCTATCTAAGATCGCTATCGGCCTCTCAATATAGTTCAGTCTTTCATCAACCTGAATGTCCTCTAAAGGAACCATTGTTGTCTCATCAGCTACACACTTCCTTAACTAGGACTCATGGAAGGTGTTGTGAATCTGGCTCAACTCTGCAGGAAGCTCCAATCTATAAGCTACCTTACCCACTCGTGCTATCAAGCTGAAGGTACCAATGTATCTAGGGCCCAGCTTGCTCCGTTTCCTGAATCGGATCACCTCTTTCCATGGGGATAACTTTAGGAGGACAAAATCTTCGACCTGAAACTCTAACTCTAAACGGCGCCGGTCATCGTAACTCTTCTGACGACATTGGGCCATCAGTAACCTCTGTCTAACCTAATGGATCTACTCTATCGTCTTGAGCACTATCTCAGTACCCCCCATCACTCTTTGCACTACCTCTCCCCAACAAATGGGAGTCTGAGATCTCCTTCCATATAAGAGCTTAAAGGGAGGCATACCAATACTGGAATGATGGTTGTTGTTGTATGAAAACTCATCCAAGGGAAATTGAGTGTCCCAACTCCCACCGAAATCCATAACACATGCACGTGGCATCTCCTCGAGCGTTCGAATCATCCGCTCGCTCTGCCCATCTTTCTGTGGGTGATATATGGTACTGAAGTATAACCGGGTACCCAACTCCTCATGAAATTTCTTCCAGAACCTGGAAGTAAAATGCACATCTCGATCCGACACTATCGATGTCAGCACTCCATGTCGTGCCACCACTTCTCGCATGTAGATCTTGGCCAATTTCTTTGTAGAAGAACTCTCATTGATAGCCAGGAAGTAAGCACTCTTCATCAACCGGTCTACAATCACCCATATCACGTCGACACCTCGCGCATTCCTCAGTAATTTAGTGATAAAATCCATGGAGATCTATTCCCATTTCCACTGGGGAATCTCTAGAGGCTGCAACAGGTAATGTGGTCACAGATGCTCCGTCTTGACCTGACGACACGACAAGCATCTCTCAACTGCCCATGCCGCATCTCTCTTCATGCAGGGCCACCGGTAATCCCTCTTTAAATCCAAATACATCTTGGTGGCCCCCGGATGGATCGAGAATCTCGACCGATGTGCTTCATCCATCAAAATACGTCGAGCTCCGCATGTATAAGGCACCCAAATCCACCCATGGAAAGTCATAAGCCCTCGACTATCTGTCTCAAACTCATAAATATGTCTGATCACCCGCTCTTTCTTACGGTGCTCTAGTCTCGCTGCCACCACCTGGGCGTCTCGAATGGTATCTAAGACTGGATTCATCATCGTCATCCTCATGCATACGTCTCGGATCAGAGCACTCACCACTCTACGACTCAGGGCATGGGCTACCACATTAGCCTTGCCAGGGTGATACAAGATCTCACAGTCCTAGTCTTTCACTACATCCAACCACCTCCTCTGTCTCATGTTCAGGTTGGGCTGATCAATAAGGTATTTCAGGCTCTTATGTTCTGTATATATATGATACACCGTACACCATAAAGATAGTAGCGCCAAATCTTGAGGGCGAACACCACCACCCCCAACTCCAAATCGTGGGTAGGATACATCGTCTCGTGAGGATTCAATTTCCTTGATGCATATGCTATCACGTGCCCCCTCTACATCAACACCACACCCATCTCTGATATAGATGCATCACAGTAAGCTACGAAGTCCTCAACTCTCTCAAAAAGGGCTAAAACTAGAGCTTCACACAATCACTGTTGAAGAGTCTCGAATGAGGCCTGCTGCTCGGTCCCCCATGCGAAAGTAACACCCTTCCTGGTCAATCTGGTAAAAGGAACATCAATCTTGGAGAAATCTCTGATAAATCTCCAGTAGCAGCTTGCCATGCTTAGAAAACTCCTAATCTCAGATGGGGACCTCGGCACCTCCCATGGCATAACTGCCTTGATCTTGGCCGAGTCGACCAAATTCTCATTCTGATTAACGAGGTGTCCTAAGAACTAGACCTCTCGTAACTAGAAATCACACTTGGAGAATTTGGCGTAAAGCCTCTCTGTCCTCAATACTCCAAGAATCTCCCAAAGATGTTCCTCGTGCTGCTCTCTGGACCTCGAGTATACCAGAATATCAACGATGAACAAGATCACCAACCGATCCAACATAGGCCTGCACACCCAGTTCATGAGATCCATGAACGCTACTGGTGTGTTGGTGAGTCCGAAAGGCATCACCACAAACTCGTAGTTCCCATAACGAGTCCTAAAGTCCGTTTTCTGGATATCATCTTCGCAAACTTTCATCTGATGATACCAAGATCTCAACTCAATCTTGGAAATCCAAGACGCCCCCTACAACTAATCAAACAAATCATTTATCCTCGGTAGTGGATAACCGTTCTAGACCGTCAGCTTGTTCAACTCCCAGTATTCGATACACATCTGGTGTGAACCATCCTTCTTCTTGACAAAAAGGATCAGTGCTCCCTACTGTGAACTACTCGGTCTAATAAAACCCTTCCCTAGCAGCTCCTAGATCTGTGAGGATAACTCTTGCATGGCGGCGAAAGGCGATAAGGTGCCTTAGCAATAGGCGCCGCACCGGGAACCAAATCGATCTGGAACTCCACCTGCCTCTCGGGAGGCACACCCGATAACTCCTCGGGGAAAACATCTAGGAACTCACACACAATCGGAGCATCAGAGATAGAACTCGGCCTCTCAGTGGCAATTCTCGTATTTGTTTCATATGTTAAATATCCCATACATTCCTGTTGTAAACTCTGCCTCGCTCTGGCGGCATAACAGAAAGCTGATCCAGATCTAGTCCGCTCACCATACACAGTAAGCACTCCCCCGCTAGGGTCTCGTATGGTCACCATTTGACGCTTACAATCAATCACAGCTCCAAACCGGCTCAACCAATCCATGCCCACTATGACACAGACATCACCTATCGCTATCGGCATCTGATCTATTGGGAACTCAACACCAAAAATCTCTAATACACATCCCCGAAATACATCGGTGGAAAAAACCTCATGCTCTTTGGCTATAGAAACCCTCAATGGTCGACTCAATGCCTTGCATCTGACACTAATTTGACGACTAAATCATAAGGACACAAAAGATCGACTCACACCCGAGTCAAATAACATCAAAGCAGGCACATAACTCACAAGAAAATTGCCTATACACAACACAATATAAGCATAAAAAAATCTCAAAACAACATAAAACAAGGAGATATTTACCAGCAACAACATCAGGCGTGGCGCAGACTTCCTTCGCTGTCAACTGAAATGCTCTCCCACGAGCCCTCGGAGGCTCGGCCTTCCCCGTCCAGCCATCAGTAACACGTAAAGCAGCAGGAGTAGCAGTTTGGGTTGATCCCTGGGTGAGATGGGGACACTTAGCCTTCCGATGGTCCGTCTGGTTGTAGTGAAAGAAAACAGAAAATCCCTTGGGGCAGTCCCTCACCATATGCCCCTCCTTGCCACATTTTTAGCAAATCCCTGCTCGACAAGACCCCTCATATCTCTTGCCTCAATTGCTACAAGTGCGGCCCTTCTGGCCTCCAGCTCTAGAATCAGCGGGTTAGCCCGCTTAGCCATCGATTGCAACTGTGTTGGTCTCCCATCTCTCATTTTCTGCTCTCCCTCCTCCCTGGTCTGAACCTCTAGCTCAGTCTTTCTCCTCCTAGCATTAGTCTACAACTCAGCCAATGTCCGATAAGACGAGTTCGCCACGAACTCCCGAATGTCTTTCCTCAAGATGCTCAGATACTAACTCACACATGCCTGCTCAGTTGACACTTGCTTAGGGAAGAACAACACCCTCTCATGAAACATCCTCGTAATATCAGTCACTGACTCTGTCTCCCACTTGAGAGACAAAAACTCATATGCCAAACTTTCCCTCTACACCTGGGGAACATCCTCATCTCAAAACAACTTGGTGAACCTCTCCCAAATCACTGCAGCATGATCTTCAGGGGTAAAATCAGTCGTCACGAACTTCCACCAGTCCTTCGCTCCCAAGCGAAGCTAGTTCAGCGCGAACCGGACTCTCATATGCTCTGGACAAGAACACGTATAAAAACAACCCTCAATGTTGGAGATCCATCTCATGGCGGCTATCAGATCCTGCGTCCCATCAAACTCTGGTGGCTTTGTGTTGCCGAACTCACGAAAAAACAACGATTCACCTCCCTATGGCCTAGCTGTAGCTATGATCGCGGTGGCTGCAGCAGCAGCAACCTCCATAACAGCAGCGTATCGCTCATCAAATTTCTCAATCAACGAGGTCTTAATAGACCCAAACATCTCCGATATGGCCTCTCGGAGAATTGTGGCCACCTCCTCATGAATGATCCTGTGGAGGTAATCACCATAGTGTCTCTAAAACACAAGCACAAAATCATCAGGGACTAGCTCAATACACATTCTCACTCGATTACCCACCCCTACACACTCCTTAGCATCCTAATATTCTTACTTGGGTCGCATATAGATCCGGTGTTTTCAGTGGTACGAGCCCAATACTACCTTCCACACCAACTTGTAGTAATCTCAAGTCCTCCTCTTAGGATCCTAATTCATAGTACTCTATCCATCACATATCTCAACTACTCTATCGGTAGATTCTGCTATGCTCATCTAGGTATCTCTCCTAGATTACTCAAACACTCTCTAAAGATTCATGATATGTTTCTCTCTACTCAATACATATACAGAGCAAATAGAATATAAAATCAATCAATAACATACCCTAAGCTAAGGCATCATGAATCAGGAACCCTAGCCCTAATTTCTGAAGTACCAAGCCTATTCTCTAGCATGCAACTCTAATATCTCATAATATAAACAAATAATGGTATTTTAGGAAATCATCGTTTAGGCTCTGGCTAATTGTACACACTGCTCTCTCTTGTTTTCTCTTTAAAACACTTACTCATTTTAGAAAATCATTTCTTTTTAGAAAAAATTTCTCAAATCCTTAGTTTGAGTCCGAACGTAACCGAGAGTACATCCGAATCCCTCAAACCAAGGCTCTGATACCAACTTATAACACCGTAAATTTTCAAACAAAATTTTCATTTTTAAAACACATAAAAACTGATGTCATATTTCTCAAAAATCACAATTGTCTCAAATGTCAAACATAAAACCACAAACTAAATAATAGTATCCCAGAATCCCCAAACATAGTCTCGACATATGTGTACAATCAAGTCGACGCCTTCCCGCGATCCTGAGAAGTACCTGAAACACATAACACACCACACGGTAAGCACGAAGCTTAGTGAGTTCCTAAAATATGACATACACAAATAATAAACATCTCATGGCTATAGCTCGACATGGACCCTCCGGTCCTGCGTCTTGATGAGGACCCTTCGGTTTCACGGCTCGATAAGGACCCTCAGGTCATGTGTCTCAATGAGGACCCTCCGGTCTCATATCTCGGGTTGGACCATCCAGTCCGATCTCAGAAAGCACAGAATAATATAACATATATGTCACACCCCCAAACCGAAGCGGCAGAAACGTTCGGGGGTGGAGGACGTCATGTGTGGTATCACAACAATTGCATCATAGTAATCAAAGTAAACAAAACCATTACATTAAAATACGAATATTTACATCTATTTGATTCATTGTTTGTATCCATAAAAAGTAGCAAAATATAAAGATGTGACTCTATAAGCTCCGTCCTCTCAAAATGTTGTCGAAGTACCTGTCTACTGGTATCCTGAGAATACAAGCGATTTTGAAAGAGTATCAGCATTAAGCTGGTGAGTTCATAAGAATGTTTTTGGTAATGAAAACCTGTCAATGAATCTGTAAAATGTATGCATGTTTCCCCAAGAAAATCTAATATTATCTAACATATACGTTCGTTACTATGTTCGGTTTTAAAAACCATGGTTACCATTAGTATGTTCTTGTTCGAAAACCCTGGTTACCACCAGTATGCATAGTATGTTATGTTTGAAAACCCTGGCTACCACTGTATCTATAATATGTTCTATTTGAAACCCCTGGCTACCACCAGTATGTATAGTATGTTCTGTTTGAAAACCCTGGCTTCCACCGGTATGTATAATATGTTCTGTTTGAAAACCCTGGCGACAACCAGTATGTATAATATGTTCTATTTGAAAACCCTAGCTACCACCAGTATGTACAGTAGCCATATTAATTCAAATAAAAACGTGTATCGCATCCCTAGAATCCTTCCAGTGTAATGCGTAGTAGTAGTTCTATTAAATAAAATAAAACTAATGAAGAATGGAATCCCGTAAACAATGGTTATTTTATACTATTGTGAGTCGTATAACCATCCTTGATATAACTGATGACCTCAACGACGTTCTTCAGGCGTCGTACGGTATGATATTTGTCACCCCAAGTATGCCTGCCTAACTGTACCTAGAGTTTAGGTGTGGGATTGTCAGTCTCGAATAGATCTATTCATAAATTTCACGCTCTCCCTCCAGGAGACTCTGGTTACACTAAATGTTGACGAATTTACCAGTATCCCGAAGGGTACAATTGAAGAGTTGTCTCACAATCCTGTATTAACTAGTTTACGTGTAGTTCTATATTTTTTTTTCTCGTAATTGGAAACCGTTTGTATACTTTATAGAGTATTAATAATTATACCTAAATAATTATTTGGTATTATACTCTTGTTATTCGAAGGTAATAATGAATATCATAAACTAAAGTTGTCATAGTTTATATGTTTGTCCATGTATATAATCTGAATCGGTAAAAACTGTATACTGAATTCCCCCAAACTATACCTAATACAGTTTTCCTGACATGTTATGTAATTGGTTTGTGAATTGTTCTGAACACTATCCAATTATGTTTTCTAGTCGAAAGCGTCCCTTATGCTCAGCATATTACAAAAGGGATAAAATATCTAAATATTTTATAAGAATGTGGAAATCGTTTGACTATATCATTTTCATAAGTTTTAAACTTGTTGAAATCCTTTTTTTATTTCACAAAATCATTTGTGTTTGGATTGTATTCCCCACTAAAAATGTTAAAATCATAAAAGCGTAGGGGTATGAACTGACCGTTTGTTGTGTGTGAGCGTTGAATCAACGAATTGGAAATGAAGACCCTCAAGTTCTCGTATGTGGCACTTTAACGAAATCCTAATAACAATTGAATACATATATGTATCTAAATTAGCGATTTCATTAGATAAGGTATTAGAAAAACGTTTGCTTTTGGTTAAGGAATGTTATCGGGACTGATTGAATCAGGGAAAGTGGGTTTTGTTGGATTAGATGTCTAAGTCCATAACTATTATTGGTATGTACTTGACCCGAGAGTACCATGGTCCATTTGGGTTGCATATCATCAGGACAATTTGTTAGGATGGACTTTTGAGAGAAGGTTATTTATGGTTTATTAATATATTATAAGTTATAATATATTAACATGAAATCATATGTTTTAATTAGTATCGATCAAGAATTAATTTGGAATCAATTTAGTTATCAAAAGAGACTAATTAAATCTATGGGGACTAATTATGATAATTAGTTATATTTATATGTGTTGGGCTTATGACCCATGTTGGACCAAGTTTATGTATGGATACATAAAGAGTAGGGCCACATGAACCATGGATCATAAAACCCACGGGTAAGAATTATGGGTTATACCCATGACCCTTGGAATCCTACATATAAATAGGTTACTCCATAGCCAAAATCACCACTTCTTTTCTTAGAGAAATATGGAGGTGTTTTGGTGCATGGAATTCTCTCTCAAGAGCCACCTTTGTCCTAGGTGTGTGGTGATTCCATTTGAGGCATTTCATACTATTGGTGCTAAGATCTTAAGGCCAAATACATCAAGACTTTAAACCACATAAAAGGTATGTTTCCCTAACTAGTATATTATATGGTTTATGTCAAATGCATGTTAGTTATAGGTTTAATGCCTTGGAAACAATTTGCATGTATAATTAGTGAAAACATAGATCCAAGGTATCTAGGGTTGTATGTGCACCATAGGATGTTGTATTATACCAAAACCCAACAGTGGTATCAGAGTCATGGGTTGTTTTCTACTATATTTGATGCAAGTGTATTTTTTTCAAGCTGATGGAAAAAAAAAAAAGAAAAAAAACATGAAGTTTGTCAAATCTTATGATAATTACGTGATTTTATGAAAAACTAATTATTTGTAAAATTTGAGTCACTTTACTACAAGAGTTGAATTAGGTCAATTTATTAAAAGATAGAATGATATGATTATTTTATTTTTTTTAAAACTTTGATCTAAGTGGTTTTAAGGAGTTACAAATTTTGTCATAAAATTTTGGAACTCAAAAGTTCTTTTAAAGTTATGATCATAAGAGTTTTGAAACTTCCATAAGTTATGGATGTGAAATGTCTCATTTATTAACTCTTTAGGTTATGAAGTCCAAGAGTCTTCAAAGGATAATTGTCAAAGTTTCAAGATTTGTATTAGTTTATATGATTATCTAATTTCTTGAAAATTGTTGATGTGAATTATCTTTACTTATGAGTTTAATCTAGATCATAGAAAAATTATTTGATTATTGTGTTAATTGGAATATTTGATCTTAATGGTTTTTATGAACTCCATAACTTGTCCTCAAGTTATGGAAAGTGAAGAGTTTTTCTTTTTAAAGTGTCATTAAGTCTCATAGGTTATGAAAATAGAAGAGTCTCTATTTTTAATGTCATCATTAAATGATTTAATGTCTTCCATAACTTGTCCTCAAGTTATGGAACTTGAATTTTTTTTTCATTAAACCTTAATTAAACTCATAAGTTATGAAAAAGCCAAGAGTTTTGAATGGTTTCAAAACGAGTCCTCAAGTTTTGGAATTTGTAGAGTTACCCCCCATGTATACTTTAATTCCAAACTAGACCTTAGAATTTTAAAAGTTAAAATTCAACCCTTATACTTTATAATATTATAAGTTAATAATATATATATATATATATATATATATATATATATATATATATATATATGTACGTATAAGATTAAAGTTAGTCTTACCGTTAGTAAGCCTCATTCACGAAGTCGGTCTATAAGGGGGGTATAAGGTTACTGCCTATAAAATGGCAGTTTAATGGGTGTCCACTCTCACCCACCGCTTCCTTGACCGGTGGAGGGTCGTTAGCCGAACGGGTTGGACAAGGACTATAATTCTCCCTTCATTAAAAGTATTAATGATAAATACTAAGTAACTAAACCTTTTATAAATACCCAATCTTAGTTACTTAGAAAAATGTGAATAAGGTGCTACTCCATGAAATTACACTTTGCACTTTGTTTATGTCGGTTAGTGGAGCGTGTGTGGTTAACCAGCACACTAACTTATATTTAACAAGGTAGGCAAAGGGTAACTTAATGTTTATCATAGTATCGATGGAGCATGTGTGGTTAACCGGCACATCGATTGAGGGGTAAACACTTAAGGGTACCAAGTAATTTGCATGGTTACTTCACACCTTGTTTTGTGATCCTCGGCATCCCAGTCACAAAACCTGAAGGGCACACTCGAGATTGAAACATGCCATTGAAAAGTTCAATGAATCTCAAAAGATCTAGGAGTTTCAAATCCAATTAAAACCTAATAAATTATTTCGTTTTTCATGGTGGAAATTGGTGAATCGTCATTCACCTACCTTCAAATATTCTATATCTTGGATTACGGCAACCCTCTTCCAAGTTATAAAATAGTTTGTTGGGTCCTAGCCTTAATATTTCATATTGGGTGTTATATTAAGGACTTTAAATCCACTATCTTGAATATCTCCCAAAAGATGTCTAGTTCAAACATCTATGATCTTCCCAAATATCTTGGAACTTCACTTCCTCCACCTCCTCCAATTATGCTCTCTAACCCACAAGTTCAAGGTCACTCAAGCCCTATTGGCAAGGCAAAGTCTTGGTGTGATCACATCTTGGAGATGAAGTCACATACTGACAAGCCGGGAGAGTTGGGTGTCAAAGTCTTAAGAAAGTTACTGGTTCAATCACTTTCTAAGTCACATAGTGAGTTCCTTGGGACTCCTATGAAACAGAATATGACAAGACCCTTAATGATCTTATATATTTGCTTTGTGCTGCTAAATCAGAAATGATTTAGTGTACTAGTAAAGAAAATTTGATTAGGAGATCAACTTCCCAAAACTTTATGGACAGGGACAATAGTGACACAGGAAATCCAGAAAAGCATTCTTATCCCAATGGAAAGGGATTGTCCATAGTCAACTCGGTTGACCAAATGGTAAAGAGAAAGGCTAAGTCTGAGATAGTCCCATGTACTATTACCTAAGGGTCCATATGGTCCTATTGCCAAAAGGAAAGAGCATTGGTTGCGAAGCTGTCAATTTTACCTGAAAGATCATAAGGCTAGTAAAGTCAATAAGTTTGACTCTATTTCAGGTAAGGTCCACTATCTAACTCGGTTAAGTTTCTATTCTGAGATTCTTATTACAAGATGTGACTGGGTCACATGTTGATGTTTAAGAATCAAAGGAAAAGTGAAGGAAACTTAAAGAAAGAGTATGTTGAATCTGATCGCGAAGATGGATTTCTATCGCTTGATTGAAGATTGGATTCTTGAGCTACTCTTAGCAGTTATGATAGATTGCTAGGAAACAAGTAATAACATAGTTTTCATTTCAAGTTATATTGTAAGGAAAAAGTTTTTTCCGCATTTTAAAATAAATAAAAGTTTGTTTTACTTTATTTTTATCTCCTTACAATGGCATTCATGAAAACTTGATGTTTGTATGTTTATAGCAATATTGGAAATATGAATTTGATTCGTTAATTAGTGGTAGTGTCTAAATTTACCAAATAAGGAAAGATTCTCATCACCCAAGTTTCAATTGGACCGAAACTTGGAATCATGCAAGTTGTATAGTATGATGAATGAGAACTTTCGAGCATTGAAAAAATTAAGACTAACTACTTGTTCACATGGATGTGTGAATCAAGAGAAGGACTAAGGGATCAAGTACACTTTCTTGTGCACTTGTCAAAGTCCACCACAAAAGATGGATAAGACTATTCGTCGTGATTTAGTAAGGTTTAGTAAATATGATTATACTTACAAGCTTAAGTATAATTCTGAAACATTGGAAAATTTTCAATGTATGACAGAACGAATAAGAAGAATCAAATTAGGCATAAGGATAAAAGTTTCTCAAATCTGAAAAGATGGGAGAGTACTTTAGTACCATGTTTTAAGGTCATCTTAATGATTTTTAGAGCTTATCACAATTCATCCTCTAAGTACATTCTGATAGTTAAGAAGAGGAGTTATGAATTGTTGAAGTGGTTAAATCAAGAAGATGATTCATACTTCATTCCAAAACAATTCATAGAGTTATACTCTAAGATTGTAACTTGAGTGACATGTCTTATAGAAGGTTTAAAACACTTGTCAAATGTAAGAGTAAAAGTTTTCTACTCTTGTACATTTGAAATTGGTAAGTTGTGATGTTTTGGATAAAACAAAGACCAACTAAGGCTAATTGTGTTAAGTGTCTTTCTTGACTAGAATCCACACTATCTCTTGAATATTTGGCAAGAAAGTCGTATAGGTCAAGGAGACAGTGGGAGTCTAAAAGATCCTGAAAAAGGTTTCAAGAAGTAATCAAGAATAAAACATGTATTTCATCGCTAGCACACAAGTAGAGGTTTATAACCTATCGTGCTAACATTTATGTGCCCATTCCAGTTAAGTTGGCTATACATTTGAGTTCTACATGTTCTCAATTGTTTGCATAACTACTTGGAAGCAATGGCAGGCCCTTGAGCTGCAAGGTGGCAAGAAGTTAAGATTGCACAAGTTCAATCCATATGAGTTTGAATTTGTCATTATCCTTGTCTTGTGAATATGGTTTTGACAATTCACATGGATAAGAACACATACACCATTAAATCTAAGTGTCATAAGGTTTCTCTTCGATTCATGAAAATGATGGTAAGGAAACTCTTTCACTAAGTAGATTTTGAGTAGATAGCAATTGTGGGAATGACAAAAGGTCTAAACATTATGATTACGGAATCCCTCTTCATAATTGTTTAGACACACATGTGAGCTATCTAAGAGAGGTGTATGATATTGATAAAGTCTTATCAAGGAAATCTAGTATTAGAAATCTGAACTTTGGTAAGAAAGTCAATAAAGTATTGATTTCTAGAAGTATAGTTGATTTCTGGGTACATGTCAAAGCTAGTGGGAGCATAAGTGTTATACTAATAATCATCATGTTAGTGGGAGCATGATGATTATGATAAGTATTGCAAGTTAGCAATTTTAATTATAGAAAACAAAAGTTTCAATTCGTGAGGTTGCAGGGGTTAAAAAAGTTGTTTTGCTATAATTAAGGGAGAGGAAATTATACTTCATCTCAAATCTAAAAGCTTAGATTAAGGTCTTAATCGTATTTAGTCAAGAATATATATGAATTTCATGTTGGGATGGCTCAACATAAGGAAATTCTATATATGGGTTCAGTATTTGCGTTCTAAAATTCGATTATGATTACGGCATCCCTTTTCATAATCTGAATTATGAGAACTTGGCAAATAGAAATGGAAATATTACAGCAAAAGACTGGTTTAGTCTTTATGTGAGACATCATGAATCGATTACATGTGCTATATTCACTCTTTCTAAGTTTTTCTAAATGCCTGGGGCATGAAGAAGGGAAAAAGGTCTAGAAATTGATATAAGCAATTGTTGAGGACAATCTAAGGTTTACCAAAGATTGGTTGCTCAAGGACAGTTGGAAGTATAGTATTAATTCTGGAAGGACCATATTGACATAATCTGTAAGGAGGCAACTCTTGTTCAGAAGTGATAGTCAAAATGGAATATGGAAATGCTTCAAAGTTAGAAAGTATTCAATCTGTATGATTAGGAAACCTAATGCAAGAAGGATGTTTCCAAGGAGTTGATCTCCTTTGGAATACTCTGTAATGATTGTTTCCAGGTCTTTGTGAATTTGTGCATAGTCATTACAAGAGGATCAATGAATATAAGTTTAGAATCTAACAGATTTCAGTAAATGGCATGAATTTGAAATTCTTGCATTTGCAGTAAGATTTGGGACTGTGAAATGAGAATCATTGGAGCTATGTTCAATTGATTTATTTCACAAAGTAAATATCATAGACAAACATAGAGTGCATATTTGGTGTATGGCAAAGCTATTGTTTAGAAAAACATAGTGTACATGCTCGGAGCATGGAACAACTATTGTTTTAATTCAAGAATAAAGTTGATAGCTGAAATAGTATGCAATGAATAATGTGTAATCATATGGTGATAAATAAAAGGTGCTTTATTTATGTTCATAGGTTTTGATACCATATTAAATTCAATTATTCTTGTGTTTCCTTTTGCATGTTTTGACTTCTAGAATAAACTAGGTTATTCTTCCGGAATGACTAAGTTATTCAAACCATCCACAGTCGAACATATGTTGGAAGTAGATATGAATCAAGACTGTCATGGGTTGGGTTTGTAGAGGTATAAGATGTTGGACAAGGTGGTGCTACAACACTCATGAGTGCTCATAAGTTCTGAGTATTGGATTCAACCCCCGCTCATTGGAATCACTTCATGGATTTTATCACGAGTGATCATGAGACGATAATATCTTATATTCTTCAAACCTAGAGATATGAGTTGTTACTATGAGTTGGTTATACATTGATTGCACGAAAACGCATTGGTAACTCGATGTTATAAAACGTGCCTTTGTGTATGATTCAACAAGTAGTAGAACAAGCCATATGAGTCGAAGTTTATCCATTACTTTTACCTTCAGGATAAAAGCGATATATGTGCGCCCCTCGATGATTTGATGATGACAAATAGAAGTGCTCGGCCGGGCCAGGACTGATTTGATTTGTTCAATTAGTCAGTCGTCATAAATCGGAAATCGAGAAACAACAAATGGACAGAGAGAATGATTATAATCCATGTATCAGTCCATATGATATCTAGAATGGAGGAATATATGATCCCTTATCTAATGGACGCGTCATTGATTTGTTCAGAGTTCGACACCGGCTTTAAGAGCTACGATTGCTAATCGGGTTATGAAGTCGTACTTGCAATAATAGTTTTCGACTTATCCAAGTGGGAGACTGTTGGATTAGATGTCTAAGCCCATAACTATTATTGGTATGTACTTGACCCGAGAGTAGCATGGTCCATTTGGGTTGCATATCATCAGGACAATTTGTTAGGATGGACTTTTGAGAGAAGGTTATTTATGGTTTATTAATATATTATAAGTTATAATATATTAATATGAAATCATATGTTTTAATTAGTATCGATCAACAATTAATTTGGAATTAATTTAGTTATCAAAAGAGACTAATTAAATCTATGGGGACTAATTATGATAATTAGTTATATTTATATGTGTTGGGCTTATGACCCATGTTGGACCAAGTTTATGTATGGATACATAAAGAGTAGGGCCACATGAACCATGGATCATAAAACCCACGGGTATGGATTATGGGTTATACCCATGACCCTTGGAATCCTAAATATAAATAGGTTACTCCATAGCCAAAATCACCACTTCTTTTGTTAGAGAAATATGGAGTTGTTTTGGTGCATGTAATTCTCTCTCAAGAGCCACCTTTGTCCTAGGTGTGTTGTGATTCCATTTGAGGCATTTCATACTATTGGTGCTAAGCTCTTAAGGTCAAATACATCAAGACTTCAAGCCACATAAAAGGTATGTTTCCCTAACTAGTATATTATATGGTTTATGTCAAATGCATGCTAGTTCTAGGTTTAATGCCTTGGAAATAATTTGCATGTATAATTAGTGAAAACATAGATCCAAGGTATTTAGGGTTGTATGTGCACCATAGGATGTTGTATTATACCAAAACCCAATAGGTTTTCAGTCTAATGCACCACTTAGGGAGGGTTTATGGTCGTGAACTACCTCTTGAAGGGTTTATGGCCTTTGAAGGTTTGAAGTGTGTACAGTCGTAAACTCAAGAACAAGTATGCTGAACTCGATCAAAAATGTGTTTTTGATGCTCCTAAACAACCTCCATAGGCTTTTTCTTGTTGATTTTTGGAAGAAATGAGGGTGTTTTGGGGTTTACGGTTGAGAGGTAGAGAGAGAATATGAGAGAGTTTTCGGCCACGAAGGTTCAAATAAAGGTGTGGGTCCCGTATATATAGGTTGGGGGTATGGTCGGTGGTGGGGTCCACCTGCCACCGGCCGTAAACAGGTTTACGGCCGTAACCTCACTCAGGCTGAAAACTTTTGGTTTTTCAAGGAAATTCAGGTTTTTCGCGCGATTTTGGTTCTGACTCGTATATAAAATTTAAATTATATAAGACTAGATGATTTTCCAAACCAAGAAATTTGATGGAAAATCAATAAAATTCAATATTTATTAACGGACATTGGCTAATGGTAACGGAAAAAGGTTCAGGTTGTCACATCATTCCCCTGTTAGAGGGAATTTCATCCCGAAATTCAGACATAGAATAGAAATCACGGACTCGGAAAAAGATGAGGGTTTGTCTGTTTCGTTTGATCTTCTCGCTCCCAAGTGAATTTAGGTCCTCACTTGACATTCCAGCGGACCTTCACTATCGGTATGCGACTTTGTTTCGTTCGTTTGATTTTCTGATCCATGAGTTTGACTGGTTCTTCCATGAAGTTAAGGTTCTCGTTGATCTCAATCTCATCGTGACGGATCATAAGGGTTTCTTCGTATAAGCACTTTTTCAGATTCAAGACGTGGAAGACAGGATGAATGTTCCTAAGTTCCCGGGGTAGAAGAAGTTTGTATGCTACGGGACTGATCCTAGCAAGGATCTTGAATGGTCCTATCTAGGGTGAGACCTTCAATAAAAGATGGTCACCAACCTGGAACTCCAAGGGTTTTCGTCTCTTATCGGTGTAGCTATTTTGTTTGTCTATTGAAGCTTTTAGTCGTTCTTGGATTTGTACGATCTTTCTTATGGTTTCACAGATGATTTTTGGGCCAGTGAGAGTGTTGTCGGGGACTTACCCCTTGGCTAGCTGTGTGTCGCCCACCTTAGCCCAGCATAGAGGGGATCTACACTTACAACCATAAAGGGCTTCAAATGGCACAGCCTTGATACTGGTATGATAACAGTTGTTGTAGGAGAATTCAACCAAGGGCAAATGGGTGTCCCATGACTTGCCAAAGTCTATGACACATGCTCTCAACATGTCTTCCAATGTCTGTATGGTCCTCTCACTCTTTCCATCGGTTTGCGGATGGTAAGCTGTACTCATATCTAGCTTAGTTCCAAAAGCTTTCTGTAGTGACTGCCAAAATCTCGAGGTGAATCTGCTATCCCGATCGGAGATAATGGACACATGCACACCATGCATACGAACTATCTCTTGGATGTAGATTCATATAAGTCTTTCCATCTTGAACGTTTCTTTTATTGGCAGGAAGTGGGCGGATTTGGTCAATCGGTCGACAATTACCCATATGGTATCGTATCCACTCGGAGATTTGGGGAAATTTAGTGATAAAATCCATCGTAATCCTTTCCTACTTCAACTCAGGTATTTTCGGCTGCTGAAGTAGACCTGAGGGCTTTTGATATTAAACCTTTACCTTGGCACAAGTCAGGAACTTGCCCACGAAGGTGGCGATCTCTGCTTTCATGTTTGGCCACCAATATAACTTTTTGAGATCCATATACATTTTATCGAAACCGCTACCACATTGGCCTTGCTGAGATGGTAACGTATTTCACACTCATAATCACTTAGTAGCTCTACCCAACGTCGTTGCCTCATGTTTAACTCTTTCTGATCGAATATGTGTTGTAAGCTTTTATGGTCGGTGAAGAGGGTGCACTTGGTTTCGTAGAGATAATGTCTCCGTATCTTTAATGTGAAGACCACTATTCCCAACTTCGGGTCGTAAGTTGTATAATTGACTTCGTGTGCTTTCAGTTGTCTTAAGGCATAAGCAATGACCTTTCCTTGCTGCATGAGCACACATCCTAGGCTCTGATTGGATGCATCACAATAGACAATGAAGTCATCTGTCCCCTCGGGTAAAGACAGGATAGGTGTGGTGCACAAGTCCTGCTTCAATGTTTGGAACGCAGCGTCTTGCGTTTCACCCCATCTGAAGGGTACACCTTTCTGAGTCAGGGTGGTTAAAGGCATAGCAATCCTAGAGAAATTTTGGATAAATCTACGATAGTAGCCAGCGAGACCCAAGAATTGATGGATCTCTATGGGCATCTTCGGTGCTGACCAATTCTCAATCGCTTTGATTTTGGAAGGGTCCACATGTATGCCTTCCTCGCTAACCACGTGACAAAGGAAAGCTACCTTTCGAATCCAGAATTCGCACTTAAAGAA
The DNA here is from genome assembly GCF_051521515.1 of Lactuca serriola. NCBI lineage: Eukaryota > Viridiplantae > Streptophyta > Magnoliopsida > Asterales > Asteraceae > Lactuca > Lactuca serriola. The sequence continues at coordinate 49,516,968 of NC_136415.1, forward strand.
TTTTGCATATAGTTTCTCCACCCTTAGTGTTTCTAACACTAGCCTCAAGTGCTGTCTATGATCTTCCTCACTCCGAGAGTAGACAAGTATATCATCAATGAACATTATCATGAACTTGTCTAGGAAAGGGTGGCACATCCGATTCATCAGATCCATGAATAACGCTGGTGCGATGGTTAGACCAAAGGGCATTACCACAAACTCGTAGTGACCATATCGAGTCTGAAGTGCTGCCTTCGAGACATCACTCTAATGGACTCATAGCTGATGGTACCCTGATCTTAGGTCTATTTTCGAGAAGTACCTGGCTCCTTGAAGTTGATCGAAGAGGTCGTCAATTCTGGGAAGAGGATAACGGTTCTTGATAGTAAGCTTGTTCAATTCGCGATAATCAATGTACATCCAAAAAGATCCATCCTTCTTTTTCGCAAATAAGACCGGGGCTCCCCAGGGTGTGGAACTCGGTCTGATGAATCCCTTTTTGAGTAGCTCATTGAGCTTGTTGGATAACTCTTGCATTTCTGTTGGCGCTAGACAATATCGGGATTTAGCTATGGGGGTAGCTCCGGGAATTAAGTCGATTCGGAAATTGACTTGGCGCTCGGGAGGGATTCTGGGAAGCTCTTTGGGAAAAACATCAGGAAAGTTGCAGACTTCGAGGATGCTCTCGAGATCTTTAACTTCCTGCTTCTCGTTAACAACATGGGCGAGGAATGCATGACACTCCTTTCGCAGATATTTCTGAGCTTTGATGCATTAAATGATACGGAGGTTTGAGCTAAGTTTATCGCCATAAATAATAAAGGTTTCGCCAGAGGGAAGATTGAAGAGAATGGCTTTTTCATAACAAAGGATATTAGAACGATTTATGGCTCATGCCAATTATGACATCGAAGCTTTTTATGGAAACCGGTATAAGGTCGATTGGAAAGGAATGGTCGTTTAGGGTAAGGGTGCAGTCGATGAATATGTCATTAGTGCTCTCTTTCTTATCGTTCACCATCTCAACGGTGAATGTTTCGGTTAAGGGCTGGGGTTTATGTTTGAGAAGATGCTTGAATGCATGACTAACAAAACTTTTCTCCACACCAGAATCGAAAAGAATGCATGTATAAGAGTTGTCATGGAGGAACGTACCCATAACAACGGTGGGATCAGCAACTGCTTCCTCCTGGCCCATCGCTAGCACTATCCCTGTGTTGCCAGCTGTTGTTTCCTTAGGACAATTCCTCTTGAAGTGCCCGATCTCTCCACAGCCATAACAAGCTTGACCAACACCCACTCCAGGAGCCTGGTTGGTTGGTTGGACTGGTGTCTTGCAAACTCGAGTTGTATGCCCCTTCTTGCCACAGTTGTTGCACAGCATTTCACAGCATGGCCTGTGATGATAATAGTTGCACTAGCCATACCGAGGAAGGGTACCAGCATATCTACTAGTAGGTACTTGAGTTGCAGGAGTAGCAGCAGGGGTGGTAGCAGCATAAACTGTCACTACTTGTTGTTTCTTGGAAGGATCCTGTGAAGACTCGCCCTTAAGCTTATTCCAAAACTTCTTCTTCCCACTACTTGCCTTTGGTGGTTCTAGAGCTTCTTCTTCCAACTACTTGCCTTTGGTGGTTCTAGAGCGGCTGCCACTTCATCAATATCAACCCCGTGATCTATCAGGGTTTGCACCAGGCACTTGGCGCTGTCAAATGTGAGAGGTTTAGCAGCCAAAACATTTCCTTGAGTTGGGGGCGTCAATCGCCAAATGTACCTCTCTATCTTCTTGCCTTCCGGGGTGACCATTCCCAAACAGAGAAGAGCCGGATCGTAGAATCTAGTTGTATAGGTGGCAATGTCGGAACCCTTCATCTTCAGGTTCTAAACCTCGTGCTCCAACTTCTGCATCTCGCCCCTTAGGCAGTACTCAGCAAGCATGAGTTCCTTTAAACTCTCCCAACTCATGGTGTTGGCTGATGGAACCTTGTCCCTGATAAGACCTTGCTTCTGCTTCATGGATGAACTCTTCTTGGTTGCCTGGCTATCACTGCAAGATCATAGAGAACAAGGGCTGTCAGCCGCTTTCCGGGAGGGGCTCCCGGAAGAACGCTCTGACGGTCAAGTTAGGGGATGACTTAGGGTTTGTGTATGCATTCTCTAGAAGGGCCAGCGAGACCCAAGAATTGATGGATCTCTATGGGCATCTTCGGTGCTGACCAATTCTCATTCGCTTTGATTTTGGAAGGGTCCACATGTATGCCTTCCTCTCTAACCACGTGACAAAGGAAAGCTACCTTTCGAATCCATAATTCGCACTTAAAGAATTTCGCATATAGTTTCTCCGCCCTTAGTGTTTCTAACACTAGCCTCAAGTGCTGTCTATGATCTTCCTCACTCCGAGAGTAGACAAGTATATCATCAATGAACATTATCATGAACTTGTCTAGGAAAGGGTGGCACACCCGATTCATCAGATCCATGAATAACGTTGGTGCGATGGTTAGACCAAAGGGCATTACCACAAACTCGTAGTGACCATATCGAGTCTGAAATGCTGCCTTCGAGACATCACTCTAATGGACTCATAGCTGATGGTACCCTGATCTTAGGTCTATTTTCGAGAAGTAGCTGGCTCCTTGAAGTTGATCGAAGAGGTCGTCAATTCTGGGAAGAGGATAACGGTTCTTGATAGTAAGCTTGTTCAATTCGCGATAATCAATGTACATCCAAAAAGATCCATCCTTCTTTCTCGCAAATAAGACCGGGGCTCCCCAGGGTGTGGAACTCGGTCTGATGAATCCCTTTTTGAGTAGCTCATTGAGCTTGTTGGATAACTCTTGCATTTCTGTTGGCGCTAGACAATATCGGGATTTAGCTATGGGGGTAGCTCCGGGAATTAAGTCGATTCGGAAATTGACTTGGCGCTCGGGAGGGATTCTGGGAAGCTCTTTGGGAAAAACATCAGGAAAGTTGCAGACTTCGAGGATGCTCTCGAGATCTTTAACTTCCTGCTTCTCGTTAACAACATGGGCGAGGAATGCATGACACTCCTTTCGCAGATATTTCTGAGCTTTGATGCATTAAATGATACGGAGGTTTGAGCTAAGTTTATCGCCATAAATAATAAAGGTTTCGCCAGAGGGAAGATTGAAGAGAATGGCTTTTTCATAACAAAGGATATTAGAACGATTTATGGCTCATGCCAATTATGACGTCGAAGCTTTTTATGGAAACCGGTATAAGGTCGATTGGAAAGGAATGGTCGTTTAGGGTAAGGGTGCAGTCGATGAATATGTCATTAGTGCTCTCTTTCTTATCGTTCACCATCTCAACGGTGAATGTTTCGGTTAAGGGCTGGGGTTTATGTTTGAGAAGATGCTTGAATGCATGACTAACAAAACTTTTCTCCACACCAGAATCGAAAAGAATGCATGTATAAGAGTTGTCATGGAGGAACGTACCCATAACAACGGTGGGATCAGCAACTGCTTCCTCCTGGCCCATCGCTAGCACTATCCCTGTGTTGCCAGCTGTTGTTTCCTTAGGACAATTCCTCTTGAAGTGCCCGATCTCTCCACAGCCATAACAAGCTTGACCAACACCCACTCCAGGAGCCTGGTTGGTTGGTTGGACTGGTGTCTTGCAAACTCGAGTTGTATGCCCCTTTTTGCCACAGTTGTTGCACAGCATTTCACAGCATGGCCTGTGATGATAATAGTTGCACTAGCCATACCGAGGAAGGGTACCAACATATCTACTAGTAGGTACTTGAGTTTCAGGAGTAGCAGCAGGGGTGGTAGCAGCATAAACTGTCACTACTTGTTGTTTCTTGGAAGGATCCTGTGAAGACTCGCCCTTAAGCTTATTCCAAAACTTCTTCTTCCCACTACTTGCCTTTGGTGGTTCTAGAGCTTCTTCTTCCAACTACTTGCCTTTGGTGGTTCTAGAGCGGCTGCCACTTTATCAATATCAACCCCGTGATCTATCAGGGTTTGCACCAGGCACTTGGCGCTGTCAAATGTGAGAGGTTTAGCAGCCAAAACATTTCCTTGAGTTGGGGGCGTCAATCGCCAAATGTACCTCTCTATCTTCTTGCCTTCCGGGGTGACCATTCCCAAACAGAGAAGAGCCGGATCGTAGAATCTAGTTGTATAGGTGGCAATGTCGGAACCCTTCATCTTCAGGTTCTAAACCTCGTGCTCCAACTTCTGCATCTCGCCCCTTAGGCAGTACTCAGCAAGCATGAGTTCCTTTAAACTCTCCCAACTCATGGTGTTGGCTGATGGAACCTTGTCCCTGATAAGACCTTGCTTCTGCTTCATGGATGAACTCTTCTTGGTTGCCTGGCTATCACTGCAAGATCATAAAGAACAAGGGCTGTCAGCCGCTTTCCGGGAGGGGCTCCCGGAAGAACGCTCTGACGGTCAAGTTAGGGGATGACTTAGGGTTTGTGTATGCATTCTCTAGAAGGGCCAGCGAGACCCAAGAATTGATGGATCTCTATGGGCATCTTCGGTGCTGACCAATTCTCATTCGCTTTGATTTTGGAAGGGTCCACATGTATGCCTTCCTCTCTAACCACGTGACAAAGGAAAGCTACCTTTCGAATCCATAATTCGCACTTAAAGAATTTCGCATATAGTTTCTCCGCCCTTAGTGTTTCTAACACTAGCCTCAAGTGCTGTCTATGATCTTCCTCACTCCGAGAGTAGACAAGTATATCATCAATGAACATTATCATGAACTTGTCTAGGAAAGGGTGGCACACCCGATTCATCAGATCCATGAATAACGTTGGTGCGATGGTTAGACCAAAGGGCATTACCACAAACTCGTAGTGACCATATCGAGTCTGAAATGCTGCCTTCGAGACATCACTCTAATGGACTCATAGCTGATGGTACCCTGATCTTAGGTCTATTTTCGAGAAGTAGCTGGCTCCTTGAAGTTGATCGAAGAGGTCGTCAATTCTGGGAAGAGGATAACGGTTCTTGATAGTAAGCTTGTTCAATTCGCGATAATCAATGTACATCCAAAAAGATCCATCCTTCTTTCTCGCAAATAAGACCGGGGCTCCCCAGGGTGTGGAACTCGGTCTGATGAATCCCTTTTTGAGTAGCTCATTGAGCTTGTTGGATAACTCTTGCATTTCTGTTGGCGCTAGACAATATCGGGATTTAGCTATGGGGGTAGCTCCGGGAATTAAGTCGATTCGGAAATTGACTTGGCGCTCGGGAGGGATTCTGGGAAGCTCTTTGGGAAAAACATCAGGAAAGTTGCAGACTTCGAGGATGCTCTCGAGATCTTTAACTTCCTGCTTCTCGTTAACAACATGGGCGAGGAATGCATGACACTCCTTTCGCAGATATTTCTGAGCTTTGATGCATTAAATGATACGGAGGTTTGAGCTAAGTTTATCGCCATAAATAATAAAGGTTTCGCCAGAGGGAAGATTGAAGAGAATGGCTTTTTCATAACAAAGGATATTAGAACGATTTATGGCTCATGCCAATTATGACGTCGAAGCTTTTTATGGAAACCGGTATAAGGTCGATTGGAAAGGAATGGTCGTTTAGGGTAAGGGTGCAGTCGATGAATATGTCATTAGTGCTCTCTTTCTTATCGTTCACCATCTCAACGGTGAATGTTTCGGTTAAGGGCTGGGGTTTATGTTTGAGAAGATGCTTGAATGCATGACTAACAAAACTTTTCTCCACACCAGAATCGAAAAGAATGCATGTATAAGAGTTGTCATGGAGGAACGTACCCATAACAACGGTGGGATCAGCAACTGCTTCCTCCTGGCCCATCGCTAGCACTATCCCTGTGTTGCCAGCTGTTGTTTCCTTAGGACAATTCCTCTTGAAGTGCCCGATCTCTCCACAGCCATAACAAGCTTGACCAACACCCACTCCAGGAGCCTGGTTGGTTGGTTGGACTGGTGTCTTGCAAACTCGAGTTGTATGCCCCTTTTTGCCACAGTTGTTGCACAGCATTTCACAGCATGGCCTGTGATGATAATAGTTGCACTAGCCATACCGAGGAAGGGTACCAGCATATCTACTAGTAGGTACTTGAGTTTCAGGAGTAGCAGCAGGGGTGGTAGCAGCATAAACTGTCACTACTTGTTGTTTCTTGGAAGGATCCTGTGAAGACTCGCCCTTAAGCTTATTCCAAAACTTCTTCTTCCCACTACTTGCCTTTGGTGGTTCTAGAGCTTCTTCTTCCAACTACTTGCCTTTGGTGGTTCTAGAGCGGCTGCCACTTTATCAATATCAACCCCGTGATCTATCAGGGTTTGCACCAGGCACTTGGCGCTGTCAAATGTGAGAGGTTTAGCAGCCAAAACATTTCCTTGAGTTGGGGGCGTCAATCGCCAAATGTACCTCTCTATCTTCTTGCCTTCCGGGGTGACCATTCCCAAACAGAGAAGAGCCGGATCGTAGAATCTAGTTGTATAGGTGGCAATGTCGGAACCCTTCATCTTCAGGTTCTAAACCTCGTGCTCCAACTTCTGCATCTCGCCCCTTAGGCAGTACTCAGCAAGCATGAGTTCCTTTAAACTCTCCCAACCCATGGTGTTGGCTGATGGAACCTTGTCCCTGATAAGACCTTGCTTCTGCTTCATGGATGAACTCTTCTTGGTTGCCTGGCTATCACTGCAAGATCATAGAGAACAAGGGTCGTTAGCCGCTTTCCGGGAGGGGCTCCCGGAAGAACGCTCTGGCGGTCAAGTTAGGGGATGATTTAGGGTTTGTGTATGCATTCTCTAGAAGGGCCAGAGAACTTACCTCGTTGGTCTGAGAATGCATCCTTTTATACCTAGTGCTCCTGCCTGGTCCATACGAGACAGGATCGCTTTTGGGGAGACAAGATCAGAGGCGTTGATTGGAGGGTCGTGCGTCCTCAACTGCTAGAGCATTATCATTGGCTCCGACGGTAATGCTCTGATCCTACTGTTTGTCTCCTGACTGTACCTTTTGTCTTGGATCAAGGAGCGTCACTTGGAGGGCGCGAGCCTTCTGCCTGGGCGTTTTGCTCCCGGGGGCGCCAGCGGGCGCTGAGCCTGCTGGGCAGGGCCTGGCTGGTGTGCCCGCCTCTAGGGCTTGGACGCGGCTCTGCTGTGCTGCCGTAGGCACACCATCAAGTCCCCCAGTCCAGTAGTTGTAGCGTTGCAGCGCTAGTTACAGCGTTCTGGACTTAATTGATTGACGCGTGTTCGTTTTCCTCTATCCGCCACTCCGTTTTTAAAGGCGACGTGACTGCGTGTGACTGCTAGCAGTTACTTCATTACGTCAAACATTTAAATGTCTCGACTCTTCCCCTTCTTTAAGAGGGTATTTTCACAATTTGTTTCGCTTCATCTGTTCATCCCCTTCTCTTCGTGCTCATCCTTCCTTCCTTTTCATGGCTAACCTTCCCGGTATCGTCCCTTCTGCTGCCGAGTATCAACAATTGGAGACCACGTATGGCTTATCTTCCTTAGAAGGTGTGGAATTTCCCTCTCCTGGCTCTAGCATCTCTTCCCCTCCCCCTAGAAAAATTGGGGTTTTCCTGAAAACTCTGGACGCTGGTATACGATTTCCCTTGACGGACTTTCAGGAGGAAGTCCTTCAAAAGGATGGTTGTAGTCTTCAGATGTTGACCCTCAATGCTGTCAACAATGTGGTTGCCTTCGAGATGATCTGTAGGGCAAACGGGTACCTTCCCGACTACTTTGTCTTCAAGTTCTTCTTTCGATTCTGCATCACCGGAGACAAATGTACCTTCTCAGTCCGGCGAGGGGGACACGCCTTAGTTCCCAATGGGCGTACCCCCAAGAACTGGTAGGATAAGTGGTTATGGGTGAATAAGGAGCTGGTTGGAAGTGGTCGTTACCATGCCAATGCATTCGCTGATACCATTCCTAAGCTTTTCCCCCACAACCAGGGTGTTGCCGATTATCTGAAGAGTGTGCAGGTATCCGCCGAGGATTACTCTGAGGCGCTTCTTTCTGGGGTGGGGATGAGTCCTTCTTGGAGGCGGCGTGGCAAGATGGCGGTGTTCTTCTCCTTCGTTGATGGTCAGTGTAGTATCTTCCCCCTTTTATTTTCTTGTTTCTCCTTGTTGCTTCCGTGTTTTTAATATTTCCATTCTGCTTTCCCCCAGGCACTGAGTCTTCTTTGTCTATGGATGAGGTGTTGCATAAGCGTTATCGGGGCAAACTAGAGTTTCGTGAGGTAGACCTGGTCGATGGCCTTCCCCCTCCTCGCCAGGCAGACTGGCTTGCTCTGACCAGTGCTCCTCATGTTCCTCCAGTAAGCTCATCGGCGTCTAAGGAGGATCCGTTGCACGCTCGCCAAATCTCCTCTGTCATGCCCCTGGGCGGCGTTCCCTCTTCCTCCCTGGAAGACAGTGAAGATAGCAAAGAAGGTATCATTGCTGATGTTCGGCGGATGCAGGCGAAACGGAAAGCTATGCAAGCCATGGGCAAGCCGGTTACTGGTGCTCCCCTGCCACCAAGAGAGTGCATACTAGGCGCAGCTTTTCTCACCTGCTAAGTTCGATGAGTTCCAAACCAGTGAGTTCCACATCCACTGGCGTGTTTGTGATTGATGGGTTTTAGCCATAAGAACAACCTATGTGCTCATACAAACCCTAATGCTTAGATCTAGGTTTCTTTATTGTACATGCAATTCATCCAAGACTTTAAACCCTAGATCTAGCATATGATAATCAATATTAACATAAGAATGGGTTTAAGATATTACCTCGATTGTTATATAGCAATAACAATCTCAAATCCTCCTTGTAATGACTTTAGAATGCTTAGAGTCACAAATGTCACTCCTCTAATGGCTCACAAACACCAAGAGCAAGAGGATGAAGAAGAGAAGAGAAGGAGGCTGCCCAAAACGTGTGGAAACCCTAAGGATCTTGTTCACCACGTTTTTGGGGCTTAAGGGTCCTTTAAATAGTGAGGCTATTAGGGTTATCTAACAAGGAAACCCTAATTTGGATGCTTAGGCCCTAAGCTACCCATGAACCCTTCTTTAATAAGCCTTGGACGATTTCTAATGGGTTTCCCATAGAATTCGTCCAACCTTATATTATAAGGTAATCCATAGCCCAATTGCAATCATCTTATAATTACAATTCCAGTCCCTTAAGTTTAATTGATCTCTTTTAGTCACAAAATTAATTATCAATTAATTCTTGACCAATATTAATTAAACAAAATGATTTCTCCTTTAATATATTATTCTCATAATATATTAATAAATCATAATTAATCCTTTCTCTCCATAATTCATCCTATCAAGTTGCTTTGGTGAAGGCAACCCAAAAGGACCATGCACCATAGGGTCAAGTACATACCAAAATAGTTATGGACTTCGACACTAATCCAACAGTCTCCCACTTGGATAAGTCTAATAACTATTCTGCGCAAGACTTCAGATCCTGATCTGCAATCGTAGCTTTCCAAAGCCGCTGTCACTCTGATCTTATCAGATACGCGTGTCCTTTAGATAAGGGATCATATACTCCTCCATTCTAGATATCGTATAGATATGAGACATGAAATATATTCATTCTCTCTATACTATTTCCCGATCTCCGATTTATGATGACTGACAACAGACTACAATTGAACACATCAATTTAGTCCCGGCTTGGCCAAGCTCTTAGATGCCATCACTAAATCATCGAGCGGCCCAAAGATATCGCTTTTATCCTACTTTGAATAAAAGGAACGGATAAACTTTGATTCAATGCTTGCTTGCACTCACTTACTAAATTACACACAACAATATGTTTTATAACACCAAGTTACTGGTGCGTTTACATATTATCAATATGCAACCGATTCGCAAGATACAACTCACAAATCTTGGTTTCAAGAATATAAGATGTTATCGTCTCACCAATCACTCGTGATACAATTCATGAAATGATCCAAGTGAGCGTGGGTTTAATCCAATGCACAAATCATATTCATAGGCACTCATGAACGTTGCAGCAAACATTTGCTTATGTCTAATACACTTTAGACAATCCACACACCAATTCACAACAATCTTCATTCATACCTACTTCCAACATATGAACGACTGTGGTTCATTCGAATAATTTGACTGTTCTAAACCAATTAAATTATTCAGGAAGTCAAAACATGCAAAGTGAAACACAAGAATAATACTAATCCTATATGGTCCTAAACCCTTGAGTATAAATAAACCCCTTTTATTTATCACCATATCGATTACTCATTATTTGTTGTTTTGGGTAATCAACTTCTTACTTGAATTATTACAACACTTGTCCCATGCTCTTAGCATGCACACGATGTTTACCTATGGTTCTTACTTTGTGAAATAGATCAAATGAACACATTTCTAATCATACTCATTTCACAATTCCCAATCCTTATCACAAGTGTAAGAATATCAAATTCTTGCCACTCATAGAATACGTTAGATTCTAACATTTTATGCAATGATCCTTTCGTAATATCACTGCACTAAAGTCACAATGACTATTGCCAATGAAATTACAAAGTCCTCTATTTGAGATTGTTACAATACAATTCCATAGACGTGATGTCTCTCACTTAAAGTACATTCCTTTGAACATTCTTTTGCATAAAAGTTTCTAATCTAGACATAGACTCTCATTATCCAACTCCCAATATGGAAACATTTCCATATTTTCCATATGACAACTCATTCTTAATAGAATCTTTTCTATTCATAATAATGTCGATATGGTCCATCCAATACTATACTTCCAACAACTCACAAGCGACCAATCCTCGGCGAACTTTGGATTGTCCTTTAATAGTTGTTTAATTATCTTAGTCAAAACCGATTCTTGTCCTTTTTCCCTCTGAATGCACTAGACATTTGGAAAATTTTAGAATGGTTAAATATTATAGCACTTGCAATCGATCCTATACACGGAGCGTGTGGGACACGATGCATAGTGTCTTACATAAAGATTTGATACTTTATCAATCTTTTGCCATAATATTTTATGTGCTACGTTCTCACAATTCGAACTATGAAGAGGAATGCCGTAATCATCATCGAAATTTAAGAACTCACTATGTATCCTTGACTAAGTTTATTAACATTCCACAACCTAATCCTTTAGTATTTGAAATGAAGCATAATATTCTCTCCCTTAATTATAGAAAAACAACTATTCGACCCTTACAACTTTGCAAAGTATGACACTTGTTTTCTATAATTAATAATCATGCAATCATAACATTTATGCTCCCACTATCATGATGATTATTATAAACATAACACTTATGCTCCCACTAGCTTTGACACGTATTCAGAAACAACTTAACTTTCAGAAAAACAATGCCTATTGAATTTCTTTAAGTTCATATTTCTAATACCCAATGCTTTGATAATCTTTTATCAAGGCTTCTTAAACTTATACACCTTTGCCTTAGATAGCTCATATGTGCGTCTTAAACAATTCAGACTAATTGTCAAATCTCACTATTCGAATCATGGAAAGGGATACCGTAACCATAATCGAATTCGAGAATACAATTTCACAATTACTATCTTCTTAAAATCTTCCTTAGTGAAAGCATTTCCTCATAGTCATTTTAATGAAGGAGGAAATCTTATGACACTTTGATTTTAATGGTGTATGTGTTCTTATCCATGTGAATTTGTTAAAACCAAAGTTTATGAAAAATTCAAACTCATATGGACCGAACCTTCTCAATCTTGATTTCTTGCCTTAAGGTAACACGGCTGCCCACCATGTCTTCCAAGTAGTTAAGCAGCTCACCCTTTCCTATCAATGTACTTTTCATTGATCAAGGTCCTTGCCTTTTATGCATTCAAATGAGAACTCATAGGGCTCACATGCATAATTAACTCAATTGGAACGGCACAGAAACAAGATAATGTCAACACGATAGGTTGTAAACCTCAACTCGTGTGCTAGTGATGACTGATAAGGTTTATTCTTGATTAGTTCTTAAACTTTTCAAGACCATTAAGACTCCCACTAACTCCCTGGCATATAAGATTCTCTTGTCAATAAACATTTCTCGACAAACAAATATTCAAGAGTTAGTGTAGCTTTTATCAAGACAAAAACACTTCACAAAATTGGTCCTAGTTGGTCTTTGTCTTATTCAAGAAATCACAGCTTTCCAATTTCAAATGTGCGAGAATAAGAAAACCTTTTCAAATTCCACATTTGATGAATGATATAAACCTTCTTAAGACTTGTCACTCAATGTCACAATCTTCACTCTAAGACTTGTTTTGGAATGAAGTATGATTGACTTCTTGATTTTAACCATTTCTTCAATTCTTGATTCCTCTTCTCAGACATACAATTGTACTAAGATTTACTTAGAGGATCAATTGAGATATGGTTCTTAATCATTAAGACCTATCATAAAACATAATAAAAGGTACTCTCCCTTCTTCTTAGAATAGAGAAACTTTTGTCTTTCTGCCTACTTGATTCTTCTTATTCGTTTTGCTATTGATTTAAACTCTTTCAATCAATTCAGAATTACACTTAATCTTATAAGTATAATCATATTTACTAAACCTTTAGTAAATCATGACGAATATCTTTGTTACTCTTGTGGTGGACTTGATCAACACACAACTTTGTGTACTCGATCTCCTAGTCCTTCACTTGACACTTTGTCAACGAATTAGTCTAATTTCCAAATATGAAATTTCTCATTCATCGTGCAACCAAGTTGCATGATTCCAAGTTTCTGTCCAATTGAAACTTGGGCGATGAGAAACTCCCCCTATTTGGTAAATTCTTGACATTTCCATAAATAACATAATTAAGAATCACATCCATTTGTTGTAGAAATGTGCGAACATCAATTTTTCATAACAATTTTCTTTGCAAGGAAATAAATAAATAAATAAATGAGTCAAACCAAAATTTATTTTATTCATAAAAGCAGCGGAAAACATTTTTCCTTACAATGCAAAATCAACTGAAAACTATGTAGTCAAAAAAAATTCTAACAACTATATCATAACTTTCTAAGCTCAAAATCTAATCTTTAAATCCATGCAATCGAGATCCATTTCTTCGTGATTAGACTAATCCTTCTCTTTCATCAAGCTTCCTCTCTTTTCACTGATCCTGCAAAACATTCAAATGCAATCTTATCACATCATGTATTAAGAATCAACGAATAGGAACTTAATGGAGTTAGATAGTGGATTTTACCTAAAGCACAGCCATACTCTTTGACTCTCCCATCTTCTGGACTCTTCAGGCTCTTAGGGTAGACTTGTATCCAACGCCCTTTCTCTTAGCAGCAAACACAGGTCAGTTCTCCTAGAACGTCCTCGGAAGCATGGTTGGTTGATTTTCCCAACAAATATGCTCCATTGCTTTGCCAAATCATTTCTGATTTAGCAGCAATGAGCATGTAAGTTAGGTGAATGAGGTTTTCATCATGATCCATCATATAATACTTTCTTTTGAACTCATTATATGATTCAGGGAGTGACTGCAGAACCCAGTTCACAGCCAACTTATCAGGGACTGACGCACCCAACATTATCAACCTATCGATGTGTGATTTCATTCCTAGAACGTGGGCACACACGGGTTTACCATCTTCATGTTTCATTTCCAATAGGGCTTTAGTGACATTGAACCTTTCAATTCTTCGATCTTGTGGGTTAGGGAGAATAATCGGAGGAGGTGGAGGAAGTGAAGCATGATCTCTTGTTCCTCGATTGAATCGTGGAATATCATTTTCATGTGGAATGCTTGTTCCACGGGATATGGGAAGACCATAGTTGTCGTACCTTGAAATCTACAAAACGAGAGAAAATAAATTCAAGTTAGTTGATTGATTGAGTCCTTAATAAATCACCCAAATGAGATATTAAGGCTAGGACACAACACAATATTCCACAACTCAGGAAAGGGATGTCGTAACCCAAATTGCAGAACATTTGAAGGTAAGTGAATGACGATTCACTAATTTTCCACCATGAAAAACAAAAAAAAATAGATTATGTTTTAAATGCTTTGAAAACTCCTAGATCCATTGAGATTCGTTGAACTTTTCGATGGCATGTTTAAATCTCGATATGCCCCTCTAGTTTGTGACTAGGATACCGAGGATCACGAAGCGGGTGTGAATAACCATGTAAACTTACATGGTGCCCCCACATGTTATAGTCACCAATTCGATGTGTCGGTTAACCATACATGCTCCACCGAACTATTACAAACATTGACTCACCCTTTGCTACCTTTGCTTAGAACCATTTAGTGTGTTGGTTAATCACACACGCTCCACTAACGTCTTCGCAAGGGCACAAAGTGTAATTTCATGGAATTTCATCAATTCACTTTTGCCTAAAGTAACTAAGATTGGGAATTTGTAAAACATTTAGTTACTTTTGTACTTCATTATACTTAAAATGGAAGGTTTCTGTCCTATCCTACCGGTTCGGCTAACGACCCTCCACTAGTCAAGAGTGCGGTGGGTAAGAGTGGATACCCATTCAATCGCCATTTTATATGCAATTTCCTTAAACACTCCTTATATACTAGCTTCGTGAATGAGGCCTACTAACGGTAAGACTGACTTTTACTCACACATACATATATATATATATATATATATATATATATATATATACATACATATATATATATATATATATATATATATATATATATATATATATAATGTTAGACTTTTAATGTTATATATAGTATAGGGTGTATTTTACACTTTTAAAATACTAGGTGGTCAATTTTAACAATTATACTTATAATTCAATTAAATTGTGAACCAAAACTTTATGGATTTATTAAACCTCTTTTAATTATACACCTTAATCAATTAATAAAACCATAAGGGTGTGATTTGAAATTTTTCAAAACAATACTAGGGTTTTAGAATTTAACATTCCTAAATTAAACTTTTAATCAACTTTTAAATTCCAAAACTTGAGGGCAAGTTTTGAAACATTACAAAACATTAGGGTTTAGAATTTAAATATTTCAAAATCAAACCTTTTAATCAAAATTTAAATTCCAAAACTTGAGGGCAAGTTTTGAAACTTTTCAAAACACAAGGATCAAATAGCAAATAACTTAAATTAAACAGTTAACCTAATTATTATCTAATTTGACCTAAAATCAATTTCTTGCAAGATAAGTTACCCAATTAATACAAATAATCAAACTTTAATCAAATAAGGA
Organism: Lactuca serriola; assembly: GCF_051521515.1. Taxonomy (NCBI): domain Eukaryota; kingdom Viridiplantae; phylum Streptophyta; class Magnoliopsida; order Asterales; family Asteraceae; genus Lactuca; species Lactuca serriola. The sequence goes on from NC_136415.1 coordinate 49,532,178, forward strand.
AGTTATTATCTAATAAATTGGCAATTATCTTTTGTTTAATCAAGGATACACTCAAAATATGATTAAAATTCGAATTTTAATGACCCATAACAGTTAAGGCAAGTATCCTTGAGTAAAACAGCAAGAAATCCCGAAACTGCCTCCTTCTGACGCTCGAACTCGTCGAGTTCCTCTATGGACTCGCCGAGTAGGAGCTAACTCGCCGAGTCCACATTGGAACTCGCCGAGTTCAGCAGTCAGAAAGCAAAAATTTCGATTTTGCAACAATAATGAACATGCTAGGCATCAATACAATAGAAACCAATCAAGGCTCTAATACCACTGATGAGTTTTAGCCATAAGAACATCCTATGTGCTCATACAAACCCTAATGCTTGGATCTAGGTTTCTTTATTGTACATGCAATTCATCCAAGACTTTAAACCCAAGATCTAGCAAATGATAATCAATATTAACATAAGAATGGGTTTAGGATATTACCTCGATTGTTATATAGCAATAACAATCTCAAATCCTCCTTGTAATGACTTTAGAAAGCTTAGAGTCACAAATGTCACTCTAATGGCTCACAAACACCAAGAGCAAGAGGATGAAGAAGAGAAGAGAAGGAGACTGCCCAAAACGTGTGGAAACCCTAAGGATCTTGTTCACCACGTTTTTGGGGCTTAAGGGTCCTTTAAATAGTGAGGCTGTTAGGGTTATCTAACAAGGAAACCCTAATTTGGATGCTTAGGCCCTAAGCAACCCATGAACCCTTCTTTAATAAGCCTTGGATGATTTCTAATGGGTTTCCCATAGAATTCGTCTAACCTTATATTATAAGGTAATCCATAGCCCAATTGCAATCATCTTATAATTACAATTCCAGTCCCTTAAGTTTAATTAATCTCTTTTAGTCACAAAATTAATTATCAATTAATTCTTGACCAATATTAATTAAACAATATGATTTCTCCTTTAATATATTATTCTCATAATATATTAATAAATCATAATTAATCCTTTCTCTCCATAATTCACCCTATTAAGTTGCTTTGGTGAAGGCAACCCAAAAGGACCATGCACCATCGGGTCAAGTACATACCAAAATAGTTATGGACTTAGACACTAATCCAACAATGATTCCCGATGATGATGTGCAACAGTCTGAGGGAATCAACAGTGCGACTGAACAGCTCGTTATTTCAGATTTTTCTTCCATTCCTTCTCCGACTATTCCGTTTGTTCCCTCCAAGCTTTCCCCGGCGAAGGGATTTGGCCCCCATGGGCCGGTTTCAGTTTCCAAAGATGGTGGCCCTGGTGATGGTGCTTTTGGGTCTACGGTTTTTGTGCCATCTTGGGATCTTCGCAACAATTCTCGTCTTTCTGTGTCTGCTAATTCTTTGGAATTCTCGCGCCACGCCTTCCCTCCAGCTGCAGTTGAGGATATGGAGGCGATGGGTAATCCTGCCCTTACTCACAATATGGCTTACGCTGCTGCACAGGCCATGTTTTATCTTGTTGTAGGTTCCCGGCGTATCCATACCCTTGGCAAGGTGGAGTCCACACATGCCACCTGTGGATCGCGTGTGGCTAGTTTGGAGCATCGTCTGAGTAAGCTTGGTGATGATCTTCGTTCTTCTGAGAAGAAATGTGAGTTGCTAGCATCCGAGAAGAACATTCTTGACGAGGTTAGGGCTGCGTTAGAGACCAAGGTTGACTCTCTCACACAAATGAATGAAGGTTTAATGATCCAGGTTGAAAGTCTTGAGCGTGCTACTGTCGATCGCGACAAGCTTCTATCGTCATTGCAGTCAGAAGTGGACGCTGCTCGGCGAGACTTGGATTGGTTGTTGCACATCGGCGTTGTTCGTATTGTTGAGAAACTGATAGAGCACCTTGACTTTACCAACGCCATCAGTCTTATCCGCCATGTTGCATACATGGCTGGGGTTGATTCTATTCAGATGACTTTAGGTGGCAGTGGGAGTGGGGAGGCGGTTGTTGGTGCGTTGTCTGTTGGTCCCGTGGTTAGTATAAATGATGCTCTTTTGTCCTTCGCTAGTATGGATCATGCAAGTCTGTTAGGTTTGGGGGAGGTGGGTATTGAAGGTTTGCGGGAGTTATGCTCCTTTGGTGGTTCAGAGGGTATGCCTGAGAGTATTGTGGGTCATGAGATGGTGCTGGTGACGGGTGCTGACATGGAAGGTGATGGTAAGGATCATGGGTCTGGTGGTGGTGGTGAGCGTGATTTTGGGGCGAGTGTTGGTGATGGCAACGTTAGTAAAGTAGTTGTGGATGATATAGAAGGCGATGGTGGGGTGGTTGGGGAAAATGCTGGAAAGAGTGTTAGGGAGGAGGTTGTGGCAGGTGAGAAGGATGTTCGTGGGGATGGTCTGGAGTCGTAAGGTTTCTCTCTTTCTGTTAGGTTAGTATGTGATGTTTTGCCATGTAATGTTTGAACTTCTAAAATAGTATTTCGCTTTCCTGGATGTATATTTGGCTTGTTTTAGGCATTATCTATTGTCTACATGTTTTGTTTTGTGTTTGGCTTGCTCGTTTACTGCGCACTATTCAGGATATTCATCGCCTTGATGCGCCGGGCACTTTGTTTTGCCCTTGCTACCATTGACACACTAAATGTCCATATTGGACGCACTTAGCATCCATGATTGGATTTCGCATGTAATCATTCAATCATTAGACTAATACACTAAGTATATAAAAATCAGCAATTGCATTATCATTTCATTAACCGCGGGTTTTTTTAATACACTAAGTGTTGAACTCGTGACGCTTAGCATGGTATTTTTAAATACACTAAGTATTGGACTCATGTCTCTTAGCATGGAATTATATATACACTAAGTATTGAACTCATGTCTCTTAGCATGGAATTTTAAATACACTAAGTATCAGGTTCATGTCTCTTAGCATGGAATTTTAAATATACTAACTATTGAACTCATGTCTCTTAGCATGAACAAATATACTCTAAGTATTCGGGGTGCGATACAATCAATGAGACGTCAACCAACTAGGTTTGCCTCCCTTTCCTTCCTTTCCTTGCCTTAGAAGAAATATTTCTTTAAGTTCCTAGCATTCCATGTTCTTGGAATGGGCCTTCCTTCCATTGTCTCTAACACGTATGCACTGTTCCTATTTGCCTCTGTGACTCTGTATGGGCCTTCCCATGTTGGGCCCAACTTTCCTTGAGGTTGGGCTCGGCTTGCCTCGTTTTTCCTCAAAACATATTCGCCGACTTTGAAGGCCTTCTCCTTTACCCTTTGGTTGTAATATCTTTCTGTTGCATGTTTATATCCGGCTTGGCGTACACCCGATTCTTCACGCTTCTCCTCTAGGATATCTAGGTTTATCCTCAGGTCTTTTATGTTGCTTTCCTCATCCTTGTTGGCCACCCTCAGTGTGTTCACTGCCACCTCCATGGGAAGCATGGCTTCGGTTCCATACGTCAAGCTGAAAGGGGTTTCCTTTGTGCTTTTCTGTGGTGTAGTTCTGTATGACCACAACACCATTGGTATCTCTTCTACCCAATTCCCCTTTGCTTTGCCTAACCTCTTCTTAATCCCATTGACAATGGTTCGGTTGGACACCTCCGTTTGGCAGTTCGCTTGAGGGTGTGCCACGGATGTGAAGCATTGGCTTATCCCTCTGGTGGTGCACCATTCTCTGAATGAGTTCTCCGCAAACTGCAAGCCATTCTCGCTGATGAGAACCTTAGGTGTTATGAATCTTGTCATGATGCTTTTCCATACGAATTTTATCATGTGCCTCCTAGATATGCACGCCAGAGGCTCAGCTTCAATCCACTTTGTGAAGTAGTCAACAGCTACCACCATATACTTTAGTTTCCCTGGTGCTTCTGGGAATGGACCCACTATATCTATGCCCCACTAGTAGAAAGGCCATGGGCTGGATATGTTGCTTAGCGGGGTCGGGGGGTTCGCTTGGACTGGGGCTTAAGACTGACACTCCCCACATTTCCTGGTTACTTCTATCGTATCCTGCTGTATCGTTGGCCAGTATATCCCCATTCGTAACACCTTACCTGTCAAGGCCCTCGCCCCTTCGTGTGCACCCACCTGTCATGAGTGTGCCTCCTGCAATATCTCTACCCCCTTGGCCTGATCCATACATTTTAACCATGGAGACGTGAACCCCTTCTTGTATAATTCTCCATTCACCATTGCGTATGAAGGCGCTTTTATACGTATTTTCCTGGCCTCATCATGATCGTCCGGCAACACTCCTCTTTGAAGGTATTCCCGGAACGGTGTCATCCATGTGGGCCCATCGGGGGTTAGGGTGTTCACTTGTTGCTCATCTATACTCCTTTCTCGAAGTACCTCTACTAAAACTTTCTTTGATAGGTGGTCGAAGCATGTGGACGCCAGCTTACTCGCTTACTCAAAGCGTATGCCCTCTTGTTTTCGCTTCTGGGTACCTGCTTGATTGTAAACCGGCTGAATGATCCTACCAGTTGCTTCACCATCTTTACATATTTTCCCATTCTTTGATCTCTTACCTCGAAACTTCCATTGACTTGGTTTGTTGCTAACCTCGAGTCGGTTAAGGCTGTTATAGCTTTCGCACCCATTAGCTTGGCTAACCGTAATCCTGCAAGAAGTGCTTCGTACTCTGCCTCGTTGTTTGATGTATGGAAGTCGAAGCGGAGGGCATAGGTTACCTCCTCTCCTTCTGGACTAGTCAGGATCAGCCCCGCCCCCGAGCCTTCCCTGTTGGATGCTCTATCCGTATATAGGGTCCATGAACCATGGTCAGCCGGGGCCCCTTCAACTACCCACACCTTCTCTTTCGCCGGGTTCCCTCCGTCTGGGATCTACAATTAAGAAGTCAGCCAGCGCCTGCCCTTTGATGCTTGTTCTTGGGCGGTAGTTTATGTCGTGTTCTCCTAGCTCAATTGCCCACTTGGCCAGCCGGCCTGACGTCTCCGGCTTGAGCAAGATCTGTTTAATGGGGTAGCTCGTAAGTACCTCGATTTGATGTGCTTGGAAGTATCGCCTTAGTCGTCTCGTGGCGTAGATGAGTGCTAATACCAACTTTTCCAGCGTGGGATAGTTGAGTTCTGGTCCTTGCAGCGCTCTACTAACAAAGTACACCGGCCTCTGTTCCCCCTCCCTTTCTACAGCCAATACCGAGGATATCGCTTCGCCTGATGTTGAAAGATACACTTGTAATGTTTCTCCAGGGATAGGGGTGGCCAAAGTTGGCAACTCGTGTAGCGCTTCCTTGATTTTCTGGAGCGCCTTTTCTGCCTCATTCATCCATTGGAAGTTGTTCTTCTCGATGCACCACTTTAAGGTGTGGAACAATGGCATGGCCTTGTCAGCGGATTTCAAAATGAACCTGCTTAGAGCTGTAAGCTTCCCGTTCAGACCATGTGCATCTCGGAGGGAGTTTGGGGTTGGCGTCTCGATGAACTCGTCGACCTTGGTCGGGCTGGGCTGGACGCTTTGTCTGGTGATGCAGTATCCCAGGAATTGCCCCTCTTCCACTCCAAATGTGCACTTGGCTGGGTTTAGCTTCATCTTGACCACTTCTAATGTCTGGAAAGTTTCCTCAATGTCTTGTAGCATCTTTTCCTCATTCGGGCTCTTAATTACCATATTGTCTATGTACACCTCGATGTTCCTTCCAATTTGCTTAGCGAATATCGAGTCAACCAGACGTTGATATGTTGCCCCTGCGTTCTTTAATCCAAAAGGCATCTTAGTGTATCAGAAAATGCCATGGTCTGTATAGAAGGCTATTTTTTCTTCATCTTCCTTGCTCATCAAAATCTGGTGATACCCTTTATATGCATCCAAAAAACATTTCAGCTTAAATCCCTATAGCGATTCTACTTTCTAATCGATCTCCGGGAGCGGGTAGCAATCCTTAGGGCACGCCTTTTTTAGATCGGAAAAGTCTATGCACATACACAACGGTCCATCTTGTTTGCGAACCATAACTGGGTTCGCAATCCACGTCGGGAATATTGCCTCCCTCAATATCCCGGCCTCCGTCAGCTTAGTCACTTCTGCATTAATCGCCCTATTACGGTCTACTCCCTGGACCCTTTTCTTCTGCATAACTTCTTTTACTCTTGGCATGATCATCAATTTATGTTCGATGACCTTCCTTTCTACTCCCACCATGTCTGTAGGAGTCCATGCGAACACATGTTTTTAGCGTTTGAGCAAGTCGACCATCGCTCTTCTCGTGTGATTTGGGAGGTCACATCCAACACTGACCAGCTGATCAGGGTATCTTTCATTGATTACTTCCTTCCCCTTTATGGGACTCCCCCTGGGTCTTTTGGACCCTTTGGTTATTTCTGTTGGCTTCATGACTGTATAGCATTGCAATTCTTTCGGTGGAGTGGCCAGTATCATGGCTTCGCCTTTCGGTGTGTCGAATTTCATGATCCCATGCATGGTTGATGGTACCGCCCCTAGCTTCAAGAGGGATGTCCTTCCTAGGATGATATTGTGTTCTGTTGAATGTCAGATGACCACAAAGTCTATCAGGGCAGTTTTCTTTCGCTGCTCGTCATGGCTAGTGATTGTCAGGGGGAGATGGATTGTGCCCAGCGGCCACAGGCTACGGCCGGTGAATCCCACCAGCCTACCAGTCGTAGGTCGCAAGTTGTCTTTCCAGCGATCCGGGAGGAACCGGAAACAATGCTCATAGATGATGTCTGCTGAACTCCCGGTGTCGACATAGACCCTATGGATAGTCACGTCTCTGATAGATGCTTGTATTATCAGCGGGTTGTTACCTTTCCAACCATCCGGCCGGGGATCCTGAATGGAGAACGTGAGCGCGCGTGCTGAAGGTTTAACGGTCGCTTGCTCTCCCCGTTGTTCCTCCGTACTTCTTTTGTTGCATATCATGAATATCTCCCTAGGCTAAACCCCTTCGCGGGGTGGGCCTTTGGCATTCTCAGCATCAAACTTGGCGCGAAGGCTTCGCGCCACCTCCACCAAATCTCCTTTGAGTTGTTTCTCCTCCATCTCCTTCTTTAGTACCGAACAGTTAACCATATCATGCGTCTTACTTTTGTGGTATTCACAGTACCGACTCTTGGGTGACTTGGCCGGCTGCTGTTTCTCAGACACCGCGTACACTTCTGGGCGGCGACCCCGTCTGTCGTCTTTAACAAATGGTCGAAAACACATCGGTGGTCTCCTTGCCTGGCCATAGTGTCTTCCTCCCCCTCAGAAGTCCGTATGACTCGGGTGGTGATGCCTGGTCGTCATGACATTCAAATAGGCTTGCTTGGCTGCTTCACCATCCTCCTGCCGTAGATATCGCTCTACCCTTTCTTTCAACTCGGCTCGTGTTTAGGGCTTCTTTCCCATGAGTTTTTGTGACAAAGGGCCTGGCAGGAGTCCCCATCTGAAGGCACCGGCTATAAGGCCTTCGTCATGCCCTGGTACATCCAACGTGGCATTTGTGAATCTTGTAAAGTATTCTCGCATAGTTTCCCCCTCTCTTTGTTTACAGCCTATAATGGAATGAGAGTCCCCCATGTATTTGCGTAACTGCATGAAGTTGGTGAGGAAAAGGTACTTAAGTTGAGCAAAGTTTGAAATGCTGCCCGGTTGTAACGTTTTGAACCATGTGTCGGCGTTGCCATCGAGTGTCGCCGGGAAGTATGTGCACCAGAACTTCTCGTTAAGCTTTAGCGACGTCATCGTCCATTCATATGTGTCGATGTGACTGTCCGGGTCGATGGTTCCATTGTACGTTTTGAGTGTCAGGAGCTTTGCGGTATTTGGTATTTCATAATCCAATAGCTCTTTGAAGAACGGAGACGTTACGCTTCGGGAAAATCCATCCTGGCCTGGGATAGTCGACGTCCCCTGCTGGTATTGGGAGTTCATACCATGCGGCGGTGGCGTGAGGTAGCCCAGACTTGGTCCATAAAAGGGGTATGGCTGGAATGGTAACTGGAGGGGATAACTAGTGGAGAATGGGTGTATGGATGTATTGGGGTTGATCATTACCGGCTGTTGTTGGCAGGGATAGTCGGTCCGGTCCATGTACCGGCCATTGGGTAAATGGGTGGTGAGTGGTTCATCATGGTTTGCGCCAATGGTGATAATAGGGTTGCGGAACTATGTCCACCCGTCATCTGAAATGGTGATGGTGTTGCAAACGACGATGAAATGTTAAAAATGTGGCTCGACGGGGGTGTTGCCGAGTGGATTGCTCGTGCCTGTAGCAGCGGCGGAACGAAGAACGGCAGCATCTGAAGCTGTGTAGACGGAAGTAGCTCCACCGGAGTTGTTCCTTGCTGAGGAAATGACGGTTGTGAAACGTTTCCGGCGGCTGTTGTAGAACTTCCTTCGCCTAAAATGGCCTTGTTGGTCGTTGTAGGCGGTGGTGTTTCGTCCAACGTCGTCATGGGACGTATGGGACTAGTTGGTTGTCCCTCGCTACCGTTGGATACCATTGATGTTTGTTTTCGTGCTTTTGCTTGTGTTCTTCGTCTCACAAACGGACGGCGCCAAATGATGGAACCTTGTCCCTGATAAGACCTTGCTTCTGCCTCACGGACGAACTCTTCTTGGTTGCCTGGCTATCACTACAAGATCACAGAGAACAAGGGCCGTCGGCCGCTTTCCGGGAGGGACTCTCGGAAGAACGCTCTGACGGTCAAGTTAGGGGATGATTTAGGGTTTGTGTATGCATTCTCTAGAAGGGCCAGAGAACTTACCTCGCTGGTCTGAGAATGCATCGTTTTATACCTAACACTCCTGCCTGGTCCATACCAGACAGGATCGCTTTTGGGGAGACAGGATCAGAGGCGCTGATTGGAGGGTCGTGCGCCCTCAACCGCTTGAGCGCTCTCATTGGCTCCGACGGTAATGCTCTGATCCTACTGTTTGTCTCCTGGCCGTACCTTTTGTCTTGGATCAAGGAGCGTCACTTGGCGGGCGCGAGCCTTCCGCCTGGGCGTTTCACTCCCGGGGGCGCCAACGGGTGCTGAGCCTGCTGGGTTGGGCCTGGCTGGTGTGCCCGGCTCTAGGGCTTGGACACGGCTCTGCTGTGCTGCCCCAGGCACACCATCATTGGCTATGGGCAGAGTTAGGGATTTAACTCAACCATTCCACCAGGTCAATGCTCTATCGGTGAAGGTGCATGCGGCGAACTTCACTTTGTTTGCATCGGAGCACGCACAGATCTTGAAGACCGATTCGATCTTATCGATCCATCAGGTGAGGGCAATTACACCTCCATTGCCGTCGAAGGATTTAGGATTTGCGTTCATGAAATCTTTGTAGGAACACTCCTTCTGGTGTCCCTGGCCACCCTCAAGATTAAGGGGATGGGTACCACTTCCTGACCCACTAGAGCCGCCAAAGTTGATCTGTGACATTGCGGCAGCCACAGCGGTCATGATTACTGCTTGGAACATGGCTGGGTCGAACTGAGGAGGCGTTGGATCTGTTGGGGTATTGTTGTTCTTTCTGTTGTGTCGTTTCTTTGGAGGCATCTTGTTCTAAAAATAATCATGAAGAAGAGGATGGTAAGTCCCCTAGATTTTGAATCAAGAGATATGAAACAAGATATATCTCAGCCAGATAGATAAAGTGTTCTACTAAGCGATAAACGAGGAAATGTTACCAATACAAGTAAACTATCGCTAGGAAGAAATGAGTAGTAAAACTTGGAATGAATATCTACACTATATTCGACTCTAGCTAAAATACTCCTATAGTATTTTAAGTCGTATGCTCTGTTCTATCGATATCTCGTTGTATATAGCTTGATAAGTCTTAGGCTTGCTGTAACACCACAGTCACTCCCAAACATATGTTGGTCATGTCTCAAATAAATATAGTTGATCAGGCTATATTGATCCCAGACATGATTACATAACTATCCAGGTTTAACCGCAGTGTCCAACATCTAAATACTTTTGTTTTGTTCTAATTACGATAATGTTTCTGGTATGTATGTATACTGGTATATTTCTTATAAAATACTTATATTTTAAAAGTATACTTTTAGTTTAGAGCATTACGGCCCCTTTGTGTTTATAGTTGGATACCATATAAGGTTCGGTATACTTAGTTCACTATAAACAACAGCTCTTATACCAATCTGTCACACCCCTAAACCGAAGCGGCGGAAACGTTCGGGGGTGGAGGACGTTATGTGTAGTATCACAACAATTGCATCATAGTAATCAAAGTAAACACAACCATTACATTAAAATATGAATATTTACATCTGTTTGATTCATTGTTTGTATACATCAAAAGTATCAAAATATAAAGATGTGACTCTATAAGCTCCGTCTTCTGAAAAGGTTGTGGGAGTACATGTCTACTGGTTTCCTAAGAATACAAGTGATTTTGAAAGAGTATCAACATTAAGCTGGTGGGTTCATAAGAATGTTTTTGGTAATGAAAACCTATCAATGAATCTATAAAATGTATGCATGTTTCCCCAAGAAAATCTAATATTATCTAACATATATGTTCGTTACTGTGTTCTATTTTAAAAACCATGGTTACCATTAGTATGTTCTTGTTCGAAAACCCTGGTTACCACCAGTATGCATAATATGTTCTGTTTGAAAACCCTGGCTACCACCAGTATGTATAATATGTTCTGTTTGAAAACCCTGGCTACCACCAGTATGTATAATATGTTCTGTTTGAAAACCCTGGCTACCACCAGTATGTATAATATGTTATGTTTGAAAACCCTGGCTACCACCAGTATGTATAGTAGCTTTATTAATTAAAATAAAATCGTGTATCGTATCCCTAGAATCCTTCCAGTGTAATGTGTAGTAGTAGTTCTATTAAATAAAATAAAACTAATTGAGAATGGAATCCCGTAAACAATGGTTAGCTTATACTATTTTGAGTCGTATAACCATGCTTAATATGACTAATGATCTCAACGACTTTTTTCAGGCGTCGTACGGTATGATATTTGTCACCCCAGGCATGTCTGCCTAACTATACCTAGCAGTTTAGGTGTGGGATTGTCAGTCTCGAATAGATCTATTCATAAATTTCATGCTCTACCTCCAGGAGACTCTGGTTACACTAAATGTTGATGAATTTACCAGTACCCCGAAGGGTACAATTGAAGAGTTGTCTCACAATCCTGTATTAACTAGTTTACATGTAGTTCTGTATTATTTTCTCGTAATTGGAAATCGTTTGTATACTTGATAGAGTATTAATACTTATAACTAAATAATTATTTGGTATTATACTCATGTTATTTGAAGGTAATAATGAATATCATAAACTAAAGTTGTCGTGGTTTATATGTTTGTCCATGTATATAATCTGAATCGGTAAAAACTGTATATTGAATCCACCCAAAGTATACCTATTATAGTTTTCCTGACATGTTATGTAATTGGTTTGTGAATTGTTCTGAAAACTATGCAATTATGTTTTCTAGTCGAAAGCATCCCTTATGCTCAACATATTACAAAAAGGGATAAAATATCTAAATATTTTATAAGAATGTGGAAATCGTTTGACTGTATCATTTGCATAAGTTTTAAACTTGTTGAAATCATTTTTTTAGTTCACAAAATCATTTGTGTTTGGATTGTATTCCCCCCGGAAAATGTTAAAATCATTAAAGTGTAGGGGTATGAACTGACCGTTTGTTGTGTGTCAGCGTCGAATCAACGAATTGGAAATGAAGACCCTCGAGTTGTCGTATGTGGCACTTTAACGAAATCCTAATAACAATTGAATACATATATGTATCTAAATTAGCGATTTCGTTAGATAAGGTATTAGAAAAACGTTTGCTTATGGTTAAGGAATGTTACCGGGACTGATTGAATCAGGGAAAGTGGGTTTCAGTCTAATGCACCACTTAGGGAGGGTTTACGGCCGTGAAGGGGGTGTTTACGGCCGTGAACTACCTCTTGAAGGGTTTATGGCCTTTGAAGGTTTGAAGTGTGTACAGTCGTAAAATCAAGAACAAGTATGTTGAACTCGATCAAAAACATGTTTTTGATGCTCCTAAACAACCTCCATAGGCGATTTCTTGATGATTTTTGGAAGAAATGAGGGTGTTTCGGGGTTACTGTCGAGAGGTAGAGAGAGAATATGAGAGAGTTTTCGGCCAAGAAGGTTCAAATGAAGGTGGGGGTCCTGTATGTATAGGTTGGGGGTATGGTCGGTGGTGGGGTCCACCTGGCACCAGCCATAAACAAGTTTATGGCGGTAAACTCACACAGACCGAAAACTTTTGGTTTTTCCAGGAAATTCAGGTTTTTCACACGATTTTGGTTCCGACGCGTATATAAAGTTTTAATTATATAAGACTAGATGATTTTCCAAACCAAGAAATTTGACGGAAACTCAATAAAATTCAATTTTTATTAACGGAAATCGGCTAATGGTAACGGAAAAAGGTTCGGTTTGTCACAATATATCACAAAGACAAAATGCATAATATCACATAACTCAAATAAGACCCTCCAGTCACTTAGTAGTACCACTCAGGTATGTATAGTGAGAAGAATCACCTCGTAAGTAAAGCAAATATGTCTCTTACTTGAATCACCGGTCTAGCCTCCGCCTAACATATACGATAATTCTCTCTAATTAACAAACGACCCTCAAGGATGCTAGGCTAAACCCACTACAAATTCTCAGAAGGATAAAAGACCATTTACCCTTCCATGGCCTCTATAGTCCATAGTTTGACTAAACCCTAAAAGTCAATAGCAGTACGTACGTTGGGCGTGCATCCCCTTTACGCTGGGCGTACTACTTTGCCATGCATGCATCAGGGTTCTTCGACGCTACGTTGCACATACCTGGGAGTACGCTCGACGTACGTCCCAGACTCAGACTCACTTTTCCCACTCTCTTGGTCTTAATCCGTTAAGAACATAGCTATACTCTCAGATCTGGACTCCCTAAAGGCTCATACTCCATAAAGTTCATGACTTTAAGCCTTTTCATGGATGAGAAAGTCAAGAACCCCAAAGACTCTCACTCTGTACTCATAAAAGTGCCCATAACTCATACATGGGGTGATTTTGACATCCAAGATCCCATTTTTATGAGTTAGCTCCACTAAAGACACTTAAAGGGACAGGTATTAGGCTCTGGAGTTCAACAAACTTATAACGCTTCAAGCTTTGGGAGAAAAACCCTAAAATGAACCATAATATGCACAATTGAAAAGAATGAGAAAGCTTTTAGCTTGATAGCTTTAAATGATGCACCAACCATAGGGAAAATCAAATCTAAGGCCTGGATACCATCTATATGCTCTTTAATGCTCTTCCTTCACTCAAAGAATCCCACAAGAATACTTAGAAGCTTAAAATGGCCACTCAAGCTAAGAGAACGGGAATTAGGGTTTTGAGTGGGTTGACGGCTGGAAATGGTGGCCAGAAATGAGACCATCATATTCCTTAAATAGGAACACACCCCACAATTAGGGTTTTCATTCTGAGCCTAGTACGCCCAGTGTACGAAGGTGGCTTCCGCGTTCAAATCACGCACATGAGTACGTTGAGCGTACATATGTGTACGCCTTGCGTACACAACTACCATATTTTCTCAAATAATGGGTCAAACTTGACAACTACAATAATACAAGGGTTAATTTGATATACATGGTCTCGGGATGTAACAAACGCCCCTCTGATGCTTAAGTCAGTAATGATATTTAAGGAAAATAAATAATGAAAAGCGAAGGATAAAGGGTAAATAGTATGCATACCTTGAGTGTATCAAGAAATGACTAACCTTACCTACATAAAATAAGCTTTAAGATGTATCACGTTCCAGGATCTCGGCAAGATATATCCTTCTTAGGTGGCTAAGAAATATGCCCCTCTACCTGCTTTAGCGTTTATGAGGTATGGCCCTTCCCATTTCGGAGCTAGTTTACCTGCACTAGGATCCTTGGTATTTTGGAAGGTTTTTTTTAGTGCAAAGTCTCCTACTTGGAATCTCCTTGTCCTTATGTTTTTATTATATGCTCTGGTGATCCGCTATTGATGAGCAGAAATGTGGATTTTGGCAAGATCCCTAAGCTTATCTATGGTGTTGAGATCCTGGGCTAGGATCCTGCTGTTGTCCTCATGGTTTTGGAGCAAATATCTTGTTTTGTGGATCACCACTTCAGTGGCGATCATTTCTTCTGTTCCAAATACTAATGAATAAGGGGTTTGGCCCGTAGCTACCTTGGAAGTAGTTTTATCTGCCCATAATACGAAGGGAAGCTCTTCGGCCTATTTTCCTTTCTTATCATTTAGCCTCTTCTTCAAGTTGTTTACTATTATCTTGTTGTTGTACTCGGCCTGGCCATTGGCTTGAGGGTGGACAAGAGTAGACATTACCATCTTGATCCCCTAACTTATGCAGAATTCCCTTGTTCTTTTGCTTATGAATTAGGATCCGTTGTTGCATATGATTTTAGCAGGGATCCTGAATCTGGTCAAGATGTTATGCTTGATGAAGGAAACTACCTATTTGTCTCTTATTTCTACGTTGGGTTTAGCTTCTATCCACTTCGAGAAATCGTCAGTCATTACTAGCATGAAGACTTTTTCTCCAAGGGCTACTGGCAGTTTTCCTATTATATCCATTCCCCATTTCATGAATGGTCAAAAGGAAATGATAGGATGTAGGGGTTCTACAGGTTGGTACAGGATGTTGCTATGTATTTGACAAACGTCGCATTTTTATGCATGGACGAATGAGTCTTCTTCATCGTCGGCCAGTAGTATCCTATTCTTAATACTTTGGAACATAAGGATCTGCCCCCAGTGTGATTGCCAAAGTCCTCTTCGTGAATGTCCCTTAGGACTTCTGTAGCTTTGCAATCTTCTAAACATTTGAGGTATGGCCCTGCCATATATTTTTTATACAACTTACCTTGTATTATAACGAATCTCGAGATCCTTCTTCTAAATGCTCTCTTGTTTTTTTCTTTCTTAGGGATCGTGCCATTTTGGAGATACTCCATGATGGGTCGGATCCAGGATCCTGAAGTCAAGGAAGGATCATGGACGTTAGGATCCTGGCGTTGGACCGTTGATTCGAGATCTTCGATTGCTGGCATGTTGGTAGTTTCTCTAAGATCATGAATGTCTTTAATTACCTTGGTGGGATCATCGATTTTCGGGGTTAATATGTGGACTATAGGGATCCTGGCATCTGGCGGGATCCTTAAGGAAGATCCTAGATTGGCTAAGGCATCCGCTTCAGCATTGTCTTCTCTAGGAACCTGGTTTAGGCTGAATGTTTCGAATTCTAAGGCTAGGTTTTTTAGTACTTGGAGATATAGAGCTAGCTTTTATCCTTTCATTGCGTAGGATCCATTGAAATGGTTAGTTATTAGTAAGGAATTGACAAATACCTGAAGATCCTTGGCTAACTGTAGTCCTATGAGTAGCACCACATATTCTGCTTCGTTGTTGGTTGCGTTGAATTCACAACTGACTGCTTGGGGTAGGATGTCCCCATGTGGCAACTTTAGTATGATCCCCAAGCCAGTTCCTCTTTGTTTCGATGCTCCATCTGTGAATAGTGTCCATCTTCCCATGTTTTTCTCATCTAGAAGTTGTTTGGTTTCTGTTTTGACTTTAGCTCTTAGATCATCACTAAAGTTAGCCACCAAATCTGCTAATGTTTGGGACCTTATGGCAGATCTTGGTTTATACTTTATGTCATATGTTCTTAGCTTCACATACCATTTATCCATTCTCCCTGACAATTATGATTCTCTCATAACATTCTTAATTGGATAGTTAGTTCTTACAGTTATAGGCTGTGTTTCAAAATAATGTCTTAGCTTAGTAGAATTTGTTACTAGTGCAAGTGTGAGCTTTTCAAGGTGAGTGTCACTGGTCTCAAGATCCAGGAGACTCTTACTTACATAGTATATGGGATGTTGGTTCCCATCGAGATCATTGGCTAGCACGACGCTTATTGCGTTCGAGGATACTAAAACGTAAAAGAGAAGTGGTTCCCCATCTAGTGGTTTCACTAATAAGGGTTGTGAGCTTAAGTATTTTTTAAGCTCTTGGAAAGAATTTTTCATGTCCCTAGGTCCACTCTGAGGATCTTGAGATGAAACTGTTTAATGTTGCCACTCTTCCTATTAGTATCTGGAAATCCTTTGTCGAGGCTGGTGCTTTTAGGTCAAGGATGGCCTTGATTTGTTTTGGGCTTGCTTTGATTTCTCTTTTGTTCACCATATATCCTAGGAACTTAACCGATCTCATCCCAAATGGGCATTTGGAGGGATTTAGCTTCATGTTGTATTGGTCTAGGATGTCAAAGGCTTCTTCAAGATCCTTGAGGTGGTATTCAACTTTTTTAGACTTGACCACCATCTCATTAATGTAGACTTCCATTGTGTCCCCCAGCTTTTCCTTGAAAATCTTATACACTAATCTCTGGTATGTTGCTCCAGCATTTTTGAGACCAATGGCATAGCAGTGTAACAATAAATACATGTTAGGATCATGAACATTGTGTCTTTTTGGTCAGATGGTTCCATTTGGATCTGTTGGAATCCTGTTGATGTGTCCATGAATGTCAATAATGTGTGGCCCGTTGTTGCGTCTATCATGGATTCGATGTGTGGTAAAGGGAAAGGATCCTCGGGACAGGCCTTTTTAAGATTTATATAGTCTATACACACACTCTCCATTTACCATTCTTCTTTTGTACCACGACCACATTAGCTAGCCATCTTGGGAATTTCACCTCCTTGATCATGCCTGTTTTGAGAAGTTTTTCTACTTCTTCTTGTATAACTTGGTTTCTCTCGAGTGCAAATCTTCTTCTCTTTTGGTTTATTGACCTGAAAGATGGGCCAATATTAATTTTATGAGTTATTATGCTTTTGTAGATACTTGTCATATCCTCATGTTTCCATGCAAACGTTTTGATTATGGCCTTGAGGAACTTTACAAGAACTTGTTCAATTTGTTAGGCATTAAGGTTCCTATGAGAACTTTGGCTTCAAGATCCTCGAGGTTCAGGGGCACTTCCTTTATGTCATGCTTGTTTGCTTCTAACACGCTTCGTGCCCCTTGCTCTAAATGATATGCTAATCTTGGTATTTGTAACACCCCATTCTTAAAATATCTATTTATGGGTTCCCAAGATCAAGAGTAAGGGCGTTTTGGTCTTTCATGAGCGATGGGTTATTATTTGGGAAGGTTTCTAATCGGGGTGTGTTGCTAGAAGCGAAGATCTTCTCGCCACCTTTCCGTGGATATAAAGTTCATCAGAATCGGATCTAGAATGAAGGAGTTATGACACTTTGAAGATTTGGCAAGAATGGCCCTTATAGAAAAAAGTTTGCATAGAAGACCATGCATGCATGTTCGGGCGCGCGTGGGTACGCCCAGCGTAAGCTGGGTTACGCCCAGCGTAATGGGGCAAGTTTGTCGCGGGTGTTCAAGGCGTACGCCCAGCATACAAGAAGTACGCCCAGTGTACGCTCAGAGTCTCAAAACCCTAATTTTTGGGTTAAGCACTATAAAAGGAACATAATGGTTCTCACCCTAGCCTCCATAAACACTCTCTTATCCTCAGAAACCCTAGATAGCCATCCCACCTCCATTTTTGGGTGTGTTTGACCTTGGAGAACCCATTTTGGTGGATTAAAGCTTGGAAGCAAAGAGAAGAAGGTTGGCAAGGAGGAACCTTTGAAGCTAGAGCTTGTATATCTGGGATAAGTGCTTCATTTCGGACCTCTACAAGGTAAAAAAAGTCTTGAGCTTGATGATTAATCTCTTAGATCTCCTCTAGTACAAGTTTACGGACCTTTTGGTCCCAAGATTGGGTCTTGGTGGGTTAAGCTCGTTTCTAAGACTAGGGTTGCCTCCCTTAGAGTCATATGAGTCCCATAAGTAGTAAAGTTCCAACCTTTAGGGTTCTATTAAGCCCATGCATGAGATCTAGTTCTCTTCTTGGATTTAGAAGATAATTTTGGGAGTTTGAGTTGGTTTGAGCCATATTAAGTCACCAAGTCAATGACTTTATGGTTTAAGTCGTGAAATAAGACCTGGATCTGAGTTTGTAGCCCCTGGAATGGAGTAGTAAGAACTTATTGAGGAAATGAATTAACAGAGCACTATGCTGAGCGTACGTGCAGGTATGCCCAGCGTACTCATCATGGAGCTGGTACGCTAAGCGTACGTTGAGTTACGCCCCGCGTAACGCTGCCAGTTGGGCCTTGAGTATTTGGGCCTCGGTGTGGGTTGCGCTTTGGACTTTGAGTCTTTTGGCCTTAGTGGACCATCAGGAGTCAGGGAAGATGGTCCAAGTATGGGTTTTGGGCTTAGGGTAAGGCCCAATAAAGAGAATGGGCCCAATGTAGCAAATTGGGCCATTAATGGGCCATTAGTGGGCTTGAGAGCTTACCTAGTGTTGGGCCTTTCATCTTTTGATTATGAGCCTTAGTCATGTACCAGATTGAGTTAAGGCTAAATTGGTCAATTTACCCTTGGAAGGTTATTGTGATTGATCTAATGGTTATTTTTGCTATTTTCGCTAGTTCGGGATTTTTGGTGAGGCGGTGGTTCGGGCATCTGTTTCTTTAGTTCAGAGTTTCGGCAGTTGTGAGGTGAGTTATCCTCACTATATCAACAGGGTCTAAGGCACCAAGGTCGACCCTTTATCGGATGGAAATTCAGGTAGTTGTATGTTATTTTATTGCTTTGTTATGTTTGCATCGTGGTAGTTAGGATGGTATATGTTAGAGACCTGATTAGGTTCGGTATCCTGGTTTATAGGATGATGCTATGCTAGTGACCGGTTAGGTCAGAATCCTGGTAGGGATGTGCTATGTATGTGATCTGCTAGATTGGTTGTTTTATTGTGAATTGTTATATGATTATATGTTTATATGCACATGGTTGTTTGATTGGGGTTGGGTTGAGGCGGGTCCTGCTTTGTGCTGTAGGCCAACATACCCACGGAAGACCGGTTATCCAGAAGGCCCAGCAAGCGGTCCGGATAGGCTGTAGGCCCCAAGAGGGCGGACCAGACGTGTCGAGGCTCGGAGAGTGCACCAGGCCGACTGAAGGCCCGGTGCGGGCGGACCAGTCATACTGTAGACTCAGAGAGTAGACCAAGTGGATTGTAGGCTCGGTGCGAGCGGACCAATCACACTGTAGACTCGAGGTATATGGTTAGACTCGGAGGGTGGACCAGGTGGACTATAGGCCCGGTGCGGCGGACCAGTCACACAGTAGACCCGAAGTGCATGGTTGTTCTACACTCTGTTGCGATATGGCATGTTATGTGTATGGTATATGTGGTTGGTATTTTGGGGGTATCTCACTAAGCTTTCAGGCTTACAGTTGTGGTTTAAATGTTTCAGGTACTTCAGGAGACCATGGCAAGGCAAAGGCATGATCGTACCGCTCCTCATGTTTTATGTGTTTATGATGTGGTTCTGGGGAAATACTCTGATAATAAATGTATTGAAAACCTTTTTGTAATAACTTTATGAAATTGGGTTGTTTTTGAAAATTTTAAATTGGTTAGAATTTTTAGAGCGTTACAAGTTGGTATCAGAGCCTTGGTTTAAGTGAATTGGAGGAACATTCGTGTGAATCCAGTCTCAAACCAAGGAGAGTTTTCAAAAGGGATTTTAAAATGGTTTTCAAAAGTGAGTAAAGGAGGACGCGGGGGTACGATCAGTCGGAGCCAGTAAGTAACCCCAAAATACCATACAAGTTATTTGTTTAAGAGATTTGATAGAATAGCTTGCTAGTACTAGGCTAGGGATCTTCAGGAATTGCATGATAGAGTTTCCTGATTTATGTTGCCTGCTAGCGCAGGGTTTCTTCCTGCATGAGATTCCCAGTGTTCCTCTAGAAGTGAGGGTTGAGTGCTTGTTATGCCTGTTCTTCACTAGGGTGTTGTGGTGATACTTGATATAAATATGGGTAGGTGTGGAAAGTAGTATGGGCCCGTACTACTGAAAGCACAGGACCCATACGCGTATCAAGGAAGTCACAATCCCTAGGGATGGGTTGAGAGTCGGTTCTCGGGTTAATGAGAAACGTCTGATGTTTTGCGGTAATTTCAGTATGGTGGTTACGACGCATGCTGGGAGCGGATCTGGGTTAGGATCGGGAGCAGGAGGAGGCGGTCAGGGGGGGTCAACACCACCCGAGGTTATCGGTCAGATGACCACAATCGAGTTGGATGCTAGGATTCATGAGATCCTGCATGATGAGGTTACTGCTATGTTCCGGGCCAAGTTGCCGGAACTGTTTGAGTCGATCAAGACCGCCATGGTCGAGTATTTTGATGAGCGCTATGCAGCTCTTACAGAAACGGCTGCCGCGGAGGCTACATCGGCTATAGCAGCGGAAGGGGGAGGAACCGGTAGAGGTTTTCAGTATCGGGACTTCGATAATACGAAGCCCCTACCTTCGATGGGGTTCAGGATCCGATTGTTTCTATGCGATGGTTGTCAGATGTGGAGGGATGTTTCTTCACATGTTCTTTCCCTGGTGATCAAAGCGTGAGGTGTGCTCTGAACTTGTTGAGGCTCGGGGCGAAGGATTGGTGGAGGTTGACTACGGGGTCATATTCGGATGCACAGAGGGCTGCGGTTTCGTGGGATCAGTTCCGGGGGATGTTCAGTACTCGTTATGCTCCACAGGTTGAGAGGGAGAGGTTGGCTTAGGAGTTCTTAGAACTGAAGCAGGATTTGGAGTCGGTGACAGAGATCACCAGGATGTTCACTGAGAGGGCGATGTTTTACCCGGAGTTTGTTTCGGAGCAGGCTCAGATGTCCCGATATCTGAGTATGCTCAAGAGGGATACCAGGCAGTTTGTGTCTACGTAGAGGTGCGAGACCTTGTTGGAGTTGCAGGAGGCCGCCAGGCAGCGTGAGTTGGAGATTGAGTTGCAGTTGAGAGAGCAGAGACAGGCCCCGGTGCAGTCGCAGCCAGCGCCGAAACGGTCCAAGACCATTGATTCTAGGTTGGGAGATCAGGGCAGCCGCACTTGTGGGAAGTGCAGGAAGGGCTACGCCTGAGTTTGTAGGTCCGGTGGTGCGTGCCGCAAGCGTGGGAGAGAGGGGCATTATGCGAGGGATTTTCTTCAGTCAGCCCCAGTTCAGGATATGAGGATTTGTTATCATTGCCACCAGGTTGGTCACATGAGGGCCAACTGTTCGCAGCTTGTTACAGGTCCGGTGCAGGCTCCAGCACCGGCCACTTTGAGGATTACGGGTGGAGCAGAGCCCCCGAGGGCTCAGGGTTGTGCTTTTCAGCTTATATCAGTGGAGGTCAGGGAAGAGTTGGGTTCAGCTGCGGGTATATTTCCTTCTTGATATCTTGTTATCTTATGGTTGTTATGAAGTATTATATTTGCTAGTCTTGTTCGCATAATTCATGGTATTGCATTCGTTCGATTTTTCGAGTTTATTGTTTTATTGAGGAATCGGTACTTAGGGGTTGAAGTCGATTAGTATCCAAGGGATTGATGGTCAGAGTTTGGTTGTATGGTCTTGTTGTCGAGTATAGCAATTGCGATTTGAGAAGTATTCAGCGAAGAGTTGAACTCCCTTTGAGTTCGAGATGTGTGATGTTGGAAAAGTGATTTTGTGGAGATTGCTCATTTTGATTCAGTTCAAGTAAAAGAGAATTTGTTAAGTAAGAACGTTTAAGTGATGCCAGTCGGGTCACCAGTGGTTGGTAGTCAATGCTCTAAGTGGGAAGAATTGGAAAGTTCTCAAGAGGATCGGCAAGTATTGAGGTTTATTAGCCGTTGAGATTCGACAGTGTTTCAGTCAGCCAAGAGTGTGAGCTGGTGTGAGTAAGTGACAGACTAATGGGGACAGGGAGCACACCATGGGTTCAGGAAAGATAGTGGTTGATGTGAGGCCTGGGTTTAGGCCATGGAAAGGATTCCGGGATCGGAACGAGAGTTCGGAACCCCTAGGGGACTAGAACAATATGTACGGGAAAGATTCCCTGGAAGGATAGTTGGAATGATGTATGATAGTTTGAGTGGTCCGAGAAGACTGAAGGCCGGAAGGCGTGCCAGTCAGGCTGAAGGCTCGTGGAATGGTCCAGACAAGCTGAAGGCCCGGAGGGCGGTCCAGACATGCTGAAGGTTCTGAGAGTGGTCCAAATAGGTTGAAGGCCTCGTAAGGCGGTCCAGTCATACTGAAGACTCTGTATGTGTTAGTGGATCGGTATGAGGAGATTGAGGAAATGCATCGCCAGGGAATGGTATTTGATATGGTCTGGCCCCAAGTGCTAATCAAGTAGTGGAAAGCAGTGCATGGACTCGAGAGTCCTTGCGAGCAGATTCAGAGCATGTGTGATGCACAGAGTAGAGATTACTCTACAAGAGATAATGTAGAGTGGAGTTTAGCTCAATGTCACGCACAGGCGTGTAAGAGTTGTTGAGTGGATTTCCTGGAAAGGAAAAGGTATGTAGCTCCGGGAGGAGCGTGGGTTCCCCGTTAGGGGAGAAAGTAGAGTAAAGGGATGGCCGACATGCCTCAGTCATTAGTAGGAGGTACTGGATTATACCAGATGTGCGGAAGCATCTTCGAGTTGGCTGCTCGTTGAGGTAGTGGCAATTTTAAGTGATGCACAGGTATAATTTCCATCTCCTTGGAAAAGGAGGAGGTTAGTGGCTCCAGAGTGGAGATTTGGAGCAGAGGAAGGTGAGACATCAGGTTAACAAACTCGGGAGTAGTTTGGACCGGTGTTGAGGACGGTATAAAAGATTTCGGTCGGAGGCCAAGGACCTAGAGACCATGATAGAGAAGATGCAGTAGTAAGGTTGCAAGAACCTGAGTTGATTGAGTAATCGGAGTCTGCAGTGCAGGGGCTGTTCTGTAGTGTATGTTGCAGTAGGTTTCGAGGACAAAGCCTAATTTAAGTCGGGGAGAATTGTAACACCCCGGTCTAAAAATATCTATCTATGGGTTCCCGAGATCAAGAGTAAGGGCGTTTCGGTCTTTCATGAGCGATGGGTTATTATTCGGGAAGGTTTCGGATCGGGGTGTGTTGCTAGAAGCGAAGATCTTCTCGCCACCTTTCCGTGGATATAAAGTTCATCAGAATCGGATCTAGAATGAAGGAGTTATGACACTTTGAAGATATGGCAAGAATGGCCCTAATAGAAAAAAGTTTGCATGGAAGACCATGCATGCATGTTGGGGCACGCATGGGTACGCCCAGTGTAAGCTGGGTTACGCCCAACATAATGGGGCAAGTTGGTCGCGGGTGTTCAAGGTGTACGCCCAGCGTACGCTCAGAGTCTCAAAACCCTAATTTTTGGGTTAAGCACTATAAAAGTAACATAATGGTTCTCACCCTAGCCTCCATAAAAACTCTCTTATCCTCAAAAACCCTAGATAGCTGCCCCACCTCCATTGATAGGTGTGTTTGACCTTGGAGAACCCATTTTGGTGGATTAAAGCTTGGAAGCAAAGAGAAGAAGGTTGGCAAGGAGGAACCTTTGAAGCTAGAGCTTGTAGATCTGGGATAAGTGCTTCATTTCGGACCTCTGCAAGGTAAAAAGTCTTGAGCTTGATGATTAATCTCTTAGATCTCCTCTAGTACAAGTTTATGGACCTTTTGGTCCCAAGATTGGGTCTTGGTGGGTTAAGCTCGTTTCTAAGACCAGGGTTGCCTCCCTTAGAGTCATATGAGTCCCATAAGTAGTAAAGTTCCAACCTTTGGGGTTCTATTAAGACCATGCATGAGATCTAGTTCTCTTCTTGGATGTAGAAGATCATTTTGGAAGTTTGAGTTGGTTTGAGCCATATTAAGTCACCAAGTCAGTGACTTTATGGTTTAAGTCGTGAAATAAGACCTGGATCTGAGTTTGTAGCCCTTGGAATGGAGTAGTAAGCACTTAATGAGGAAATGACTTAACAGAGCACTACGCTGAGCGTACGTGTAGGTACGTCCAGCGTACTCGTCATGGTGCTGGTACGCTAAGCGTACGTTGAGTTACGCCCCGCATAACGCTGCCAGTTGGGCCTTGAGTATTTGGGCTCGGTGTGGGCTGCGCTTTGGACTTTGAGTCTTTGGCCTTAGTGGACCATCAGAAGTCAGGGAAGATGGTCCAAGTATGGGTGTTAGGCTTAGGGTAAGGCCCAATAAGGAGAATGGGCCCAATGTAGCAAATTGGGCCATTAATGGGCTTGAGAGCTTACCTGGTGTTGGGCCTTTCATATTTTGATTGTGGGCCTTAGTCATGTACCAGATTGAGACAAGGGTAAATTGGTCAATTTACCCTTGGAAGGATATTGTGATTGATCTAATGGGTATTTTTGCTATTTTGGCTAGTTCGAGATTTTTTGTGAGGCGGTGGTTCGGGCATCTGTTTCTTCAGTTCAGAGTTTCGGCAGTTGCGAGGTGAGTTATCCTCACTATATCAACAGGGTCTAAGGCACCAAGGCGGCCCTTTATCGGATGGAAATCTAGGTAGTTGTATGTTATTTTATTGCTTTGTTATGTTTGCATCCTGGTAGTTAGGATGGTATATGTTAGAGACCTTATTAGGGTCGGTATCCTGGTTTATAGGATGATGCTATGCTAGTGACCGGTTAGGTCAGAATCCTGGTAGGGATGTGCTATGTATGTGATCTGCTAGATTGGTTGTTTTGTTGTGAATTGTTATATGATTATATGTTTATGTGCACATGGTTGTTTAACTGGGGTTGGGTTGAGGCGAGTCCTGCTTTGTGCTGTAGGCCAACATACCCAGGGCGGACCAGTTATCCCGAAGGCCCAGCGAGCGGTCCGGATAGGCTGTAGGCCCCAAGAGGGTGGACCAGACATGCCGAGGCTCGGAGAGTGGACCAAGTCGACTGAAGGCCCGGTGTGGGCGGACCAGTCATACTGTAGACTCAGAGAGTGGACCAGGTGGATTGAAGGCCCAGTGCGGGCAGACCAATCACACTGTAGACTCGAGGTATATGGTTAGACTCGGAGGGTGGACCAGGTGGACTGTAGGCCCGGTGCAGCGGACCAGTCACACAGTAGACCCGAAGTGCATGGTTGTTCTGTGCTCTGTTGCGATATGGCATGTTATGTGTATGGTATATGTGGTTGTTATTTTGGGGGTATCTCACTAAGCTTTCGGGTTTACAATTGTGGTTTAAATGTTTCAGGTACTTCAGGAGACCGTGGCAAGGCAAAGGCATGATCATACCGCTCCTCATGTTTTATGTGTTTATGATGTGGTTCTGGGGAAATACTCTGATAATAAATGTATTGTAAACGTTTTTTGTAATAACTTTATGAAATTGGGTTGTTTTTGAAAAGTTTAAATTGGTTAGAATTTTTAGAGCGTTACAGTATTGTTGAGGATGTCATCGAGATCTTGTAGCATTCCTTCGATTCTTGTTGGTCTCCCATGATCTTCACTGTCCCCCATGGGGTGGGCAACTTTACGCATTGATGGTACATCGATGGGACGGCCTTAATTTCATGGATCCATGGTCTACCTAATATTATATTATAATAAGACGATATGTCGATTACACAAAAACGTTGAATATAATTTACTCCCTCTATGTAGATTGGTAGTTTTATTTCATCGATGGTGTGTTTAGTTTCTCAGCTGAAGTCGATTAGTACTGAGGATCTTGTGACTATCTCAGATTCCAGGATGTTCATTCTTTTTAGTGCATCTAGGAGTATGATGTTAACTAAGGATCCTTCTGACGATGTGGTTGGCAATATAGAGAGTATTCACTAGTCCATCATGGTGAGGATCCTAGACATCTAGTCTGTTTGTTTCATCGAAGATGATCTCATTTTGGCTGGTGAGAGTTGTGTTTTTTGGTGGTCCTTTTTCCTTCTCCGTCTTGGATACATTGGCATGCCTTTTTGTCGTAGAGTAGGAGGTACCACAAATGTCAGATCCTCTAGAGATCATGTTGATCACCTTAGCATCAGCCGGGCGAGAGGGGGGGGGTATCTTGGTTTTTCGAGGATCTTCTGGGGATCCTGGTCTTTTTCTTTGGATTTTTCTTTTCTTCTACCAAGGATCTCTTTGAGATATCCTTTGCCCAGAAGGTAGCTAATTTCTTTCTTGAGAGCTATGCAATCCTTCGTGACGTGACTAAAGTCCTCATGATATGCACACAATTTGGACTTGTCCTTCCAAGCAGTGGATTTTTCTCCTTTCCTTGGCCACCTGGCTTTGTCTCCAAGATCTTACATGGCAAACATTATACCTGAAATATCCATAGAAACACAATAGTTGGTAATTTTGGGGAAATTTTCATCCTCCCCTTCATCTTCAAGGGCATTAACCATGTGATGGTCGGGTATGGAGTAAGGCTTTGACTTATAGGATCTTTGGGCCAAGGAGTCAGCCTTCTTGTTGGGGTGATCATAGGAACTTGGTGGGTTGCTACTTTTCTATATTTCCTTGTCTTCTTCGAGTCTGATGAATCTCAATGCCCTGCTCCTAACTTCGTCTAATATCCTGCATGGGGTCATTACGAGATCCTCGTAGAAGGCAGAATCCTTCTTTAAACCCATTTTGAAGGCTTCGACTGCAGTTTCCATGTCGATGTTAGGGATGCTCAAGGCTTCCCTATCAAACCTATTCACAAAAGTCCTAATGGATTCCTGAGAATCCTGAACTACTCAACAGAGATCATTAGTGATCTTTTTGAATGTCCTGCTGCAAGAGAACTGGTTATTAAATATATTAATTAAATGAGCAAATGATGTGATTGAATAAGGAGGAACATTAAAGAGCCATTTTACGGTGAATCCCATGAGGGTAGAACCAAAGCCCTTGCATAGGCAAGCTTCTTTCAAATGTGTGGGGATGGGAATAATTTCCATCCTCTCCCTATACTGCGCTACGTGCTCCTTAGGATTTGTGGTTCCATCATATGACTTCATGTTGGGGGTCTGGAAGCATTTTGGAACTTCAGTATCAGCTATAACTAGGATGAATCTAGAGATCCTATGACTTGTGGGGGACGATTCTGGCATTGGCTAAACTACTCCAGGTACGCTTGAGATCATTTGTCTTAGCTGTTGTAGCTCCTTGGCCATAACTAGGCACAAACCTGTGTCAAGATCCATTGAGTGAGTTGTAAAATTATTATTGATAGAGGTACCAGGATCTATGTTATTTGGAGTAATAAAAGTTTCATTAGGATTCTGAATCTCACGACGG
Source organism: Lactuca serriola (assembly GCF_051521515.1). Lineage (NCBI taxonomy): Eukaryota > Viridiplantae > Streptophyta > Magnoliopsida > Asterales > Asteraceae > Lactuca > Lactuca serriola. The sequence goes on from NC_136415.1 coordinate 49,559,360, forward strand.
GTCACTGAGGATCCTAGGCTGTCAGAGTTCAAGACTTTGGTTTGCAAGACGGAGGGCACTGCCTCCTGAGGTTTGTGGATTTCCATCCTCATTCTCTCCACTTCCTTGAGAAGCGTCCTGTTGTTGGGCAATATGTCATTCCAGTCTCTTCATTATAGAAAAGATTTGTTGTTTGAAATCATCACGGGAGGATCCTGGAGTCCCGGAGTGACCGGAGAGGTGTTATTATTCGGGGTTTCAGATACTTTCTTGGGAGCTCCAGCTAGTGGTGGTGGAAGGCTTTTAGAGGAAATGAGAGGTATCGAGGAGGAGGAGAAAGTCGATCGACTAGACATGATTTTCTGAGGGATTTTGAACACCACGGCCCCACGGTGGGCGCCAAATTGTTTTGGTCAAAAAATAATTGAACTAAAATGGACCAAAGTGTATGAGAGGTTGTATTGTTCAATCTAAAGCAAATAAGTGAAATATATCAAAGCAACACAAATCGTTTATAAGAAAATCCCTTGATCCTTGTTAGGACATTAGACATAAAACCTTGGGATGTGATAATGATCACCTGTCTTGATGTTTTTATTGATTGAAATGAAGATTACAAAGTAAATGGAATGAGTATGAGTACAAATGATAGTATTCTGCCAAAAAACTGTGTGTAGTGTGATGATTACAAGTGTTTTATGTAGCCAAACCCTAACAACTAGAACTCCGATAATTCTGGGATCCTCCGAAATTACTTATAGTCGTTTGCTTAACTTGGTCCTCCGTGTCTTTTGCATAGTTATGATGACTATCGGTTGAGTATATGACGTTGACCAGTTATTTTTGCACATGTGAGAAAGACAAAAGAATATATATTCATTATAAATAATAAAAATATTAGTACGGATACTAGAATATATTCGAAATCCTGAGGTTTGAGGATCCTGAGCTTTTTAGGATCCTTAGACTTAAGGATCGTATAGCGGTTTCAGGATCCTAGCCCTAACAAGTATAATCTTTTCATATTATATCAGGTAGCATAATGATTAGGCATAATATCATTGCTTAAAACTAAACAGAGTTTCTATCAGCATCTTATCCTATCGTTTAATGTTATATATATAAACTACTAATATATTTACAAAACATATTTTGATAAAGCAACTTAATAAACATGTATTCCACCCCCCCCCCCCCTTTCCCATAAAATCTTTAAAACCAGTAAAAGTTTGACCATGAACTCACCCTCGATGCGTAATATCACTAATATAGGGTTGATTCGGGCACCTGGGGATTGCAACAACTCTAGAGAAAGTGTGTGTGTGTGTGTGTATGTGTGTACGTGAGAGAAAAAGAGAGATGTGATTGAGAGTGTGTAGAATGAGGCTACTGAACCCTCTATTTATAGTTGACATTTTGACGTGCATGTGGTGCAAATATCTACATGCGTCGCACGTGGTCATCGTGGCTTCATCCGGGAGTCACCATGTGTCACTCTCTCTATAGGTCACGTCACTTGCAATATGATCGAATCCGGTGTCAACATGAGCATTAGGTCTGATGTTGAGAGGATTTGTACAATAAACACCTATTAGGTTCAAGCGGCCTGGAGCCATGATTTTGACAAGCTTTATCGATTCTCATTTCTAAAAACTAGAAACCAAGTTCGATTGGTGATGGTATAGATTTTGTGATCTCGTTGGGTGAAGAAGAAGGTGATACACGCCGGAGCAAGAAGGTGTTGAGTTTGATTGAGGGGAAGTCTTTTTATTACAATTTTCATTCGAATAAGCATCCTATGCGTAATGCTTCGCTCCATTTTTTTATGATAGCCAAACAATATTTTTTCATTCATCCATAATGCTACATTTTATTATTCTCTCTTTAATCACTCATACCCAACTTTGTCTTAACAATAAAAATATATAATATATAAATTTAGAAAATATATGATTAAAAAATATTTGAATTTTGACAGTATAAAATAAACATATTATATAATATTTATATTTATAAAAGTATATAAACAACATATAGTTGTACAGTCGCTTTGATCTTTTTAATATATCTACCTTTTTAATAAATGAAACCTAAAAATGACACGTGTCAGTTTTTTAAAATATTTCTTTGACACGTGTCATTTTTCTATAGTTTTTATTATTCTTTTTTGGTAACAAATCAAATTTAATTCGAATTTTGAAAATACAAAATCATGTCCTAATAACATTATTATGTTTATTTTGGTTAACAAATTAATTTATAATTACTTACAATCGACAATATTTTTTTCTTGTTTTTAAAAAATAATTTTTTTTATCTATATAAAAATTTTAAATATACCAACCATGGTTTCTACAGGTTATAACCTAGTAAAATAACATTTAATTTCATTTTCGTGTGGTTGGATCGTGAGGTGTGGAGAGGTTGCAGATTACCTTAATTTCTATTCTAATTTACTATTGTATGTCACAAAGAATCTTTGTAGCAACCACCATCTGAAAGCTCATCTGGTAAGACATTGTCATCTACGGTCATCTACCTGTCATATGAGACCCAAGTCACCATAACCTCAAAAAACCAGCGAAGATGCTACGGTAGGTGGACAAACAATCAACTAAAAAATCTTAGGATTCCGTTTTTAAATTTAATTTCTTTGGTTGATCAAAACATAAACACGTTGTTTTGGTTAACTCCACAAGCATTCAAGAGTCGAAGTGTTGAAAAGTGAAAACAATTTACTGAAACAAATGACTAAAATTATTATATTTATGAGGAACGCAAAAGATGCACACGAATGAATAAAGAAAACAACCTTACAAATTACACCCAAGTTAAAGAATTTGCACACGAATGAATCAAACACAAAATTATTATATTAATTTATGAGTAAAACAAAAGAGTTTGCACACGAATGAATAAACAAATGTCCTTACAAATTATACCTAAAAGAATTTCCACACGAATGAATAAAACACAAACCCTACACAAACTGAACATTTCTTCTCTGGTCCGATCGATGCTTTAATCCTTTAAGTTGCATTTCCCACACCATTCTTGAATACTGCACTCCCTTTCCACTGTAAGCATGGTCTTCAAGACCACACCCCATAGATTCAACCAAGCTCAAGTCATACATTCTTCGAGAATTTGGATCAGAAAGCACCTCATATGCCTCTCGCAACTCCACAAACTGTTTTGTGCATTCCTCCTTTATAGAAGATGGAGAAACATCGGGATGAAGTTGAAGAGCTTTTGCACGATATGCTTTCTTGAGGTCATGGAAACTAACATTCTGTGATTCTAATGAAAGAACTTGATACAGATTCTTTTTGTTACTTATAGGCAGCTCTTTGACCCTGCATGATATAGTAGTGGTCATCTTGGTGCCATTAATGTTACTCTTTTTCTTAAACATCAGATCGCTTTTCTGCAACACAAAGTTCATCTTCAAAGACATAGCGATTGTGGTTGTGTATGTGTGTGTCTGTTTGACAGGAAAATGTTAAATTCTATGTGGAATGGGACGACTTTTGGGTGTATTTAAAGAAAAAAAAGATGAGGGGGGATTATTATATTAACAAGCTGGCAAATATATATAAGAATTAGCAGCACACGCTTTTGAATGTTAGATTGGCAAGTAGTGATCTCCATGTGGAAGTTTCCATCCGTTGTCTATTGTTTGCATCGATTTAAATTGTTGAACAAGTCTTGGTATCCGCTAATTCCTTTCGATTAATTTGTTTAATAGTTGGAAATTGATCATTAATTTTCAATGTGTATTTAATTCGATGACGTTTTATGGGTTTTGCATACAAAAATAGTTTTTGTGTTTGTTCATGATCATACAAAAAAGATTGTTAGGGTATGATCATTAACATGCAGATGCTTATATTCACTACTTTTATCCTAATGTTAGGCATAATAATGGGAGTCAAGAATCGTCAAATGCTAGATTCTGTTGGGGACTAAAAGATCGTCAATAAGAAGTTCTATTGAAGACTTGTTGTATCATTAATTCATTATTCGAGTTTCGAGATGCCATGCAATATTTTACGCATTTTTTGTAGGCAAATGTGAGACACCTCGAGAAAATATTATGTTCAGTTGCACTCCATTTTTATTGGAATATAAAAGTTTCTTAAGCAATCTCTTGAATTTTTTTTTTTTGGAATAAAGCACTCCGAAGGAGCTATGCTTTAGGTTCCATTCCACAACCACAAAAGTTTCTTAAGCAATCTCTTGATATGGTTGACCCGGTCCATGAAGTTTGCAGGGTACGTATTGCATGGCTTCTGAAGTTTTATGTGGGTCAACAAAATTTGCATGGGCTTTACCCTTATTATTATAGAGAGAAGACATTTCTCAAATAATAATTTGTTTTATACTTAGTTAACAAAATTTGCATATATGTTTTCTTTAATGTGATATTTGATAATAAATCATTAGAGTCAAATTATTAACAGTGCTAAAATTATCTAGTTATAGAAGTTTAACGTTAGTGTTGTTTGAAGTTATATTAATAAGAGAATCAAACAAACAAGACGAGGCTTGTAAAACGTGTGGAATTTTTTTTTCAAATCCGGTGGAAATAATAGGGAAATAACCGGTGCTAGTGACTTTTGGATGATAATTTTTGTTGCAAACGGAATGATACGGCTTTGTTATTTTGATTTCCAAAATAGTTAAACAATTAAAAGTAAAATTTATTTATCTAAATAATAAGAAACAAAGATTATAAATCAATTATAAAAATGAACTATTCATTTAAAAAAGTACATTGAAGGCATCTACAGTGCATTAAACTTGTTAGAGTTTAATAGATTGTCACATCATCATTTTACTTGCTATACAACTCTATATTAATTTTTCTACAATGCATTGAATTCAATAGAGTTCAATGAAATATATATTTAATAGTTAAAAGGTTTTATTTTTTCTATTGAACTTCATATTCATTGAATGTCAACATGATATCTCACAATGGTAGAGTTTAATCTATTTAATGTCAATTAGGCATGACACCTTATTCAACTCTCTTATTAAATTATGCATTGTAGATGCTTTGACTCGGATCAATTAATAATTTCAACTAGCGTCCGGATTAAAAATATAATAACCGGAAATTAGATAATGAATTTCAAAAAGATTTCAAATGCAAAGTAATATTTGAACCATACAAAAACTAATGTGTGAAAGATGAAAACAAAACCAAAATTTGTTTTTCTATACGGGTTTGATTTAATATGATTGATTAGGGCCAATTTGGGAATAATGACATGAAACAAGATTGATTAGAACCATAAAAGGTTTCAGACCGGTCCGACCGGTTTTTAATTTGGTTTCCACACCTTTAGATCCACTTATATTAATTAAGAAATATTTAAATAGACTAGCAGGTGAACGAACAACAAGGTGTCCCAGTCAGATTGAAAGTACCGAATATGGATCAAAGCCAGTTGTGGGCTTAGGCCCAAATATATATTCCTTTATATTTCTGTAACGGTGTCGTTTCTTTCGACTTTCGTCCCACCCAACTTGTCCAACAAGAATTCCTTATTTCAGTCAAAGTCTTCTCTCCTAGGGTTTCAGTTCCGATATCAAAACCCCTTTTACTAAACTGATATTAAATTTGTAAATATAAACATCTCATCGATCCTTCAAGTATGGTGAAGAAATCATCGGAGACTGGTGGTTTAACGATTGCGCCATTTCTGTCTAAATGTTATGAGATGGTTGATGATCCTTCGACGGACGCTTTAATTTCATGGAGTCCGACTAGTGACAGTTTCATTGTTTGGAATGAATCCGAGTTTACTTCCGAATTGCTTCCCAAATATTTCAAGCACAGTAACTACGCCAGCTTTCAACGCCAACTCAATATCTATGTGAGATTTCTATTATTCTATTCGTTTCTTGATTTCTTAACTGGTTATTTGTTGAAAGATCAATCTTTGAATAGATTTGATTAATTCACATAGTTTCTCTGATTCTTTGGCTTATTATCATAACCGTAATCTCGTTTCATTTGTATAATTTTGTTACCCGGAATTCAGTCACAGAACATTGGGTTCCTTAAATTGAGGAACAAAACTTCTTGATTAACCTGAGTTCTAGCAACCAAAATAACCAATAATTTGTCGATTAATTTCTCACTTTCTTGGAAACCCTAGAATCCAATTTTATGAAATAAGATTATTCAAAGGCGATGCCTTTAGGTTGAAGTAAGAATCCGGTTTTTTGCACTAAGGTTATTCAAAGGGAATACCTTTATCCTTAAGTTGGGACATGATAAAGATAATCTCTTTAAGGATGACTTATCAGAAACACTATCTGCATTTGCCAGTGGATCATAAAACCAAATGAGATTCAAGAAATATTGAAAAACCAGTATAACACCTATACATAGACATAGACATAATCCACTATCTTAATCCTAATTTTTTCAGGGGTTTAGGAAAATCGATACAGATAGATGGGAATTTGCAAACGAAGGATTCATCAAAGGCCAAAAGCATTTATTGAAGTCAATAAACAGAAAAAAAGTGACACATGTCACACCTCATCAAAAAGTTACACAAGAAAAAGCTCCAGAGTCCAAACTCATACATGTCACCACACATGATGAAAACCGATATGCAAACTTAAGAAAAGAAGTAGAGAATCTCAAGACAGATAAAAATGCCTTAATGCAAGAGCTTGTGAAACAAAGACAACATCAAGATAATTCACAAACAAAAATGTTAGTTCTTCGTGAACAGCTAAAAGGTATGGAAAAAAACCAACATCAAATGTTGTCATTCATAGTTATGGCAATGCAAAGCCCTGGTTTTTTAGCTCAATTATCAACTCCAGTTCAAACTACATGGCTCAAGAGTGAAAGTAATAGCAAAACTATTTTGAAACCCGTTGTTGAAGATACTGAAGACACTGAAGAAAGTGTGATTCTTCCTCATGAAGGTGCAATTGTGAAATATCAACCACCAGTTGAATTCCCACAAGATGGATTTGAATTTGAGCTTAGTTCTGAAGAAGTGAAGGATTTGTTGAAGGATTTTGATCCTGAGGTGGCATTTGATGAGAGGATTGAAAGTTATGATCCGTTTGTGATCCATGATAATGGTGATGATATGTTGGATCAGCTTCTTTCGAGTCCTTTTTCAGAGAAAAATAAAAGTGTGAAAGATTTTATTGATGAAGAACATGGATTTGAGGAAATTGGATTGGAATCGATGGATAGGTTTAGAGTTTTGACAGAAGAGTTTGAGAAATCTTTGAGTGTGTCAACCATGGAATCTTGATTTCATGGAGTTGAGTTTTGGTACTTTAAGTTGACATCTATTTTTGTATATTGTTAATGTGTATAAGTCGGTTTTCCTTGGGAAAACATGTTTAGAGAAACGCTAAAATGTTCTTCATATACGAATGTTATTTTCCACCTCTATTTGGTGATTAAGATTGTAATCGTAGCTATAAAAGAATTGATATTCTTTTGCCATAAAATGTCTTATGCTTACAATATTTGTCATTGATAAATTGATGTTCATATTAACCATGAGTAACATACCAATCACATTTTTGCTATAATACGTGTTGTTCTGACATGTGATATGAAATAAGTGTGACATGTGACATGAAATAAGTGTTCAAAGAAAGAATACACTTGAAAATAGTTTATGATATTTGCCTTCGAAATTTTGGAGGCCAAAAGTATTTAAAAGGGTTAATTGAAAATATGGCCAAAACATAAGAGGATGGATATAATGAATTGACCACATTTTCTACAATATAACACAAGATAAGCAATGTGAAACAACTATGGGTTTAAAAAGGCGTTGCTTGTTTTTGCAATCCTGTTTTTCGTAGTGGAATTAACCTCTTCAAGCCAAAGGTTTTGTGACTAAAATAAGTTGATATTGTAGAGTTTTGTTTGTTTATATGAAGAAAGGATTTGTCCCATATTGGTAGATTTTAAAAATATGAAGTTGGTTTCATGCCTTAAAAGTAGTCTAAGGTTTTAGTTCAAAAATGTCCCAATTAAGCACTATTTTATTTCATTTCCTCTTTTTTTAGCATTTTGTTTATGTGCTTGTGTAGTAAAAAATTCTTGGCGTTGTGGTGGTGTTTTCGTTTTTTGAGTTCTTAAATTTTCTGGATTATTTGTCATTTGGTACATTGGGTGGTTTTCGTTTATGGATTTCTCAAGTTTTCTTTATTCTTTTTTCATGAGGTGGATCATGTTTGGCATACGTTGGATTGGGTGGTAATTTTTTTATTTTTGTTGTTTTGGAGTTCTTACGTTTTCTTTATTCTTTTTTCATCTGGTGGATTGTTGAGAATGTTTAAGACCTTTTTCCAATATTAACAAATATGAGATGGGTACCATCCCCTTCTTGAATTCCAAGAAATGGCCACTTTTTTTTTTTGCAAGGCAGAAAAAAAAATAAAAGAATTAGACAGAAAGTAGAAAAAACCATGAACAGTTACATAATTGTTAGTCTAGGATCCTGCAACCATCCTACCCAATTGGTATAACAACCTTTTAATCTAGAATTACACCAAAGATAAGATTGAAAAACAATATCATCAAATAAAAAACACTTATTCAGCTTCAAATTCCCAACCAACAGGTGGTTCCTAAACTTTCATATATGCCACCACATTACATAAAAAAACTGCTTCCAAAACTTCCTTACCCAATAAGCACGTTCTCAAAGAACCAAACACGCCACCCACTCACCGAGTAATAAAAAGGTGAGCAACAGATTCAAGGGTACCCTTACATATCGAACAAATCAAGCATGGGACCTCCGTACCTCTTTTTACTATATTATCCTACCTTTTTTTAATAGATTACTCGTAGTTGGTAACCGATCAAGAAACAATCACCAAACAAAAGCATTTACCTTAATAGGGACAATCTTTAGCCATTTAGTTAGGCTCCCTGACACCTCCAATAAAGAGTCATCAACGAACCGTCTCGTAGAAGAGACAATGAACTCTCCAGAACCCAACAAGTTCCAACTCCATCTACCATCAGTGGGAACCAAAGATACATTCTCCAAGACATGTAACAATCCATTGTTCCTCTTCTACACCACCTCTAGGCATCCTGCAAAAAGAAGAGGAAATCGTAGGCTGGTCCAACTTAAGCTGATCTGGCACCTCCCTCTTGTTGGAACGAAACATGGGCAGAAAAGGAATTGCACAATTCTAATGACAGGAAAGTAACAAAGCAACAAAATAAACTACACAGAGAACAGGGCAAAGTCTGCACCTTTATTCACAAAACTTCTGAAAAGGAATACATCACAACGTACACTTTGCCATCCTTTTAAACTAAGAAAAAGTAGTGCCTAATATAAAGGAAACAAACCATCCTGTAACCATGAAAATAGGGACCACTAACCAATGTGACTTGGACTTATTCAAACACACAAGACTAAGTAAAGCTGAACAAAAACGTGCAGAAAACATATTAAAAAAATATGGATTAAGTCAACAATCTCCCCCCTAATCCAGAGTTTGTCACTTGTTTAACACCAATCAACTCCCGCATCTCCTTATGTTTCATTTTCCCCATAACTTTTGTCAGTATATCTGCCTTTTGTTCCTAGTTGCATACATGAGTCACCTTCACTTCTCCCTTTTCCACACAATCTCTAATGAAGTGGAATCTTGTGTCTATATGCTTGCTCCTCCTGTGAAATACTGGATTCTTCATGAGGTCTAAGGCAGATTTGTTGTCAATATATAGAGTTGCAGGTGCTATCTTTTGTCTGGTTATCTCTGTGAGGAGGCGCCTTAACCATATTGCTTGGCATATTGCCATTGTAGCTGCCATAAACTCTGCTTCACACAAAGATAAGGCTACACTTCGTTGTTTCTGGGATGCCCATGTGACCAGATTCTCATTGATGTAGAAAGCCATGCCACCTGTACTTTTTCTATCATTTACATCCATTGCCAAGTCACTATCAGAATAGCTAGCGATATTAATTTCTTTCTTTCCTTTTGAGTAAACCAAGCCATAATCCAAAGTGTCGTTTATGTACCTAAGAATGCCTTTCACCACCTGGAGGTGCTTTTCAGTTGGCTTCTCCATGAATCTACTAACTACACCAACTGCAAATGATAAATCGGGACGAGTATGAGTTAAGTACCTCAACCTTCCCACAATACTTCTGTATTCATGTAACGACCAAATTTTCATGACCAAAAATTTCGTTTTAAAAACATTACTTTTAGAAAATATAAAAAGCTAAAACATTGTCTGATCAAATTATCGCACAAGTGAACCATGTCTAAAAGCCAATTCATACATTCAATTAAAATATCAGAGTACAAATCCCAGTGAAGCTCGTAAATGCAGAAACCGGAGAGTGTGTGTGTGACGTGCCGCTACCGCGCCGGCTCCTTTCCCCTAGCAGAGGAGGTACCTGATACCAAAACTGAAAGCTATAAGCACAAAGCTTAGTGAGTTCCCCCATAATATCCCATACCATGCATACACATAATCAACCATGTTCAGCTATGAGTTATGGGCCTTGCCCACACTCGGGAAGATACGGGCTCTGCCCACACTTCGCTAGCCGGGAGTTACGGGCCTCGCCCACACTTGTGAAGATACGGGCCCTGCCCACACTTCGCCATCTGGGAGATACGGGCCTAGCCCACACTCCAATCCTCGGAGAGATACGGGCCCTGCCCACACTCAACCGCTAACCCATAATATACAAGTATCACACAACAACAAGTATAAGCAACTCTATCATATTAACGCATATATCGTACTCGACTACAACAGAGATACGGGCTCGGCCCACACTCTAGTACTAGCATGTCATCTACACGGGTCGGCCTTGGTGCCTTAGACCCGTTCCTACTGGAAAGGAAACTCACCTCGAAATAGCTGCTGGTCTGTGTGGGAACTGATCACCTACTACTGCTGCTGCTGCTCCGGAAACCCTCCGGCTGCAATTCCCACAACATACTCAATCAAACACTGCTCTCTGACCTTTGGGTAAAATGACCATTTTACCCCTGACCTTGCCCTAAGTCAAAGTCAGAGTCAACTTTCAGTTGACCTCGACTCGCCGAGTTGGCTTTCCAACTCGCCGAGTCCCTACGCAAACGACTGCCCTGAATCCCGATCCTACCCGTCGAGTTAGGCGACGACTCGACGGGTTCGCCTTCATGACCAATATTCAAGTCCTTCATCCTACTCGCCGAGTTGTATGAACAACTCGTCGAGTTCATCTTCATCCGAAGAACACTCATGCTAAGACTCGCCGAGTTGTATGAACAACTCGTCGAGTCTGTTCTTGATCTAAGGAGATTGCCTTGAACTCGCCAAGTCAGGGCATTGACTCGCCGAGTACCTCCATAGATGGGTTAAGCTTCCGACTCACTGAGTCACACCCTGTGACTCACTGCTCACTCGACGCTACAAAAAGGGGACAAACTCGAAGACTCGCGAGCAGACTCGCCGAGTCACATGAACGACTCGCCGAGTCGTTGCCATGCACTCCTAAAATATACCGATTTGCTCGATTCCAGTCCATGCCATTCATAGATCTGGACTTCTAGGACATGAATCACACGTAAAGTTTCCAACTTTACGTGTGGATATTCACCAATATGGATTTTAGGGCTCAAAATGTCTCAAAAGGGTAGATCTAGGGCTAACAAGCAACATGGAGCCAAAAAGCTAACAGATCTGAGCTCCTGGAGCTCAATCTTGCCTAGATCCAAAGGCCAAACGCCTTATTACAACATACAATGCACATACAAGCTTGGGGATTTGATCAAGAAGGACCCAAATGAAGTTTTAAGCATAGAATCAAGGGGAAAACGGGTTATACCTCAAAGGAACTGCTGGAAGAACACAAATAATGCTTGGATGGCTTCCCTTCTTCTGGATCTACTTCCTTCCTCTTTCAAAGCCTTCAAAAACACACCCACTAACCTCAAACTCTCAAAGAATAGCTTAGAACGAGAGATACAGGGCTTTAAGAGTCAATGGGGGCCGGCTTGGGGCTGATAAGTCCTTTAAATAAGGTGCAAACCCCTGAAACTTAGGGTTTCATCCAACAGCTGTGACTCGCCGAGTCCAGGATATGGACTCGCCGAGTCACCAACTTAAACGTGTCCCGGGTCCCGCATCCACTCGGCGAGTCGGACCTATGACTCGACGAGTCCAAGGCTAAAAGAAAGGAAATACTTCAAATAACATTTACGTACCAGGAACCGGGTGCTACAATTCAGTTGGATTGATCAGTTCCCCTTCTTCATCCTTCTTTAGCTGCAACTTCTGATCAATGGGACATTTACTGGAGTTGCAGTCCATCATCTTTGTTTTTTCTAAGATGTTTCTAGCATAAGCCTCTTGCTTTAAAGTTATCCCACCTTCAAATTGACTTACTTTTATCCCAAGATAGTGAGATAGTAAACCTAAGTCACTCATCTCATACCTTTTGTTCATCTGGGCCTTGAAGGTGGTTATTTTCGCCTTGCAATTTCCTGTCACCAGTAGGTCATCCACATACACAGCCACAATCAACACTTTTCCATCTTTTTTACGTGTATATATAGAGTATTCTTGAGAGCATCTTTTGAACTCCAAAATTTTTAAGTACATGTCTAAACAAGCGTTCCAAGCCCTAGGTGCTTGCTTAAGCCCATAAAGGGCTTTCGTGAGCTTATACACTTTGTGCTTTTGACCTCGTTTCTCAAAGCCTTATGGTTGTAGCACATAAACTTCTTCCTCCAGGTATTCGTTTAGAAAAGCTGATTTTACATCTAAATGATGTACCAACCAGCCATGTGTACCTGCTAGGGCGAGAAGAACACGTACCGTTTCAATCCTAGCAACCGGTGCAAAGACATCTTCATAATCAATTCCATGTTTCTAGACGTAACCTCGTGCCACCAATCTTGCTTTATGTTTCATAATTCTTCCACTTGGATCTCTTTTCACCTTGAAGACCCACTTCATTCCAATGGCTTTTCGACCTTTTGGAAGTTCAACCAGATCCCACATCTTGTTTTTCTCAATTGAGTTGAGTTCTGTTCTCATGGCTTCTATCCACTCGTTTTTTCTGCTTGCTTCTGTGTACGAGGTTGGCTCTTCATCATCATTGATCAACAGCAGTCGATCGGTGTGTTCATACAGGTCACTTAGTTGTCGGTACCATTTGGGAGCTCCGCCACCTGTAGAACTCGATGCCATGCTTGACGAACCAAAAGATGAGGGTGGAGTTACAGGCGAGGTTGGATGTGGCGGCGATGAGTTCAGAACGGGATTAACCTGCGATTTAACCGGACTTTCTTGTGGACTTATCTGTGAGTCCATCTGAGAAGTAATGGACTCCGGCCCACTTTCTATCCATGCCTCATTGTTTTGTGGCAGCCCATAATTGACTTCTTCAGGGGTACCTGGTACTGACCCAAATTGAGTATCTTCAATTTCATCTAGGTCATAACCTTCCACCGTAAAGCTCATCCCAGGTGTTGATTTGACTTTGACTGCCTCCTCCCATAACCATGCTTTCTTTTCTTCAAATTTCACATCTCGACTCACATAAATCGACCCCGAATCTGGATCCAATAACCTATATGCCTCCGTTCCTATCTCAATTCCAAGGTGTACCACCCTTTTACTTCTATCTTCTAGCTTCTTTAAGTAGCTTTTTGCAATCTTCATATGGGCGACACATCCAAACACCCTGAGGTGTCCCACGTTTGGCTTTCTTCCAGTCCATAGTTCGTACGGTGTTGTTTCTTTGAGAGCTTTTGATTTTAATATGTTCAAGATATACATGGCATGACTTATAGCTTCTCCCCATAACACGTGTGGCACCTACATCGTTTTCAGGTTGCACCTTACCATCTCCAAAATTGTCCTGTTTCTCCTCTCCACAACACCGTTTTGTTGTGGAGAGTATGGAGTCGTTTAATGTCTTTCGAGCCAGGTTTCTCTGCAATACATGGTGAAATGACTCGAAAGAAAATCACCACCACGATCTGTACGGAACACCTTCATTCTTTCTCCCGATTCATTCTCAACTGCTGCTTTGAAGTTCTTGAAAACTTGGAAGGCTTCATCTTTCGTCTTCATCATGTAGACCCACATAGCCCTTGAATGATCGTCAACAAGTAACATGAAATATTTGTTCCCAGAGGGTGTGGGAGGTGTGACAGGCCCACATAGATCTCCATGTACAAGTTCTAGTCTTCTTGTTGCTCTAAATTTCGATTGTGTTGGGTAGGCACTTCTCGTCTGTTTTCCAACTAGGCAGCCTTCACAAATCTAAGATGGTATGTTCATTCTTGGCATTCCGTTGACCATGCCCTTTTCTGACATCAGCTTCAGCGTATGAAAGTTCACATGGCCCATCCTTGCATGCCAAAGCCATGTGGGTTCAGTGATTTCAGCAAGCATGCACCTTGACTTTACCTCTTCCAATTCAATCTTATACAACCGGTTTTGTGATCTCTGTACCTTCATCAACAACCTTCCTGCAGCATCATGAACCCACAAAAACGGGTCCTTTAACTTAATCTCATCCCCACCTTCTACCAACTAACCTAGGCTTATTATATTACTGCACAAATCTGGTATGTAGTAAACTTCTTGAAGTTTACGTTGCTCACCGTTCTTGCAGTGAAATACTATCGACCCCTTTACTTCAATTCTTACTTTAGACTCGTTCCCAAACTTCACATAGCTTTGGATCGTCTTGTTTAAATCACGGAACTTTCTCTTGTCACTGGTCATGTGGTTGCTGGCTCCGGTGTCCAGATACCACATATTGGACTTGCTTACTACATTTCCCTTTGTTTTTAGTTGTGGGTTCACATTCTCTTCATTCAGGAATACTTCACTAATTTCTTCATCAAAAGATGCTAGTAAGAGGGCTGGTTCATCATCAATATGTTCTTGAATCAAGTTGTTCACCTGATTTCTTTCACGCCTTGGATTCTTGCACTCAGCAGCATAGTGACCAAATTCTTGGCAGTTGTAGTACTGCACACCACTTTTGTCTTGGCTGCTTGATTTCCCACATTTATCTTCTTTATGGTTATGTGAATTACCTCTGCCATGACCTCCGCGGCCTCCTTAATTACCACCTCTACTGCGACCTCTACCCCGTCCTCGTGAGCTTCCACCACGGTTTCCTTTGTGGCTGGATTTGGAGTCTTCTTCTGTCTTCTTCTTGCTTCTTTCTGTCCATTCTTGATGATTCAAGAGGAGCTTCTTTTCATCAGTTTCACCTTGACCCCGCATTCTTTCTTCATGAGCCTTTAACCTTCCTATCACTTCCTCAACTGTCATCTCATCTAAATCACCAAACTGCTCAAGAGTTGAAGCAATCTGCAGGAATTTAGATGGCATTGCCCGTAGTAATTTCTTCACCACATACAACTCTTCAACTGTTTCGCCCAATGTACGAATGTTTCTCACGATGTTAGTCACTTTCACATCGAATTCATCTACTACCTCCGTATCTTTCATGCTCAAAGATTCAAACTCTGCCTTCAGAGTTTGAATTCTTGCTGTCTTCACTCTATCTGCCCCTAGAAACCTTGTCTTCAATGCATCCCATGATTCCTTTGCTGTTTGCTTCTCCGCCAAAGACAACAACATGTCTTCTGGAATGCCTTGGTAGATGGCTGCCAAAGCCATCTTGTCTTTCTTCACTTCAACAACTGTGTTTGTTGTTCTGGGCTCAACTGCATCCCATACTCCTTGAGCCTGCATGAAAACTTTCATTTTTATATCCCAGGCAGCATAATTGGTTCTTGACAGCATAGGGTAGTGGAGTGTGATCTGCCCCTCCTTCTCGTTGTGGTTATTTCCTGTCATCTCTCTCTCATGGGATTGGTATTTGGGCATGCACCAGGTTGTGCTCTGATACCAAATGTTGGAATGAAACAGGGGCAGAAAAGGAATTGCACAATTCTAATGGTAGGAAAGTAACAAAGCAACAAAATAAACTACACAGAGAATAGGGCAAAGTCTGCACCTTTATTCACAGAAATTCTGAAAAGGAATACATCACAACGTACACTTTGCCATCCTTTTAAACTAAGTAAAAGTAGTGCCTAACATAAAGGAAACAAACCATCATGTAACCATGAAAACAGGGACCACTAACCAATGTGACTTAGACTTATTCAAACACACAAGACTAAGTAAAGCTGAACAAAAACGTGCAGAAAACATATTTATAAAAAATTTGGATTAAGTCAACACCTCTCATTATCTAACGCAAAAGCCTATGAAAACGATACATGAAAGGCCTATCTCCAACCCATACATCCTTCCAAAAAGACATTTCAGAACCATTACCAACTCTCTTCTGACAGATGGAAAACAAATTGACACCTTTAGACAATAAATGTAGAATACTATTGATCAGATCCAGCCAAGACGAAGACTTAGAATATGTCGAAGTCTTCTCAATCCCGCCATAACTCCCATGAATAGCTTTCATCACTCTTACCTAAAAAGCATCCTAATGAATAAAAAATGTCCAAATCCATTTGAACAACAAAGAACGGTTGAGGTCAAAGAAGCTATTCACCCCAAGACCACATGCCTCGTTATTAGATAAAACTTGTTTCGAAGTCACCCATGTTATCTTCTTTTCTTCCGAACCAACCACTATAAAGAAGTTATTCCTCAAAGACTCCAACTTTGATAGAATACCCATCGATACCTAATATAAGGACTTAAATTATTAGGCAACGACCCAAGCATTGACTTTAAGAGAGTTAGTCTCCCAACAACTGATAATGTCTTCTCTTTCCACTTCAAAAGTTTAGACACCACTTTTTGAACCATTTCTGTCTAAGAGGACAATGTAGACATATTTCCCCATACACTAACACCTAAGTAAGTGAAAGGGGTTTTCATAGCTGCACAACCAACCTGGTAAGCCATATCTTCGAATTTATTAGAAGGCACGCCTACCCTTAACAATTTACTTTTCGGTTTTTAGATTTCAAAAAAAGCTATATGCCGAAATGATCATGCCTACCGACTGTCTTAACTAGATAATCCTTATTTGATAGCCTTTTATTGTTATTGGGATTAGTGATGGATCTAGCTTTCTGTTATCAGATATCCTTAGATGCTGATAAGTTATACCATTATAGGTCGTTTTGTGTTTGGAGCGCCTACTCATTGGTTGGATCGTTGTTAGTTGTCCAGGTAGTTG
Organism: Lactuca serriola; assembly: GCF_051521515.1. NCBI lineage: Eukaryota > Viridiplantae > Streptophyta > Magnoliopsida > Asterales > Asteraceae > Lactuca > Lactuca serriola. Next base: position 49,576,561 of record NC_136415.1, read on the forward strand.
TTCAGGTGGATTTTCTCGCTATACTCTACATTATAGTATATATCATTTGTATGATAGGATGTTGTTATGTTGTAGCATGTTGTTAGGAAAATAAATAATTAGTCAATTGCCAGTTGTATTGGATTGTTTGGTTGTCTGTTTGTTATATATGTGTTGACATATCAGGTTGTGAGTTAAGGGTGGTCCAACTTTATGTTGCAAGCCAAGATACTTAAGGCAAACCCACTTTATGATGAAATCTAAATGGGTGGACTATTATGGTTTCGGTGAAGAAACCCAAGGGATTTGATTCTAGATTGAGGGGCCATAGTTGGGTCGAGGTAGATATGGCAAGTACGGAAAGACTCATGATGGAGCCTATAGGGCGGGTGGTTCGGGCTGCTATAAGTGCGGCAAGTCGGGGAACTTTGGTAGCGATTGTACTGCTACGATTATCATCTAGGGATCTGATTTGATTTGCTTCCATTGCAATCAGAAGAGCCACAAGAAGGCCAATTGCCTGAGTTTAGCATCAGGAGGACTAGTAGCAACACCTGCTCCAGCGAATCTGAGGATTACAGATGGTCACCAGGGCAAGGTGGAGGCGCCCATTGTTCGGAGCAGGGCATTTTAGCTGACAAGCGAGGAGGCTCGTGCAGCACCCAATGTGGTCACTAGTATGTATCTTCTCCTTATCTTCTTATTTATATTATTTGTAATGCTTATATGTGGTATCGTTATATAGGTTCGTTCGTTGTGAACGATATCCTTGCGTTGGTCCTATTAGATTTGGGGTACCCGATCTTTTGTACCCCTTACGCTTAGCAAGAGATTTGATGATGTCCCGGGAGTTGGATTATCCACTAGAGGTTGAGATTGTTGATGACCGTCCGACGTGAGTCTCGAGGGTTCACCAAGGATGCATCTTGGAGATATTCAGTGAGCCGTATCGGATTGATCTGGTTCTGATTCCCTTACGTGAGAGCAAGGTCATTGTGGAGATGGATTGGTTGAGCCCCAATCCATCTGTAGACCTCTGCAGTGGAAGAGGTGGACCAAATGTCTACAGTCTGCAAAAGGAAGACTGATTGTTTTTTAAAGTCTACATACTACTAAAAATAATTGATTTTTTACTTTGAAAAGAATATTAATAAGCAAATTTTAATAATTTACATACAATGTGCAAAATTTAACAATTTCTGTTGCATTATCAAGCAATAAAAGGATCAGTTTTAAGATATTCAAAAAAAATTAAGAATCTACATATTATGAATCAAAATACCCATAAAACATTACATTGCAAATTATCCAAGCATCAAAATCCAAGCTCTAAACTACATTCCTATGACGTCATCATTATATTCCAGCTTTGGGCAATCAAAATAACCAAGGCCAATCAACAATGGTGGCTTGCCAATTAACATTTCCAAATCAATCACGACATCAAGAACGAATTAGTCCTAAATATGACTAATATACAACAATAGGAATACCTTGTGTAATAAAAGTATATATTTTCGATCAGTGAGTCCATTGACTTGGAATTTTTGAGAAACTAGTAAGGAAATCAATGTGTATTTGAATATGTGTTTGATATTAAAGATACTTTCCCAGTTATTGAACTGCAATGTCAATAATATTGAAAAACTTCAAAGTAATGCAAGAAAGGGAAATTTCAGCAAGTTGCATATGAAACTACTTATTGCAAATATTTTCCAGATTTCAGCAATATATAAACATTTGAAAAGTAATGAAGTCAGCGAATGTCAGTGATGGGTGAGGAGGTGAGGACGACAGTTGTTGACAGCACCGGTAGGGAGAGGAGGAAGATGATCGATGAAGGAGGGAGGCTGTAAGAATGAACGAAGAAGGCGCCTGATAGAAGAGATCATGCATATGTGTGTATTTTTTTAGGTTTTGAATAAATGTGCAGACCTTGGAAACTTAATGCCAAGTCTGTGCCATGAAGACCTCGCGCAAATGTTTTTATGTCTACAAACTTCAAAAAAACAAACACACTACAAGCCTTTATGTTTCTACGTAGTCTGCGCCACGCAGACAAAAGAGATCATGTAGATCTTTAGAGAAAAAAACAAACAACCTCTTAGAGAAGAATAAACATGACTACTAAGAGGAAAAGAATCTCTTGTTTGTTTAGCCTTGGGTAATACATAACAAACGTCAAGAAAATCACCATTAATCCCTAAAGGGTCCGTAAGGAAATCTAAAACCTGATTAGAAGTATAACCAAGTCGGCTATACCGGATGGTCTTTGGCAGAAAACAAACAACATTAAAGTCAAAATTTTCCTTATAACAACTCTTATTGCCTTGATTACAGTAATACATCCCACAATGTTCTCTACCATTCCCCACCATCAAGGTTTGATGTAAATCCTGATGATAATCTTCTCATTAAAAGTCATGCATATCTTATTATCCTTAATAATTTTGTGAACACACATCAAATTAACATTAAATTTTGGAAAAACTAGAATATCAAATAACATAACAAAGGGTTTGTTTGATATGTCTCTTATTGCGTCTAATAAGAGGTAGGACATGACTCCGTCCGAGTCAAACAGTTTGTTTTGCCTATTTGAGAGGTATGAACGTTTATATTTTATCTGACTGAATCATTCCAAAATGCCGTTGATCGAAAAGATTATTGTGTTTTCCTTTTCCCATAAACAAGTCGATATATTCAATTCTGGACCAACACCTTAAACCAAATCGCCCCTAATCTAAGTGACCACAATCCTCCAACCTCGTCGCTATCCTCCATATCTGTCACCATCGCCACCATCCTACATCGCCGTCAACTTTTTGATAATGTGTTCTTTAAAATCGATAGTGTATGCCATTGAATGGGGTAGATTTGATTTTGTACAATTTTGTATGAGATCCCTAACTATGCTTCATAATTTTCTTATCTTTAGTGTTTTGTGATTATTGTTTTCGTTTAGCAGGAAAAGTTGGGAAATATTCTAAGTCTTTTTTAATCCAAAATCTTGAAAATAGTAGCATCTTTATGTTATTAGTTTGTTGTGATTGATGCACATATATCCTTGTGATTTTAACCCAACATGTATTAAATTTGATGTTTAGGTATGTTTGTATGTTCATTTGATTTGTGTGTTCTAAAACAATGAATCTTTCAATGGCTACATATATTACACCAAGGGTAGATTCATAGAACAATGGTTTATAGGCGTAAAACAACATGTTTTTTTTTATTTAGAGGTAGATTCAATCATAGCTTCTGAGCTAGTCAGGCCTCTAACTCATTTATTGATCCACTTCACTAAATAATCACTTCGCACTTTTACACAAGAAAGCATCACTATAATCTCTAACCTAAAATTAACAATCAATCCTATTTTGTTAACAAAAGATATGATCTAGTCTAATGAATAAAGAATCAAAAATAAGAAGCAGTTAAGAACTAAACTAGATTTTTCTAGAGAAATTAAAAGAGAATCAAGAGAAGAAAATAAGCAAAAACGTCCCTCTTTAGCTTCGACATGCATTATATATTCCCCGAGTCATGAAATGGGTGACCCATAGGTTTAGAAGGCCCGTGAGCCTTCAAAAAGTCCCATCCGAAAATCTATATAAATGAATCTTTGAAGTTTAATTCTTAGTGTTATGATCATTCTTTTATTCTAGCTCTACATATGCCCAATAATATAAGCCCAAATGACATGCTTATAATGTCCAGTTCCCGGTACGTATTTTTAATATAAGTTTTTTGCATTTTTACTCTGGGACTCGACGAGTGGGAGCCCCCAACTCATCGAGTCGATGTGAATTTTGTGACGCGGGTGGAAGAATCTACTCACCGAGTCGGAAGCCCCGACTCGACGAGTAGACATGTGGGGATGAAACGCTAAGTTTGAGGGTTTACACCCTATTTAAACAAATTATAGGGTCTTCACTCCAGCCTCCATCACCCTCAGACTCTCTTCATGAAACCCTAATTGAATATTGAGTGTTCTTGAGCTTTTTGTGCCATTTGTGTGTCTTTGAAGCTTGAGAAGAAAGAGGAGGTTTGGGAGATCAAGAGAAAGCAAGTAGATCTAGAGGTTTTGGCACATTTCTAGTTCAGTTGAGGTATAAAGCTTATTCCTTGACTATTCATTTCTTAGATCTCTATTTAGGGCTAGTTTCTACCTTTTTCTAAGTCATAGTGAGGCCATTTTCGGGATTGTGTGCATCAATGGGGTTGTACATTAAGATCTTGAACCTTTAAGGGTTCCCATGGCATAAAGTTGCCAACTTTATGGCTATAGGAGTCCCATGCACCATGTAGACTTCATTTTGGGTCCTTATGAGCTACTTAACCCTTGCATGCACGTAAAGTTTGTAACTTTACGTGCTATATTGACTCTAGGAGGTCAGATCTATGTTCTAGATGCATTAAGCCCGACTAAAATCGACGGGATAGACATGGACTTTGGGGGAATCGATGAGTCGTTCATGGGACTCGGCGAGTTGGGTTATGGTTCCCCAACCTTTAATAGTTGCTGATCGATCTGGTTGAGTCTAAAAGAGGACTCAACAAGATGGACGTGAATACGGGCTTGAAGATCAAAGACCTCGACGAGTTCAAGGATGAACTCGGCAAGTTCAAGGCTATGTCCTCACTATATGAAGAAGAACTCGACGAGTTCATGGAAGAACTTGTCTAGTCAAGGACTAAACTCTTCAACTTGTATGAAGCAGGACTCGACGAGCTAAAGGAAGAGCTCGACGAGTCATGAGCAAAAGGCCCCGATTCTGTATGAAGGAGAACTCGAAGAGTAGGATTGAAGTTCCAGTATTTTGTGGGTTATCGAACTCTACGAGTTAGTGGACCAACTTGACGAGTTGAGTCAACCAAGATGTTTGACTTCGACCAAAAGTTGACTTTGACCAGGGTGTTGACCTTGACTTTGACTTTAACCTGAGTTGATCCTTGAAAGGGTTAAGAGTATGAAATGGTAATTAAGGAAGGTTGTTATGTGTAGGAGTTTAGGAGTTGATCTCGACATCAAGGACAGTTCGGACACTTCATGACATTGAGGTGAGTTACCTTCCAGTAGATATGGGTCGAAGGCACCAAGGCCGACCTACTAGTAAGAGTTATAATAGAGATAAATGTCTTCGTGGTAATTTCCTGTTATGTTGTTGCCTGTTATGATTATGTGCTAGTCTGATATGATGTTATGTGATATTAGGGGGAATAGTCCCCATGTCCGGTCGATAGGACCAAGGGGTAGGTTGGGCACCCCGGTATGCCTGATAGAATGATTATGTTATGCTATTATGTAGTAGTAGTAGTAGTAGTAGTAGGGGTGAAATAGTCACCGTAAACAGTTAAGATAAATCGAAGGGGTAGGTCAGACACCCCGGTATGTCTGACATGGGTAGATTAGGCACCCTGGTATGCCTAGCAGGGGTAGGTTGAGCACCTCGATATGCTCAACAGGGTAGGTCGGGCAACAAGATATGTCTGGTAGTATATGTTATGTATGGTATGTGGTATGATGGGGGGACTCACTAAGCTTCTTGCTTACAATTTTCAGTTTTGTTTTCAGACACCTCTTCATTGAAGGGGGAAGGAGCTGGCACGGTAGCAGCGCATCACACACACAAGATTTCCACATTATGAGATTCTTGGCATTGTACTCTGACATTATTACTTTTTTTATGAAATGGTTTTGAGACATGTGATTGTGGTTTTATGAAATGATATGTCTTGATGATGTTTTCTTATAAATGTTTTTCTAAAACGTTATATCAAAAATTAAAATTTTGGTCTGGAAAATTGGGATGTTACAAGTTGGTATCAGAGCCTTGGTTTGAGGGATTCGGACACACTTTCGGTGGTGTTTGGACTCAAATCGAGGGTTTGAAAGATTTTCACAAGAAAATAGTTTTTCCAAAAGTTAGAGTAAAGAGTTTTGAGAAAGAACAAGGTGTGTGATGCGTGCAACTGGCCGAGCTCAAGTAAGTTTTCCCAAGCTACCCATACATCATATGTTATGATATGATATGATTATTAGAACTGCATGCTAGATTAGGGCTAAGGATCTAGGAAGGATGCCTTTTGTGCCTATAGTATGTGTATGAGAACCGCATGCGAGAATAGGGCTAAGGATCTAGGAAGATGCATGGTATGCTTGTTGTATGTGCTTATTGAGCTGCATGATAGTACTGAGTAGTCAGTGATATGATAGTCGGGATAGGATATGCTTGGTTTGGGTTACTTAATGCTCGAATGTTGCTTGCTTTATGCTATTAGGAGTTCTAGTTATCTCTAATTAACTAGTAAACAAATACGCTAAGTTACATATTACAAGGACTAAATAGTTTCAAAGGGTTAGGTTTAGCCCTATTTCGCAGCTCTCGCTTGAGTCTAACCGTTGTAGGAAGAGACCTCTCACTCGATGAATTATCTGGTCTTAGTAATATGTAATGGTATTCGCGAGCTAGTTAGGGAGAGTTGACAAGGACTTCTTATGCAACTGATGGTGGAGAGTGGGTTGGAGGAGTTACCCTAGGCTAAGCCTAGAATGAGATTAGCACAGAGTCCAGCAGTAGTAGAAAGGACTTGGTGAAGTCGAAGCAATCCTTGAGGAAAGTATGGATAGATGTGGAAGGTAGTATGGGCCCGTACTACTGAAAGCATAGGATCCGTTCTCGAATCAAGGAGGGCCGAGATAGAACCGGGGAACTTGTAGAGTGTGTGAGACCTCTCGAGATTATGTATGACCTTGAAACTTATGTATTTTGTTTCAGAATGGTGGTGATTACGCATCACGGAGCAGGAGGATCGGGATCAGGTTCAGGTTCAGGTTCCAAGCTAGTTGATGAAGGACTACGCGAGTTCATCGCGTCTGAGATCATGAGAGGCATCCTTGAGTCGACCCCGATGATATTTGGGTCGATCAAGGAAGGGATTATTGAGCTAATGGAGGATCGCCTCAAGGAATTTAGGAGCGACATGGCATCTGGCTAGACAGGGACACGCACACTCTTCTTCAAGGACTTCAGGGGATGTGGTGAGTCAGACTTCCATGGGGTGAAGGACCCCATTATTTACAGGAGGTGGATCGCAGACATGGATTCCGCTCAGTTAACGAGCTTCTGCCCTGAGGGGTCGAAGGTCCGGTATGCTGCAGGTTGTTTAAGGGACAGAGCTAGAGATTGGTGGGATTCAGTTGGTGATTCATTGGGAGCCTCAGCCATTGAGGCCATGACTTAGTCGGATTTTGTGACCAAGTTCAGGGCCGAGTTCACTCCAGCTGTGGCGCTTCAGCAGCTGGCCAGGGAGTTTCTTGACCTGAGACAGACTACAGAGACAGTGGCAGAGATTACCACCAAGTTTCGAGAGAGGGCGTTATTGGTGCCTCAGTATGCAGGGGATGAGGAGATGCGGAAGACCCATTATCATGACATATTGAGAGCTGACATTCAGAAACGTCTCAGCTACTCGACATGTCTGACATTGGATGACATGATTGCGAGGGCGAGAGAGAGGGAGATTGATATAGAGCACATCAGGAAGAGGAAGTCAAGGGATAGACAGGTTACTGGGGTTTCGGGGAAGAAACCCAAGGTATCTGACTCTAGGTCAGAGGGCCATCAGGGTTGAAGCCGCTACGGGAAATGCGACAAGCTACATGAGGGGGTTTGTAGGCTAGGGTCATCGGGCTGCTATAAGTGCGACAAGATTGGACACTTTGGCAAGGATTGTACTGCCCCAACCCCCACATTCCAAACATCAGGCCTGATTTGCTTCCATTGCAATCAGAAGGGCCATAAAAAGACCAATTCCCCGAGACTAGTATCCGCAACGCCAGTGGCAGCGCCAGCTCCAGTGACCCTGCGGATTACGGATGGCTGACAGGGCAAGACAAATACTCCGGTGGTGAGGATTCGAGCCTTCCAATTGACCGCTGGGGAGGCACGTGTTGCACCCAATGTGGTGACGGGTATGTTTTCTTCTCCCTGGCTCTTATTATATCTCATTTATGATATTTATGTATATGTTTTATGTGTTGTTTAGGATCGTTCCATGTGAATGGTATCCCAGCCCAGGTATTATTCGATTCGGGATCTACCCGATCATTTTTCTCTCTTGCACTTAGCAAGAGGTTTCCTGAGTCTTCGGGCATGTTGGATTGTCCTTTATAGGTCGAGATTGCTGGCGACTGATCAGTACAGGCATCAGAGGTTTTTAGAGATTGTGTTTTGAGACTATATGAGGAGCGCTACCTAGTAAACTTTTGTTAGGCATGTCAAAACCAACAAATAAAGGGGTACGATATACTCCAAAAGAACACCACTATATTACACTAAAAGGTAGTACAAGGTAAGTAGGGTCGATCTACAGAGACACGGGACAATCAGTTTATACCTATTTGCGCAAGGTACTTCAGTCACCAACAGTAAAGAGGGAGTTTTGAATGCAATGATGATAACAAACAATTAAAAACACAAGTAATCAACTAAATGAGTGAATTAAATTCAGAATTTGTAAGGACTCCAACTATATGTATGACAACTTAGCAATGCGATTCCAAGATAACATGATATTTGCTCAATTCCATCTAAGTTGGTACTTGAAAGTGTTAACAAGCTCTAACACTTTCTATTCACCATATTAATGAACCAAAATAAGATCTTTGATTAACCCTAACCTTAGTAACCTAATCTAAACAAGCTCTTAGAATTAGATTAAAAGATTGCATTAAGCTTTATATGAATGTTCCCAACAACATGCAATACTCCTCAAAAGCTCGAGAGTGTAAAAATGTGTTAAAAGATTTACACTAAATTCATTCAATGGAAATCAATTTAATTCTTGTTACTTAGTCCAATTCACAAAACAATTACGGATTTTTCAAAATGAATAACTTGAATGACCTAACCCTAATTCAAATGGCCAATAAGAATCAAAATTAGAATCAAACATTCAATTGAAGCAAAATAAATTTCACTAGATAGAAATTAAAAGCAAACATCAAGTCATATGAATGAAATCACAACCAAGAAGTCAAAACATAAAGTTTGAGAAACTAGGGTTCTAGCCACATATGGCTAGAACAAAATCACAAGTTAAAAGATGGAAATAATGTGCAATTACAACTTACAAATAAGAGAAATAATGTTTCCAAATGATAAATGATCAAATCCTTGCAAAAGCCTTCAAAATCCCCTCACCAATAGTGCTCTGATATGATGTGTGTCTCTAAAAATGACCCTAATCCCGTAATATGAAAGATAGGAAAAACTGTCAAAAGGCAGTTTTTGGGTCGAACAGGGCCCGTGTCAAAATAGGCTAAACTGACACAATTCGTGTTCAGCATGATCAACATGACCCGTGTTAAAATAGGCTAAACTGACACGAGTCGTGTTCAGCATGGTCAATAACTTCTTCTTGGTCAAACACGACCATGTTCATTTTTTAGTGCAAATCCAACAGGACCCATGTACAAAATGCACCTAACAACTTGGTTCCCATTCTGTTGCTTGATTTTTTCAACTTTTCCGTTCTTCGCCCGATCATCCCGAAATCTTCACCAATGCTTCCCGGCACCTCCCAAAGCGCGTTCTATCCTCCGGTTTACTTGAAAAGAACATGAAAGCATGAAAATAAGGTTGTTCTAGAGACTGACATGAATTAGATGAAATGAAAGAAAAATGAATAACAACTATGCTAAATAGATGCATAAAAGGGACTAAAAGTTGTGCAAAAAGGTGCACAAAATGCACCTAACAACTTGATGCCCATTCCGTTGTGTGGGAACAAGGTTATCATTGGCATGGACTGGTTGAGCCCTAATGGGGAAATGATCGATTGTGTGCAACAATTAGTATGGGTCAAGACCCCAAGCAGGGGATAGCTGGTGATTTAGGGTGAGAGGCCACAGCGTGGACTAGCTTTATGCTCAGCAGCGAGGGCTAGGCACTATCTTCAGCAGGGTTGCACAGGGTATGTCTCCTATGTTATGGATACCGAGAGGTGGGTAAGGTGACTGTGAATGATGTACCAATGGTGCAAGAGTACTCGGAAATATTCCTAGAGGAGCTGCCTGGGATACCTCCGGAGAGACAGGTAGAGTTCAGGATCGACCTAGTCCCTGGTACGGCTCCTATATCCAAGGCACCATATCGGTTGGCTCCTCCAAAGATGCAGGATTTGTCTACACAGTTGCAAGAGCTGTTAGACAAGGGATTCATTAGACCGAGCAGTTCACCCTGGGGAACCCCGATCATGTTTGTAAGGAAGAAGCACGGGTTGCATGAATGTGTATAGATTACCGGGAGCTGAACAAGGTAAAGATGAAGAACCATTACCCACTCCCGAGGATTAATGATCTCTTCGACCAGCTACAGGAGGCATCTTGGTTTTCCAAGACAGACTTGCATTCAGACTACCATCATATGAGGGTCAGAGACGAGGATGTACACAAGACTATTTTTCGGACTCATTATGGCCACTACAAGTTCGTGGTGATGCCCTTCGGGCTCACCAATGCTCCTTCCGCGTTCATGGACCTTATGAACCGCATATGCAGATCGATGTTAGATCGGTCTGTGATAGAGTTCATTAATGACATCTTGGTTTATTCCAAGACGTAGGAGCAGTACGAGGAGCACTTGCGAGAGGTGTTGGATACCTTGAGGAGGGAGAGCTTGTACGCCAAGTTCTCCAAGTGTGAGTTACGGTTACGCGAGGTGTAGTTTCTTGCGAACCTTGTCACCCAGAACGGTATTTTGGTCGACCCGGCCAAAGTGGAGGCCATGATGAGATGGGAGGTTCCAAAGTCTCCATCTGAGATTCAGAGTTTCTTGGGGTTGGCAAGCTATTACTGGAGATTCATTCAGGACTTCTCCAAGATAGTCGTACCCTTGACCCGATTGACGAAGAAAGACGTGGTCTTTCGTTGGGGGCCTGAGCAACAGGCAGCGTTTGAGACATTGAGACAGAGACTATGCGAGACGTCGATTCTATCCCTCTCAAAGGACATGTAGGATTTGGTAGTATACTGTGATGTGTCCATTTCAGGGTTGGGCGTAGTATTAATGCAAATAGGGCATGTTATCGCCTATGCCTCGAGGCAGCTGAAGCCTCACGAGGTGAACTACCCGACGCATGATCTGGAGTTAGTGGCCCTGCATGAAGCGGGAAGTAGCCTGACACGTCAAGGGATGCCTGACCTGCAGGAAGGTCAAGGCCAAGCACCAAGGGCCTCATGGTAAGACACAACTGTTGGATATCCCTACGTGGAAATGAGAAGATGTTACTATGGATTTCATCACGAAGCTTCCCAAGACCGCACGGGGAGTAGATTCGATTTGGTCATCGTGGATCGGTTGACCGATAGTGCCAATTTCATAACGATCCAGGAGAGCATCGCAGCTGACAAGCTGGCCGACATCTACATTCGAGAGGTAGTTGCATGACACAGAGTGGGTACTCGTCTGCACTTCAGCACCGCTTTTCACCTGTAGACGGATGCTCAAAGCGAACAGACCATCCAGAATTTGGAGGATATGTTGCGGGCATGCATCTTAGACTTGCGTGGTAGCTGGGATACCAACCTTCCCTTGGCAGAGTTTTCCTACAATAATTGCTACCACGCGAGTATTGGCCATCCTCCCTTCGAGATGTTATACGGGAGGAAGTGCAAGACCCCGATATGCTGGGGAGAGGTTGGAAAAAGGGTCATAGGGAGTACCAAAGTGGTATTCAAGACGACAAAGAGGATCCAGTAGGTCGGGAGCAGGCTTCAGACTGCTCAGAGTCGGCAAAAAAGTTATGCTGACAAGCGCCGTTCAAACCTGGAGTTCCAGGTCGGGGATATGGTTCTCTTGAAGGAGTCACCTCGGAAAGGTCTCATCTGGTTCAAGAAGAAGGGCAAATAAGGCCCCAGGTACATCGGTCCTTTCAGGGTTGCAGCCCGGGTGGGCAACATGGCGTATAGGCTAGATCTGCTAGCCGAGCTTAGCCAGATTCATAGTACCTTTCACGTCTCCCAACTGCAGAAGTGTCTGGTAGACGAAACTGCAGTGGTGCCTCTAGAGGATATTCAGGTGGATGACAACCTGAACTACATTGAACGACTAGTAGCTATCCTCGACAGGAAGTCGAAGGATCAGAGGAACAAAAGGGTTGAACTGGTGAAGGTGCAATGGCAGCACCGCAAGGGATCAGAATGGACGTGGGAGCCATAGGATGAGATGAGAGAACACTACCCTGAGCTTTTTCCAAATGCATCAGCATACTTCGAGGACAATGTTTAAAACAAGTGGGGGAGAGTTGTAACGCCCGGTTCCCGGTACGTATTTTTAATATAAGTTTTTTGCATTTTTACTCTGGGACTCAACGAGTTTGAGGCCCCAACTCATTTAGTAGATGCGAATTTTGGGACGCAGGTGGAAGAATCTACTCGCCGAGTCAGAAGCCCCGACTCGATGAGTAGACCTGTCTGGATGAAACCCTAAGTTTGAGGGTTTGCACCCTATTTAAACAACTTATAGGGTCTTCACTCCAACCTCTATCACCCTCAGACTCTCTTTACGAAATCCTAATTTAATATTGAGTGTTCTTGAGCTTTTTGTGCCATTTGTGTGTCTTTGAAGCTTGAGAAGAAAGAGGAGGCTTGGGAGATCAAGAGAAAGAAAGTAGATCTGGAGGTTTTTGGCACATTTCTAGCTTAGTTAAGGTATAAAGCTGATACCTTGACTATTTATTTCTTAGATCTCTATTTAGGGCTAGTTTCTACCTTTTCTAAGTCATAGTGAAGGCATTTTCGGGATTATGTGCATCAATGGGGTTTTATATTCAGACCTTGAACCTTTAAGGGTTCCCATGGCATCAAGGTGCCAACTTTATGGCTATGGGAGTCCCATGCACCATGTAAACTTCATTTTGGGTCCTTATGAGCTAGTTAACCCATGCATTCACGTAAAGTTTGTAACTTCACGTGCTATATCGACTCTAGGAGGTCAGATCTATGTTCTGGATGCATTAAGCCCGACTAAAATCAACTAGATAGACATGGATTTTGGGGGACTCGATGAGTCGTTCATGGTACTCGGTGAGTCAGGTTATGCTTCCCCAACCTTTTCTATTTCTGATCAATCTGGTTGAGTCTAAAAGAGTACTCAACCAGATGGACGTGAATATGGGCTTGAAGATCAAAGAACTCGACGAGTTCAAGGATGAACTCGACAAGTTCAAGGCAATGTCCCCACTATATGAAGAAAAACTCGACGAGTTCAAGGAAGAACTCGCCGAGTCAAGGACTAAACACTTTAACTTGTATGAAGCAGGACTCAATGAGTTAAAGGATGAGTTCGGTGAGTCATGAGCAAAAGGTCCTGATTCTATATGAAGGAGAACTCAACGAGTTCTTGAAAGACTCGACGAGTAGGATAGAAGTTCTAGTATTTTGTGGGTTATGGAACTCGAAGATTTGGTGGACCAACTTGGCGATTTGAGTCAAGCAAGATATTGATTTTGACTAAAAGTTGACTTTGACCAGGGTGTTGACCTTGACTTTGACTTTGAACTGAGTTGATCCTTGAAAGGGTTAAGATATGCCTGACAGTATGTTGAGCACCCTAGTATGCTCAGCAGGGTAGGTCGGGCACCCAGATATGCCTGACAGTATGTGTTATGTATGGTATGTGGTATGATGGGGGAACTCACTAAGCTTCGTGCTTACAATTTTCAATTTTGTTTTCGGGTACCTTTTTATCGAAGGGGAAGGAGTTGGCACGATAGCAACGCATCACACACATGATTTCCGCATTATAAGATTGTTGGGATTGTACTCTGACATTATTACTATTTTTATGATATGGTTTTAAGACATGTGGTTGTGGTTTTATGAAATGATATGACTTGATGATGTTTTCTTATAAATGTTTTTCAAAAACGTTATATCAAAAATGAAAATTTTTGTCTGGAAATTGGAATGTTACAATGCTAAAGCCTAAGATATGACTATATCCCTAAAACACAAATAAGAAAAGGTAAATCTCTAAAAATAAGAGTGAAAATTGAAGTAGTAATTAAAAGAAAGAACTCTGTCATTTACTCTTCATTAAAAGACATAAACAATAAATTGTTTATTGATAACCAAGTTTTGGTGAAGTGGGGTTATATATATATATATATATATATATGTAGAGAGAGAGAGAGAGTGAGAGAGAAATTTATTATCCTCCTATATTTTGTTCCTATGTATTTTCATACCAAATTAAATGGTGACATGTGTAACATTTAATGCTCATTTATTGAAATTTAATAATATTTTAGGATACTAATATGACATATGTCATCATTTAAATGGGTAAGAGAATTGGTAGAGACAAAAGGTAGGAGGATATTTAATTTCTCATATATATATATATATATATATATATATATATATATATATATATATATATATATATATATATATATGAATCGTATCCGGTAGAAACACAAGAAATAGTACGAATCAGGAGAAAAATAATCTCCTGAATAATAGGCATATATTGTCTAATATTTACGTATGCTGATAACATTACTTTCATTGGTGAATGGTCTGCAGTTAACTCTATAAATATAAATAGACTTCTTAGATGCTTCTTTTGGCATCTAGAACGCTGCATCGTCACCATTCATGCCCCCCCGTGCCCCCTCCCAATGACAATGCTGCTCCGATGGGTGACAATGAAGTTGGAACCCTCGATTGATCTTAATCGAGGGCTCATGGAAAACTCACAGATCAAATCTGACCACGAACCTAGCGACTGCGTCTCTTCTTCGCTTGAAGCAGAAAAAACAACCATTATTGGTAAGCAATTGGGGTTCGACATAGAGATGGACAATCCTATATTAGCAGAAGTACTGGGTGATGTGGGAGCTAACACATTACTCTAATGAATTGGATGTCACTTAATATCAGGGGGATGGGGGAAACCCCAAAAATTACGTGGTTTAGGAGATTGAAAATAAAACATCGACTCTCTTTTTTTGGAATTCAAGAAACCCAACTAACGAATGCAGAAGATATCGATGTTGGAGGATGTTAGGACTCCAACAACTTCGGTCAAACAGCTGTTAATTCCAATGGAAGATCTGGTGGGATATTAAGCATTAGGGACAAAAACCTTTTCAATGTCACTGAGGTTATCAAAAACAGGTACTTTCTAATCACAATTGGCCAATGGAAGGGCATATAAAGAATAACTATTTTGCCAATGTTTATGGGCCTCACTCGAATCCAGAAAAAAGAACACTTTGGGAGAATATAAGCAGGTTAAAAAATGAAAAACATGGATCTTGGATAATATTTGGAGACTTCAACGTGGTGAGGCACCCCGAGGAACGAATAAACTCACAATTTTGTCAATCCAGTGCCAGAAGCTTCAATCAATTTATTCATGAAGCAGACCTCCATGAAGTCAAGATGGGAGGTCACAGATTTACCTATTTCTGTCGACATGAGTTAAAATTAAGCAAATTAGATATATTTCTAGTCTGCTCAAACTTCACTGATAAATTCCCCAATACATGTGTCACTGCCCTGCCAAAAGAGTTATCTGATCACTGCCCATTACTGCTTTCCACCGATCTCGCTGATTTTAGGCCCATGCCATTCTGATTCTTTAATGGTTGGATGCAAAGAGCAGATTTCAATACGGTCGTAGACAATGCTTTGCAATGTTTTAGGGGATATGGTACCCCTGATTTATATCTGGCTGCCAAACTCAAACATCTCAAAGAATGCTTGAAGAAATGGAGACTCACCTCATTCTCAAAAGAAAAAATAGAGTTAGATCAGATAAAAAAGCTTGTTGACTCGTTGGATATGGTAACTGAATCAAGAACCTTGACGTCAGTAGAGACGAATCAACGCAAGGATGGGAACCAAAAAATTATTAAGTTGGAGAAATGGGCAGCCCTTGATCTCAAACAAAAATCACGTATTCGATGGACAGTTGATGCGGAATAGAATACCCGTTTCTTTCACGGTCATGTGAATAATAAGAACATGAAAAATACCATATATGGCCTAACAATCAACGGTGCTTGGTCGACAGATGTGCAGGAAATCATGGGTGAAGCATTTAGATTCTTTGAACAAAAATCCAAGGAACATTGGCCCGAAAGGCCTAGACTAATCAGTAATCAGTTTATGACCCTTTCTGAAGAGGATAGTGGGAACCTGGAGAAACCTTTCACACTTGAAGAGATCAAGTCAGCCATATGGGCTTGTGGAAATGAAAAAGCCCCAGGTCCGGATGGTTTTACTTTCAAGTTCATCAAAAATCAGTGGGAAAGGCTTAAATATGATATCTTCGCTTTCGTCAAATATTTTGAACACACTGGCAAATTATCAAGAGGATGTAACTCCTCATTCATAACATTGGCAGCTAAGGTCAAAGATCCTTTATCCCTAAGGGACTTTCGTCCTATAAGCCTCATTGGATGTCTTTATAAGATCATTGCCAAGGTGTTAGCCTGTAGACTCAAGAAGGTGGTGGGACTCACTGTAGATGAAGTTCGGTCTGCATATGTAGATGGAAGAAGCATTCTTGATGGTCCTCTGATTGTAAATGAAATCTGCTCTTGGTCAAAGAAGATGAAAAAGAAGATATTACTCTTCAAGGTCAACTTTGATAAGGCGTTTGACTCCGTTAACTGGAGTTTTCTTGACTCAACTATGAAGAAAATGGGGTATGGTATGAAATGGTGTAATTGGATTCGTGGCTGCCTGACTTCATCCAGATCATCAGTTCTTGTAAATGGCTCTCCCACAAAGGAATTCTCACTTGAGAAAGGGGTAAAGCAGGGAGATCCCTTATCCCCATTTCTGTTTATAATTGCTATGGAGGGTCTCAATATAGCAATGAAAGCTGCCTACAACAAAGGGATATTCCAAGTTCTTAAAATCCCAAAGTTAGACATGCACACAAAAACCGGTTTGGGCTATAGGATCCGATCCGATCCGAAAACCGGATTTGGTCAAAACTGGTTTTGACCGAACCGGATCGGATTGAACCGGCCACCGGATCGAGACTTCGGACAGCAAATCGGATTATACCCCGGATCGAGAACCGGATTTTGTTGCAACCGGATCCAAAACCGGTTTGAAACCGGATTTTTTGTTACCGTTAAAAAACGGGAAAATTTGAATTTTTTACTAGCCGTTGGAACTTAAAAAAAACGGCTACTTTGACTTTTTTTGACTTTTTGGCACTTCTAAACACCTATATATACCTTTCATTTGCTACATTTCAATTTTACACAAAAAATTTACTATTTATTTCATAATACTCAAAAAAATGAGCTCGAGAAATTCAATCGCGGGTCAAGATTCGGATGCAACGGTGGTTAAAATCATACCAACCACTCGGAGTAAAGAAGTGTGGGAACATTACGATTTGTGTTTGTTGTCGAACGGGAAGGAAAAAGCGAGATGCAAGAAGTGCGGAATGTTTTTGGGAAAAGATGGCAATAGCACGTTAAGGAGTCATACAACAAAAACTTGTCCGGCTGTAAAAGGTCAAAGCGATCCAAGTCAACCAAATATTACTCCCGACGGGTCGATCTTCATTTACAACAATGATGACCTTTGTGAAAGCTTTTGCAAGTTCGTGATTCAAGAGGGCTATCCTTTCAACCACTTCGACAACCCACAATTAACAAGGATTTTGCGGGAAAAAATACAACCGCAATACCGGCAAGTAAGTCGCACTTCTCTTAGACGTGATGCTTTAAAGTATTGGGATATAGCCAAAAAAGATATGCAATTGGGATTTTTAAATATAAAAACCGGTGTTTCTTTAACCTGTGACGTTTGGTCCTCCGCCGGTAGTTGTCCCAAAAGCTATCTTTGTGTCACGATACATTGGATAGATCCCTCTACTTGGGTAATGAACAAACGAGTTATTGCTTTTGAACTTTTTGCGCATCCTCACACGGGGGCAAGATTATTTGCAATTTTAGTAAGCGTTATAGAGACTTATAATTTACGCGACAAAATCTTCTCTATTTCGTTTGACAATGCAAGTAACAATACCGCCGCGGCAAAAAGATTAATTGCAAAATATAAACCTATTTTGGATGGCTCGTTTTTTCATACTAGATGTGTTTGTCACATTATTAATCTTGCGGTACAAGATGGTTTAAAAATGATAGATTCGACGATTGAAAAATTCAAAACTGTGTTAACTAGAGTTTTTGGAAAAAATAAAGCTACAATGGAAAAATATCGAAAGTTTGTCATTTCCATTAACGTAACTCCATATAGTCCTCATTGGGATTGTGACACTAGATGGAGTTCAACATGCATGATGTTTGAAAGTTTGACACGTCAAAGAATCGCTTTGCAATTATTTTACGACACAATTTCAAAAGGAAAAAACCCGGTTTCGGATTATGATTGGGATTTGATGGAAGAGTTTGTGGAAATGTTAAAAGTTTTTAAACAATCAACCACTTTTCTATCGGGTGTGTATTACCCTACAAGTCTGTTGTTACTAAATGAATTGTGGTTGATGTCCGCACAATTGGAACGTTTTGAACAAAGAAGTGAAATATTTGTTTTGGTTACGAGACCAATGAGACAAAAACTAGTCAAATATTTCAAAGAAATGCCACCACTTTTTACTTGCGCCGCGACATTAAACCCATGTATCAATGTTACGGGTGTAGAGGCTTTGATTACCAAAATTGTTATGCCTTTAAATTTTCACAAAGATAACTCAAACTACATCCGTAACCAAATAAACGTTTTTAATGATACTTTTACTAATTTGTTTGACATTTACGCTACAAAATATGGCAATATGTCAAACACTTTTGCAAGTGTAACCGACTCTACTAGCGGTGCATCGGGTAGTGGTGGGGGTCGAACGGATTTTCATATCGACCTCTATAACTACCTTTTGGAGGAGCAAAACAAAAGAGCACGCACATTAACGCCTAGTAGCGAACTTGGAATTTATATGGGTTCAAACTTTTTAAAATTCATGAGTGCACCACAATTTAAAATTTTGGATCTTTTGGCTTGGTGGAGAGAAAAGGAAGCACAATTTCCTATTCTCTCTGTCATGGCCCGTGATTTACTAACCATCCAAGCTTCCACGGTAGCTTCGGAATCCGCTTTTTCTTTTAGTGGAAGAGTTTTATCAAAGTTGAGGACGAATCTTACCCCGGTTGCGGTAGAGGTTTGCGTTTGCATGAAGGATTACTTGGATTCTGTGGAACGTATACAACACTTGGCATCACTAGAAGGCCCACTATCACAAAATGTTGAACAGGAGATCATGGATGAAGAATATGCA
This sequence comes from Lactuca serriola, assembly GCF_051521515.1. Classification (NCBI taxonomy): domain Eukaryota; kingdom Viridiplantae; phylum Streptophyta; class Magnoliopsida; order Asterales; family Asteraceae; genus Lactuca; species Lactuca serriola. The sequence goes on from NC_136415.1 coordinate 49,595,880, forward strand.
CAAGGCTTATCAACACATCCAGAAGATGAAGGCGATGACGATGAAGTCGAAGACGAAGACGGGTATGACGAATATGGCATTGATGAGACCCCTAGTTACTTACGTGGCGGTTGAAGAATAATTAAATGAAGGCGACACGAAGTGGAAGACCACAAAAACTATTTCCATTTGGCTAAATGTTATAACGCCATTTTATTATTATTATTATTTAACTAGTTTAAAAACTCTTTCTAATTCGACGTTTGATGTATGTTTTAACTATTTTAATGTACCCATGTTGCATTTTGTGTTATATTTGAGGTCCAAAAAATGTGTATTTAAAAAAAAAACAAGAGAGAGAGAGAGAGAGAAAATCGGATCGGATTAAACCGAATCGGATGCGGGGCTCGGAAAACCGGTCAAATCCGGTTTGAAACCGGTTCGGATTAAAGGTTGAATCGGATTCGGCGTGACATCATCAAACCGGATCGGATCGGGTCTTTGTGCATGTCTACCCAAAGTCAAATAAAACGATCTCACACCTCTTTTACGCAGACGATGCCCTCTTCATAGGGGAATGGACTGAAAACAACATCAAAAACTTGGCACAAATACTTCGTTGTTTCCATATCTCATCGGGACTTAAAGTGAATTTCCATAAATCGAGGGTGTTCGGGGTTAGTTCAGAGTTACGTGAGATATCTCGAATGCCAGCCCCATTTGGATGTCAGCCTACATCTCTCCTGTTTACGTACCTTGGAGTTCCGGTAGGCGCCAACATGAACCTTCAGAAAAATTGGCAACCCGTAATTGATAGGTTTAACGGGAAGTTAACATCCTGGAAGGCAAAATCACTGTCGTTTGGTGGAAGGTTAACTCTAACCAAATCAGTCCTTGGGAGTCTCCCTACTTATTTTTTCTCCCTCTTCATGGCACCAATGGGTGTCATTAATTCACTTGAACGAATGCGTAGGAAATTCTTGTTGGGAGAAACGGGAAACAACAAAAAGATAAATTGGGTGGCATGGGAGAAAATTATTCAACATAAAGAAGTAGGAGGACTCGGACTTGGCTCTCTCCGGGACTTTAACATAGCTCTTATTGCAAAATGGCGGTGACGGTTTAGAGAGAATCGAAACTCACTATGGAGACAGGTCATCCTAGGAATTCACAAAACAAACTCAAAGGAAGACTCACGCCTAGCCAACCGATCGATTACTGGAGTATAGAAGAACATTGCGTCGGTTGATAAAGAACTAGAAAAGCTAGGCGTGCCCATGGAGATTATAATGAAGAAAAAGGTAAACAAGGGTGATAAGACATTATTCTGGATAGATATATGGGCAGGAACCTATATGAATTGGAAAGGAAAAAAAGATGCATTGTGGAGGATAGAGTGAAGATTACTGGATTGGAATGGAATTGGAAAAATAGCCTGAACATCACTGACCTTGCAACTCTTTACTCTTCCCTGGGACAATTTCAGCCATCAACAGCTGAAGATAAATGAAGTTGTGAATTATCAAGAGACGGCATATATCATGTTGATATAGTCAGGCACATGATTGATTGGCCTACAAATCTGGTACCTCAAGTTAAAGCGGAATGGATGAAAGAAATTCCTATTAAAGTTCTCTGCTTTATATGGAGAGCAAATTTAGGAATGATACCGGCAACCACTGAACTAATCAAGAGAGGCATAACCGTAGAATCAACCCAATGTGGATATTGTAGGGCAATGGATGAAAGCCCAAATCATATCCTGCTCAACTGCAGCTTTGCGAAAACTGTATGGGAATGAGTCTGGAAATGGTGCAACATGCCTCAAGTTCAACTTAACACGGTGGGAGAGTTGATCGAATATGCAGCAAAACATGGCACATGTAAGAAGAAGAGGAAGGTCATAATCGGCATATGTTACGGTACACTGTGGGAGATTTGGAAGGCTAGGAATGAAAGGATATTCAAAAGATTTATCACTAACCCCACACGGGTAGCTGATAATATCCAAATGACGGTATACACTTGGATGAAATATAGGAGCTCGGCAATAGTTCATGACTGGGCCACTTGGTGCTCATGTCCTTTAATTTAATTGAATTCCAATCGTTGCGCAATATGATACAAGAATTATGTAAACCTAAATGTATTGCTCCCTCTAGCTCCTTGCTAGTCGGGGCTTTCTTTATTTTATTATAATATATTTGCCGGTTCCAAAAAAAAAAAAAGTCTCCTAAAGTAAATTGTTTTTTTTTTTTGGCATTTTTTCAAAACAAAACCCCTTTGGACTATAATCTTTCTCATCCAGGTGTAAATATTTCCTCCAGTTTATATGAGTTTTCCAACTCATCGGATGAGGAAATTGATCATGTCTTCATAGTCACTTCTCGATGACCATTTTGAAATGTTTTTTTTTTCTTGGAGTGAGCTATTGCGTTTGTCTCCAAAAAAAAAACGTGATAGATCTTCTTCTTATGCTTAAGAGGTGTGTGAAGTTGAGACATGCCTTGGTCTACTTGATGCGATGGCATATTTGGAAAGCCCAAAATTCACTTATTCTCCTTTGAAAATGATGATATTCAATTTTTTTATTTATTTATTTATTTATTTATTTATTTATTATTTTTTTTTTTTTTGCTTGGAATGCTTTTGGATTTGTACTATGTAAAGTTTTCTAGCGTCTCGATAGATTTTTATTAATGTATTTCTCCACCGTTGGAAAAAGTAAAACAAGGTTGGGATGACCTACGGAGCATGCAAAACCATGGAAAATGAGATGGAATAATTCTTAAATTTCTATAAATTAAATTCTCAATTTAAGAAGTCCAATTTGGAATTAAATAGAACATAAAACTCAACCTTTTCTTTATGTCTTATTATAGTATTTAACTCTATAACTTTTTAATTTTTTTTTTTATTTCATTTACTTTTTTTTTATGCTGTAGCCAACTCATGGTGGTTCTTGTTATTGATTTGTACTGGTGTCATTACATATAACATAAATGATGGGAGGGAATATAGGATTCAATGATTGTAATTTGTCCTTAAGATCTATGGCATGTTTAAAGTCCTATTTAAATTTGATTTCAAATTAATAGGGTCCCACTTCCTTCTTTTCCTTATAAAATCTGTTTTCTCTTTCAAAAAAAAAAGTGTATGAATTTTCATCAACTGTCCCCTAATGTCTTTTTTAGTCATCATTTATCGTAGAACTTTAGTTTTACCAAATTCGTGTTAGTCAATTTGATTAAAATTGATTTGAATCCTTGCTTCCAATATTGTTCATAGAATAATGTGCCCCAATATTGGTTAAATTGATTTCCTCGTTTTGGAGCCAACCCACGCTTGATTTTGTTTATGAGCAAATAATTCACGATCATTTTTAACGATTTTGTAGTTCATAACACCCCATGAATGGTTTTAACAATATTTTTGGTATTTAAAAGGAAGTGTAATAATATGGTTGAAATTCTTTAAATTTGGGAAAGAAAAGCTATCACTTAAAATTACGTATACACTAAGAAAACCATATGGAATAATGAATGAATCAAAAGACATCAAATTATATTATTACAAGGAATTAATAAATTTACACAAAAAATGAAGTTTTTTCTTCACTGTACTAGGTATTCCTATTATATTTACATAAGTGACTACTCCATGCTCTATTTTTAGAGGATTTGAAGCCTTCGAACTTTTTGGGCAAATGATGAAACTAACATAATTACTGCAACCCTCTCTTAATATCATATTCAATTTATTTATTTTCATATTCAAAATATGTTCAATAAAGAAAACTTGACAAGAAGACGTATTTTCCCTTTATCCAAGTCAAGTTTAGCCCCCGTGACTAACCAATGTCCGGGATTGTCCCTTGGTCCCTTACATACTTGTGACATATCAACAAACTTTAAAAGTTTTGGTGATGGCACCTCCACTGGTGGTCCATTTGGATAAATACCCGAATCAACCACCACATTTGCAGTTGTTATCTCTTTCTCTGGATTTCCAGTTAATGTGGTACTTAATGCAGACAAAAATCCCGATCTTTGTGATGTACTACTGGTTTGACCTAAAGTCCAAGACGATTGAACAACACATGAGCTCGAAACCCTAGAATACAATAATCGAAGATGCAAAATGCTCTTGGACTCGTGTTTTTTGACATGAAGTTGAGCTCCCGTGACAATAAATGAGGCATCTTTTCTAGGCAATGCCCAATTAGGATCATACTTAATCGGCGCTGTACAAACATGAGAAAACTTCTTCCATTGAATTGGTTCAAAAAAGCGTGGATCAGGAATGTCCTCTGATCCACGCCAGTTTAAAGCTTCACCTATTCTATCTCTGAATAAAATCGGTGTCTCTGATAAGTGTTGGAGATGTATGGCCAACCTAATATATTAAACAACCATACTTATTACAAATGATGCAAATAACAAAGAATAAAATATATATGTTTACAAGTTTATTACCTGTTGCATTTCATACCCTCGAGATATAGCCTCATTCCAGTAACGGGCTTCTTTGATATTGTAACCTGTAAAAGACAGTTTTTGATGTTTAGTCATATTTCAAAAAACTTACTATCAAATAAATTACTTATGGTGTGTATTAAATACCTGGGTAGTGTTAACATAGAGCTTGGGTCCCATCAAGTTGAAATTCAATGCTGGTGTTTTGATGGCCCTGTTTGTAGTTGGGCCTAAAGAGAGATCATTGTGAATTGGAGCCCATAGTTTATGGGCTTGAAAGTCCAAGAAGTATACCAAATCTGCTATAGGAGGTTTGTCTGTATGTGACAAGTCACAACAATAACATGATTATTAGTGAGTAAACTTTAAATTATTTATTTATTTTCAATGATAAAATATTTTAAATTATTTTATTAAGAAAACAAATTAAATAATAATAATAATAATAATAATATAATACGATTCTAAGTCATGTTTAAGACACTATCATTTAAAAAAATGGATAAAAGGCACTTTAAGTCAATGAACTCGTTCCAACGACCTACCCAAAAATTACACGCTTATTACTAACTATCTAACCAGCTGCCATTTTGACATCTACAACAATTATCAAATAAGAAAATCTAAAGAAATATAACACTTTTATTTGATATATAATTTTACTTATAGATGTAAAATACAAATTCATTATGGTGATTGATTAAAAGGAAAATAAGAATACTTACAACGAAGGTAGAGGTTAATGGCATGTGATAAGAAACCCTTTCCTGGAACACCTGGAAGTAAAGACGTGATCGGAATGAAGTCAAAACTAATGGCATCTGGCATCGAAGGTACAGTCAGCAACCATTCACAATGTGTGGTTGATGTAAGATCACCTCCTCTTTTCGAACACATTACAGTTATCCCCTATATATCATATGCACATATATTAGATTAAATATAATTTGTATTTAATAATAAAAGATAGAAAAATGACTTATTATTTTTGGTTATTTAATATGACTATATTATAAAATTAAAAAAAAAAAAAAAAAAAAAATTAGTTGTAAAATAAAGTACACCAATGACGCGGTCCATGGAACCAAGTCAAGAATCCATGTCCACACATGATACTAGCTAGCTAGGTTTGAAATTGCCTAATAATGCTTCATAAAAAATACTAGTTTCCCATTTTGTTCTTCAAGATTGATACTTGCACAACACGGCAATATTTTAATAATAACAAATAAATATTCAAAAGTCTATAATCTTTTCCTTTTCTTTAATTACTATCATAATTACTATAAGCATCATTATCCTATAAGTCTTTTTTATTCAACAAAGATTAAGAGATGTTTATTCCATTTTATATATTTATATATGACATTATATTCAAACCTACATTCTTTGTTGCGGTGGAAGAGAAGCCGTTGAAGAGCATTGGTTCCGGGTCAAATACAGTACTAAACGCTGATGGTGTCTGCAATTACATGTTTAAGACTAGTTAGTAACCATTACAATATATAACCCATAAGAACAAGGAAATGTAACATGTACTCTATATGTTGTATGAAAATTATAACATTAATTAACGTCTCTTAATTAATTTTCAAGTAAATTTGACATATTTATCCGATTCGTGCATCACCATAACTATAAACAAATATATAAATATTGTTTTGTATACAATAATCGGGTTTTCTTTAAACCTTGTTTCTGTTGGTTGTTTTGAGTTGATGAGGAGGAAAAGTGCATGCCCCATTGAACATTTCATCTCCAAGGTCTTCCAAATGGTTCTTTAGTTGTGAAGGTTCCAAATTAGAGGATTTGTTTTGCTTCAACAATATTACATCTTGACCCCCTATGCTTATCCCAACTATTATATGAGTCCCATATTTTTCTATGAATCTGTAATAAAAAGTTACACATATATAAACATAATAAAATTTTAAAAAAAATACTATCACGGTTACAAGACATGAATTGTAGGCTCGCAAGTTTGTTAGACATATTATACACTAACTATTTTGTACATATAACATACGTATATTTACATGCCCTAGTTTTATTTTAGAATAATTTCTTTATATATTTACAATACAACGTATTAAAACACAAATTGTATATAAAAAAAAAAAACTATTGGTTGTCGCTGATAAATACAATGAAAATATATTACGAGAAATTAAATATTCTTCTACTTTTTAATCTTAACAATCCTCATACTCATTTAAATGATGACATGTGTCATATTAATATCCTAAAATATCATTAAATCTCATTAAATAATCATTAAATGTTACACGTATCACCATTTCATTAGTTAAGAGGATATGTAGGAACAAAAAGTAAAAAGATATTTAATTTCTCATATATTATACGCCGTTTAAGAATGAAAATATACAAATCTCTACTAGATAGATAATTTCCAGCGATTATTTTGTGTCCAAATCAATCATTCATTAAGCTTAACTATGGTACCCTACCTTATCAATATATAATAATCCAAAATAAAGTAAATCAATTATATCAAACGTCATGATTATTCAAAAACAAATCATTCACATGTCATTATGATTTAATCTATTTTTGGTAGAAATTTCTATAATTTTCTATACCATAAAAAAAAGTAAAAACCAATCGCATTCCTTCGAATTCAATATGATAATGAAAAATCAGCCACTGATATTGTTGACTTTTACAAGAATAATTAGCCCAGTCAAACAAGCAAAATGTTTTACCTGGCAGTACTATTGACATTTTTGGAATTCCTTCTGTTCTTTTGAAAAAGTACACGCCTTCATATTATCCTTAAATAAAATATATAATTCTTCTAATTAAAAATTACAAATCTTAACTGAATATCTATTAACAAACTTATAAATCACAACTAGAATCAATTATTAAATAATTAAATTGTGTGTCCTTTTCTTGACTTGGTCATTTTTAACTCGTTTGGTCACCTATCGTGGGTCAAATTCAGCCATGTTTGCGATACACATCCACCAAGTGGATTATGCCATGTTACGCTGATTTGACTTTATAACTTAATTTCACATACAAAATTTCGATTTTTTGAAGATTGGTAATCACTATTTTGAGCTTAATAATCAAAATCTAGAGAAAAAAAATGATGATCATTTTGCGTACCTTGCAAGAGCAGGTGGATCCCAAGTTGAAGGAACAGCATTTCGAACTTCATCAGAAAGAACTAAGGGATAACGATCAAGATGGACGTTAAACAACATAATGAAGTAACCATCCAATCCTAAATACTTTGTGTTAGCAGCATCACTAGCCCACGAACCACTTTGGAATGCAAACATCGCATTAAAGAATCCATTCGGAATTTTCCCTGGCCCTGAGCACCTTTTGTTGAAAACTTCTGACATCTGAAAGCATTACATATTAAAAAACAAAGAACAACACAGTTTATACATTCGTTTATAAACTCAAAACTCACAACTTACTTGATTGAAGTCGAGAATATCAGATTGGTATCGAACCCTATCGCCTTTATCACATTTGATATCGGGTGATACACCTTTGAAGGAGCCGAACCCAGGTACAAGAAGCTCATTTGATTCATTTTCATTAAGAAAAACTAAAGGGTCTTTGCCTTTGCAATACTTTAGTCGAAAATCGGAGGTTAAATCGAAGCCTTTTCCGAGACTACTGATGGCTTTTTCTACCAGTTTTTCGCTCATCCTTTTAATATAACTTTGGAGGATTGGAGAGAGCGAGGAGAGGTTTGCCAAATTGAGTTGTAATGTGGATATGCGGGGTTTTAATATGTTGTGTGAAGGATGAAGACAGGATTACAGAATTTTGTCATGTCTTTGGAAGTTTCATTCCTTGCTTTGTTTTTTGTTGTTTATGAATGGTAAAGCCGACTTAAAAATATATATATATATATATATATATATATATATATATATATATATATATATATATATATATATATATATATATATATATATAGGGTTAGGTTATTTTGTTTTCACCATCTATTGTGTGCATGTATGACTGATTTTTGACCAATCATTTTAGTTATTTTAAGAAGGGAGCTGATAAATCCACTACTTACTTTTATCCATCCACATATTTTGGTTAGTAATTGACCATTATGCCCTTATTTAATTATACAAAATGTATTTTAATTATTCCAAGGCAGTTGATTTGATTCCGTTTCCAAAGGACGATGTTCAACCTTAATCTTCATCCTTCAATTCTTCAAACTTACAATACAATGTAATAAACTCATCAGAATGGAATGCGGTGACCCCATGTTGTTCCACTGATGACCAATGTGTATTCCCGGCAAACACTAGTAGAATCGGCGGCGACAAATCTAGTTTATAGATCCTCATTTTCCTCTGTATTTCCATCCCGTTTTTGTTTTTCCAGTGGCCGTTTCCTTTCTCAATATTCTCAGATCCATTACCATTACACAGGTGCTGATGTAACACGAGTTTTTAGACCCGAATTTGCGTGATATTACTGGGTCGGACCAGAAGTTATTTGTGATTTGTGAAGTCGTTTTATGAGGTTTGCGTGACAGTATTCCAGAGCTCTGATGACGGAGTTCTCGATGGTAGTCTTCCTGGAAAATAATTTCGTGTTTAGTTCAACGGGTTCTCGAGGGCAGTCTTTCCGGAAAATGTAAACCTTGATCTTGAGCGACGGGAACGTGTTCTAACCAGTCCTGTTAAGACACGTGGATTCTCCGATGACTGCATTCTTTTCCTTCAGAAACATATATAGGGATGAATATTGCAAAATGTATGCGTTGGTTGAAAGAAGATTGCAGCGCAAATGAAAGAAGAAGCATGGTGAGGAAGAAAGGGGTTTGGGTGAAGCGTTTACAAAAAAAAAGCGTGTAAAATTTAAAATACTATATATATTTAAGTAAAGGGTATATTCGTCCATTTACTTACAAATTATGTGGACGAATAAAATAATGCAATGGAAGAATCAGTTTCCTTTTAAGAAAGTAATTAATGCATATTACATGTTGAAGATATAATGAATATTAATTACATCTTCAGCATTTAATATGCATTAATTACTTCCTTAAATAACTAAAGTGATACGTCTATAATCAGTCATACATGCACACAATAGATAGTGAAAACATTTGAACCTAACTCTCTCTCTCTCTCTCTCTCTCTCTCTCTCTTTCTCTTTCTCTCTCTCTCTCTCTCTCTCTCTATATATATATATATATATATATATATATATATATATAGGTAAAGGTTCAAATGAGAACCAAAAAAAATTAGGAACCTAAGAATTGCTTGTATTTATGTTATCACTAATGTATGTTCGTATTTATTTTGATTTTTTTTTCATTTTTGATAAGTTATCAAAAAGAAAATGGATATTGTTTGACCAGATGTTTCATTTCACCAAAAGCACTTTTCATATTTCCCTTCTTCCTTCCTCCGGTGACACCAACCACTGTCGCCCCTACCTCCGGCAAACAGTGTTACTCCAGCGACTTTCCACCACCAACACCACCTATTCAGTTCACTTCAGCTACCGTCTCCTCCGTTCACCTCTATTACCGCCATCACCGTCGACATCCGTCACACAAACGATGACACGTGCGGCCAGATCACGAGCGTTGATGATAAATCTACGTGCGCCGGTGATTAGCGATGACAGATCTACGATCTCCAGCGAGCGGTGAGGCCAGATCTATGAACTCCGGGGAGCGGTAACGTCTGATCTACAAGCTTAGGCGAACATCGATGATGCACCGTTATCGTCTCCTTCCAGATCTGATTTATCTCTGATTACCTCCAACCACCTTGTTCCTCTACAACCATCACTCCCCGCGCTTCTCTACCACCGGTGCTTTACACACCTTAATGAAATCGAACGTAAATTAACATCAGTTATTTTGTATACAATCACTAACCAAAAACTGCAAATAATCCAAAAGCTTCTTTAGACCTGCATCACCTATCGCCATATGACGCTTTGCTACTAGAATGGGCTTTCCTCTCTATTTTTTTGTCCACTCGCCGCTCATTAGTCGCCGGAAAAGAGACTGCTTCAAAGCTGGTGTGCTGCACGAGATGGATGCGTTTCATGTTGGTCAATTAGTGCTTTTGCTAGTAGAAAACCAAGTCAACAACCAGTATTTTAGAGAGATAAAGGTAATTTTTACTTTGTTGTTTTCTTTAATATTTAGTCAATGTTAATATGCATTAGGTAATAGTCTACTATTGTGTTACTATACATTAGGTACTAGCTTACTGTTAGTTTTATACGTTATTTGCTTTCTATCACTCAACCTAGGACCTAGTCTTAAAAAATAGAGAAGAAAATGTAACTCTTTTGATAATACTCCATATTTTTTTATAATACAATAAAAAAAATAATACATAGTTTATTAAATAATAATCAAAATATCGAATTATATTCTACAAATCATATTCCTAGTTTTCGTTTCTTTTTTAAGATTTTTTCTATTTTAATATATAATAATAATATAATAACACAATAGAGTTTCATATAATATATTTATAACAAAAAAGTTGTCATTCATAAAGAACAATACAAGACGTTAAGTTGTGAATATTATGAGTGCGTATCAAAACCGATGTATTAAATTGTGAATAAATGTCAGAACCGGTGAATTAAAGTGTGAATTAGTGTTTGAACGGGTGTATTCAAATGTGAATTAAAAACAAATTGATACATTGAACTAAGAATTAGTGTATGAATGCTTGTATTAAATATCCAAATATGATTTTTTTTTTTATCAAAATATGGTTTTTGGCGGTTGCTTGAGTGTATTAAATTATAAATCCAAGTTTCTTTTCTTATTTGTTATAATATTTTAATAGAATTGTTGCTCATAATTTAGGTTTTTTAGTTGTTATGTTGTGAATTGTATTTATAATATGTTATTTTGTAGTGTTTTCTCTAATAATATGAATTTAGTTTTTTTAAGTTGTGAATTGTGATGTTTTATTGTTTCATAAACTATTTAGTTATGTTAATGTTATTTTTACTATAATTAATAAAAAAATATAAGTTTTATGTTGTGAATACATGACTTTTTTTTTATTAATTTTAATATGAGAATATATTATTTTTTATAAGTTTTAAGTTGTTTTTTAAAATCGATCTTAATCTTTTTTATAGAGCATACAAGGTGTTTGATTAAATTGTGAATAAGAGTCCTGAAATGTTTTATTAAACTGTGAATTCTAATTTTTTTTATCATGATTTGAATTTTATACCTATAAAATAGTTATGAATGTAGTGTATTAAACTGTGAATATGTGTTTTTATGTATTAATTTGTGAATATCTAAGTTAAGTTGTGAATGTGTTTTTTTATGCACTTTGTGAATTAGTGTCTGAAATATTGAATTAAGTTGTGAATTAGTGTCTAAAATATTAAATTAAGTTGTGAATTAGTGTCTGAAATAATGAATTAAACTGTGATTTTTTTTAACCCTTATTTGCTTTTTTAGGGAATGATGTTGGCGATGTTGACATTGTTGCTTTGTGGTGGCGATGGTTGATGGCAACGTATGGTAGTTGGCAGTGTTAATGGTGGTGATGGTGGTAGAGTAATGTCATGTTCTATTTCTCACTCATCTTCTTCGCTAATTTCAGATAAGTTATCCTCATTTATGATTTACGTATATATTTTTCTTTTGATGTTTGCTGATGAAGTATGAGATAACTTATGTATGTATTAAAATATAAATGAGTTTTTTATACATTGAAATATAAAATTATACTTGTAAATAAGTTGTGAATGTATTGTATTAAACTGTGAATTTGTTGTGTTAAACTGTAAATTTGTTCACAGCTTAGTATAATAAATTCACAGTTTAATAGATAAAAATGCCTCTAGATATGAGCTTATAACTGTTACTATTAAGTTATATATATATATATATATATATATATATATATATATATATATATATAGTTGTGAATATATAATTTTTGTGTATTAAACTATGAATTACTGTATTAAGTTGTGAATTTTTATGTATTAAATTGTGAAATGATTGTATTAAGCTGTGGATTGGCTGTATTAAGATTTGAAATTTTTATGAATTTTGTTTTTTCTTCTAAAATATGAGAAGAAATAATCATTATACATATATATGATTTTCTCTAATTTTAACAAAATTATATAAAATTTAAACTGTGAATATTATGTAAATTAAATTTTGAAAAAACACCAACCTCTAGATCTAAATGTATAAATCTATGTTTAAAGTTAAGAATATGACATTTTTATGTATTAAAGTTTTAATTTTTTATATTAAAATTTAAATTTTATATATTAAACGATAATTAAGTATATTAAATTGTGAATTGAATGCATGTTGCTGTGATTTTTTTATATATAATTTTTGTAATAAAATATGAATGGTTTATGTAAAAAAATTTGTATTAATTTCTTGTGAATATATTTATTTTTAATGTTGTATAAGTATGTAAGAATGCCTTAGTTTTTATAATTATTTTGCATTAAATTCAAAATGGATGAATTTATCAGTTTATTGAACTATGAATGTATTATTTAATATGTCATTGTCTGACTTTATATACAGATCTCATTTGGAAGAAAAAAAATTGTTGCAATGTTGGCACAGGTGGTTGATGGCGGCATGTGGTGGTGGTAAAGTTTGGGTTTGATTTCTATGAATTTAAGAATTACTGTAAAATAAGTTATGTTAAGTTGTGAATTTTTTGTATTAAACTGTAAATGGAATGTATAAAGTTGTATTTTATAAAAGTTTTGTGTTAAAATATAAATTAATGCATGCACAAAAATATTAGACTAAAAAAAATTACGATTTTGCTATTTTCTTACCAAAAAGACAAAAAAATAAGGATTTTAACATACTTGATAATATTCACTATATATTTAGTAATTAAATGAGGTTCTTAGGGTTCTTAATCTTTTGTGGTTCTCATTTGAGCCACTATATATATATATATATATATATATATATATATATATATATATATATATATATATATATATATATATATATATATATATATATATATATATATATATATGGTAAATTACACAAATGATCCCTGTGGTTTACGATAATTTGTGTGTTTGGTCCCTAACAACTTTTTTTAACTCGGACGGTCCCTAATTTATATTTTTATTGCACGTTTCGTCCCTATCCGTTTTAAAAAGACTATTTTACCCTTAATAACTTATTTATTTATTTATTACTTATTCTTTTACCTTTTAATATTAAAAATATATTTTAAAAAAATAAAAATAATCATTAAAACCCTAAGCAACGCCTCCAACCCTCCTTGGCTCCTCCTACACATCTCGTCTTTCATCATCACCACTCTTCAGCTGCACCACATATCAGCTTCATCTCTGACGACTCCAACAACATCATACATGGTTGGAGAGAAAAACCTTCATCTCCTTCCGTTCTTCACTCGTGGGACCAACGTGTCTCTCTACCCCGCCTCTCTCACTCTCTCTTTCACATGAAAGCATGCGACACCTAAAACTCCAATTGCCTCGCTCACGTTTATTCCCAATCTCTCGTTTTTCTTCCTTTGAGGTTTCCCCACAAACTTCATCCTTCATGGCCACCAACCCCCTCTACTATCGTGCACCAGCAACATTTATTACCAACACCACCAGAGAAGGCAGAGGTGAAACAGACACTCAAATCTAGTGAGACAATACAAACTTAAGAAGTGGTCTCTTTCTTTGTCTCGGATTGGTGAGCATGTTATCGAACCAAAAGCGAGATTTCATGTTTGATTGCAGTTTCGGCACCCAAAACAATCCTACAACATTGGTTAGGTTTGATTTTCAGTTTTAGGTTTGATTGAATTCTAGGTCTGAATTAAGTTTCACATTCAAATTTCAGTATGATTTCATGTTTGATTTCAGTTGTAGGTTTGAATTCATATTTGATTTAGAATTTTGGGTTTGATTTCAATTTCACTTTTGATTTTAGTTTCAGTTTCAGGTTTGCATCAAAGATCAATTTAAGGTTCAAGTTCAATTCATTATGGTGATTACAGTAACATGCTTCATTGTAGTCGGATAAGAAAGTTCTGGGGGAGGTGGAGGTGGAGCAGGAGCAAACACAGCCAATGTGTGAGATTTTCCGGTGACTGAACACAATGAGGGAATGGAGAGGAGAGTACATACAGGGACCAAGCGTTCAATAAAAATATAAATTAAGGACTGCCCGAGTTAAACAAAAGTTTTTAGGGACCTAGCATGCAAATCACCCTAAACCACAGGGACCATCCGTGTAATTTACCCATATATATATATATATATATATATATATATATATATATATATATATATATATATATATATATATAAGTTCAATAGAGAACATTTATTAACCAAGGAACCAATGAACTAATCCAAAGCGTCGAAATTTAAAGCGATTAACGACAAAAGGAATGGTTGTAGACTTTTACAATGGACGCACATGCACCAGATTATAACAAAACCCACTTCATTTTTTCGTTTAAAATTTTTTTAGACCATGTTTTTTCTCGAAAACAAATCGAGTATATCATTGTTCATGATTTTTCGTCCTCTTTCCAAAGAGATCCATGACTATATATAAAAAACGATTTTTTTTTCGAAAAAAAACCCACTTCATTTTATTTGTTGAAAGTTAAGGTCTGTTTTTTATAGAAAAAAAATTAATAAATATATCAAAATTCATGTTTTTTTGTACTTTTTAAACATAGGTTCACATTTTGAACCTTCTCAGATTCACAGTGTATATAATAATAAGTAAGATTCACAGTGTGAATTTGAAATGATCGAACATTTTCACATTGTGAATGTTGAAAATTGAAATATTTACAGTTTAGATTCACAGTGTGAATCTACACTGATCGAGGTTTTTTTTAGTCTGTGTTGATATTTATTAATAGAGTACAAAAAATTAATATTTTTTTGTATAATTAGTTTTTTTTTATAAAAATAAACTTAAATATTGATAAATTAACAAAATGAAATGAGTTTTTTTCGAAAAAAAAATTGTTTTTTATATATCAACATGGATCTCTACGGAAAGAGGACGAAAAATGGAGAACAACGGTATATTCATTTTTTTTTTTTTGATAAAAAATGTTGCTTAAAAAAATTTTAAACCAAAAAAAAAAAGATGGGTTTTTTGGTAAAGATGTGAATTTTTTGATATAATCTGGTATATATGCGTCCAATATAAAAGTGTATATCTATTTCCTTGGCCGTTGATCATTATGGTTCTCTATTGAACCTCACCATATATATATATATATATATATATATATATATATATATATATATATATATATATATATATATATATGAGAACCACAAAAGAATAAGAACCCTAAAACTTCTAATTTTAGCTTTTTAAAATAAAATAGTGGCATTATTGTAAATAACAACACATATCAGTTTAGTTTCACAAACAATTTATCAGATCTTGCTGTAACACCCTGATTTTCAAGCATTGGCTATGCAAGAACTTTATTGATTTCAAGGCCTGCTCAACGAGTTGGCTGCCCTACTCGTCGAGTAGTAGCGGGTTGATTCGCGAGTTTTAGTGATCTACTCGGCGAGTCCAAGGAGGAACTCGACGTGTAGGAGCTGGCAAATGAAACCCAAAATCTCGGGCTATTATGCCCTATTTAAAGGATCATTGGCCTCCCCCAGCCTCCCCTGCACAGTTTCTTGGCACTCTTAAACCCTAAATCGTGTGTGTGTTTCTTTGGTGTGATAAAGCTTGGAAGAGAGGGATTTTGGTAAGGAGCACTTAGGAAAGCAAGGAAATCAAGGTTAGGAACTCGTGGGGAGCTAAGAGATTCATCAGTTATCACTCTCTGGAAGGTATTAAGCTGCTTCTTTGGCTCATCTCTCTTTTAATCCCTTTTGGGTGGGTTTTAGGAAAGGCTTTTGGTGTTTGAGCCAAGATCTGAAGCTGCAACTTCAGATCTGGACTCCCTTTGGTCTCTAGATCCATAAAAATAGTAGCTTGGTCGAGTATGAGCTTCCCCTCAAGTGTTGAACTTCACTTCAAGCCTATTTTTGTCATTTTAAGGGCCTTAAAGCTTTGCATGCACGTAAAGTTTGCAACTTTACGTGATAAGCAAGCCGTGGAAGGTTGAATTTGTACTCTAGAACCTTTACATGGCTTAAACAACATCTGTATGGATGAAGGATTAAAGGGACTCGGCGAGTCACGTAGTCGACTCGGCGAGTCATATGGATATGGTCCTAAACTCGACGAGTTGGATGAACAGCTCGGCGAGTCCGATGAAGATTGTCGTGGACTCGGCGAGTTAGTAGGGTGACTCGGCGAGTCGGTTAAGGTTCTTGCCAACCGTTGGATGCATGTGAACTTGTTGAGTTGCAGGGGGAAAACTCGATGAATGGTCAAGGGGTTTCGACCGTGAGCCTTAGGAACTCGACGAGTCACTCTCGTGACTCGGCGAGCGGATGAGTTATGTCGGGAACTCGGTGAGTGGCTGGATACACTCGACGAGTCCAGGTCAACATGGACTGTTGACCCGGGCAGTTGACTTCGACTTTGACGTTGACCAAGGATTGACCAGTTGACTTCTGGGGTATCTGGAAATTTATGAACCTTATGACGTGTTTGGGTATAGGTGGTGGAGTTCGTGGCGGTGATTCAGGAGTTGAGCTTTCTACTTCCAGTCGACAGTTGCAAGGTGACTTATCCTCACTATACTCAAGGGTCTAAGGCACCAGGGCCGGCCCTTTGGATTGTTATTTGGTTATGTTATGCTAGTATGATCTGTTAGATCGGTATCCTAGAGGGTAGGATAATATTATGTAGTATGTGTTATGATCTATTAGATTGGTATCCTGGTAGATAGGATGGTATTATGTGTTATGTGGTATGATCCATTAGATCAGTTGTTATCTATAGACTGTGATGTGATTATTTGTTATGAATATATGTGCATATATTTGTTTGGCGGTTGAGGTGCCTCTGCTTTGTGCGAAAGCCAATAGACCTGGGTATTCCAACATGTTGGTTGTAGGCCGTGAGTATTCCATCCCGAGGATGATCCGACTTATAGTATGTGGGCATTCCAACCTGTTGGTTGTGGGCCTGGGGTATTCCAACCCGATGGTTGACTGGACCCATAGTATTCTATTGTGATTCTATGTGTATTGTTGTGAGTATGGGTATTTTGGGGGAACCCACTAAGCTTTCGGGCTTACAGTTTCAGTTTATTGTTTCATGTACATCGGGGGATCGCGGCAAGGTAAAGGTGTGATCGTACAGCTCCTCACCTTTTGTTATGGTTTCTGGGAAAAACTCTGATATAGAATATTTTGGAAACAAAGTTGTAATAACTATTGAATTAAAAATGTTTTGAAAAGTTAAAATTTGGCATAAATTTTATGGGTGTTACAAGTTGGTATCAGAGCCTTGATTTGAGTGAATTCAGTCTCAAATCAAGGAAGGATTTTAAATATAATTTGTAAATGGTTTTCAAAATATGTAAAGGAGGATGCAGAGTGTATGATCAGCCAGAGCCAGTAAGTAGACCCCAAAATACCGTACAGTTATTTGATTATATGATATGTTAGAACATCATGCTAGTACTAGGCTAGGGATCTTCAGGAATTGCATAATAGAATTGCCTGATTACATGATGCCTGCTAGCCTAGGGTTTTCTTTACATGAGATTGACATCATTACTGTAATTACTTATGTATGCATCGCGGCTGTATATAATCAAGATCTTATAGCCTGAGAATGTTTGATTTGGCCTTATGTTCTGTTCCTTTTGAGTAGGGCTTAGGGTAGGATTGGATATTCGAAAGTCTATAGGGTCTAGCGTTATGTGTGGCTAGCATACATTAGTGCTACATGGTTGGTGGAAGTTTCATGGGTGGGTTTCGAGAGGCCTGAAAGGCCAATTACTAGGTAGTTATTCCTCTAAGGATGAGGATTGAGCGTTCGCTATGTTTATGTATATGGATAGGGTATTGTGGTGATAAATATGGGTAGGTGTGGAAGGTAGTATGGGCCCGTACTACTGAAAGCACATGAACCATACGTGTAGCAAGGAAGTCACAACCCTTAGGGTTTGGTCGGGATTAATCCCCAAATATTTGTGCGGAATATCTGATATCTTCCTATTGTATTTTCTGTATGGTGGTCACGAGGCATTTCGTGTCAGGATCCGGATCGGGATCAAGACAAGGTGATCAGGAGGCCCTAGTAGCCCCTGAGGTTATCAGTCAGGAGGAGCCAGTGATAATAGAGGATCGAGTCAGAGAGATCATCCGCGAGGAGGTGGTCGAGGTTGTCCGGAGTCAGATTCCAGAGTTATTTGGGACTGTCAAGTCCGCCATGATGGAGTACTTTAATGGCAGATACGCAACCCTTGCGGAGACGCCTGTCGCCGCAACTACATCAGCTGTAACTGCGACAGGAGGTGGAATGAGAGTCGGTCGGGGCTTCCAGTATAGGGACTTCGACAACACGAAGCCCCCTACAGGAGGTCGCGTGGCGGCGTGAGTTGGAGATCGAGCTGCAGTTAAGGGAGCAGCGGCAGACCCCGACACAGTCGCAGCTGGCGTCGAAGTGGTCCAAGACCACAGATACCAGAGTTGGGGGACAGCTAGGTCGTACCTGCGGAAAGGCTCATTCAAGGACGTGTCGTTCAGGGAGTGGGTGCCACCGGTGTGGCAAGCAGGGCCATTTGGCCAGGGATTGCAGGCACCAGACTCCGGCCTCCGGAGTCAGACTTTGTTATCACTATGAGCAGGTGGGCCATATGAAGGCCCAATTCCCTCTGCTAGCCGCCAAGCTGACACAGGCTTCAGCGCCGACTACTCTGAGCATTGCAGATGGGAGGCCAGTTAAGGCAGAGCCTCCGAAGGCTCAGGGTCGTGCCTTCCAGCTTACGGCCGAGGAGGCCAGGGCGGCACCGGATGTGGTTACTGGTATGTTTCTATTATGTACCTCATTTATTATATCTGTGTTATGCTTATCTGTTGTACTTGTGTTTAGGTATGTTTTTAGTGAACTCATTGCCCGCTCTGGTTCTATTTGACTCGGGGGCGATTCGGTCCTTCGTGTCTCCGGCCTTTAGTAGGTAGTTTAGTGCGCCAGTAGGCGAGCTAGAGTGTCCATGGCGAGTCTGTATCTCCAACGAACACAAAGTTTCGGCTTCTTCTATCTATCGAGGATGCGAGTTGGAAATCTTCGGAGTGTCCTTCCCGATTGATTTGATTTCGATTCCCATGGGGGAAGTATGTGTGATTGTGGGGATGGACCGGCTTAGTCGATTTGGTTTCATGATAGATTGTGAGGGCCAGCGAGTGGTAGTTCAAACCCCAAGTGGGGGAGAACTGATTGTTTATGGCGAGGGAACCAGAATGGGATCCGGGTTTTGTTCAGCGGCCAGGGCTCGACAGTATATTCAACATGGGTGTGCAGGCTTTCTAGCATATGTAGTAGATACGTGAGCCAGAGATCAAACTTTAGTTTCTGAAGTTCCTGTGGTCAGGGAGTTTAAAGATGTGTTTCTGGAGGAGTTGCCAGGAATACCTCCGGAGAGGCAGGTCGAGTTTCGGATCGACCTGGTGCCTGGTGCGGACCCTATCGCCAGGGCACCATATCGGTTGGCACCGCCAGAGATGCAAGAGCTGCCGTCACAGCTACAGGAATTGCTAGGCAAGCAGTTCATTCGACCTAACAGTTCTCCATGGGTAGCACCGATCCTCTTCGTCAAGAAGAAAGATGGTTCGCACCGGATGTGCATTAACTATAGGGAGTTGAACAAGCTAACAGTGAAGAACCGTCCACTCCCGAGGATTGATGACCTCTTCGATCAGTTACAGGGTGCATCTTGGTTCTTTAAGATTGATTTGAGGTCTGGTTATCATCAGGTTCGGGTCAGAGAGGAGGACCTGGAGAAGACCACGTTTCGGACTCGTTATGGTCATTACGATTTCGTGGTGATTCCATTTGGGCTCACCAACGCACCTACAATATCCATGGACCTGATGGATCAGGTCTGCAGACCGATGCTCGCTCGCTCGGTCATCGTGTTTATTGATGATATCTTGGTATATTCCAAGACCCGAGAGCAGCACGAGGAGCACCTTAAGGAGGTATTAGAAGTCCTGAGATGAGATCAGTTGTATGCCAAATTCTCGAAATGTGAGTTTTGGTTACGAGAGGTCCAGTTCCTCAAACAGCTCGTCAACCAGGAGGGGATCTTGGTCGACCCGGCCAAGATCGAGGCAGTCATGCAGTGCGAGGTGCCAAGATCTCCCTCGGATATCAGGAGTTTTCTAGGTCTAACAGGGTACTACCGGAGATTTATTCGAGATTTCTTCAAGATTGCGGTACCCCTCACTCGTCTGACGAGGAAGGGGGTGGATTTCCGGTGGAGCCCTCAGCAGCAAAGGGCGTTCGAGACTCTCCAACAGTGGTTGTGTGAGGCCCCAGTTTTGACACTTCTAGAGGGAGTGGAGGATTTTGTGGTGTTCTGTGATGCATCTATCACGGGGTTGAGGGCAGTCCTCATGTAGAGGGGACGAGTGATAGCCTACACATCGCGGCAGTTGAAGCCGCATGAGACGAGGTATCCTACTCATGATTTAGAGCCGGGAGCGGTGGTGTTCGCTTCTCAAGATATGGAGACATTACCTGTATGGGGTCCGTTGTACCATATATACGGACCACAAGAGCTTGAGGCATATTATGGATCAGCCGAACTAGAATATGAGGCAGCGCAGGTCGCTGGATGTAATCGAGGACTACGATTACGAGATCCTTTACTAACCTGGTAAACTGAATGTGGTTGCAGATGCTTTGAGCCGCAAGTCAGCTGGGTCTTCCACCCCAGCAACATGTATGACGATAGCGGCGGATTCTCCGCTTGTGAGTTTGATCAGAGATGCCCAGGTTGAGGGTATGCGACCGGAGAACTGGAAGATGGAGAGGATCAAGGGCGAGAACGCTCAGTTTGTGCAGGATAGTCAGGGATTATTGACCCAATGCGGTTGGGTTTGGGATCCGATGTCTGGAGGGGTCAGGCAGACAGTCATGTAGGAGGCTCATAAGTCTGTGACAACCCGGAATTTATTCCGTCATTTTTAACCCCTTTTCTGTTAATAAGCCTCGTTTTATTTAACTGTCCGTTAACTTTTGGACTGGTTAATTTATTTGGGACTTTTATAATGACTTGGTAAGGGTTGAAACAAATTAGAAACACCCACAAAATGCCCTTAAAAATGTTTAGTTTCAGCCAAGTCAAAATACGACCACTAAACCGGGTGCGACCAAAAGCCCCGTTTAGCGACAGTATCGGGTAGATTTCCACTGAGCCCCAACTCAAACCCCTATATAAGGATGAGTGGAGTCCATTTGAGACTTTTTCACTCTCTCTCCTCTCTCTCTAACCTCTCTCCTCAATCCAAGATCTAGGTCCAAAAATCACACTTTTCAAGCTTCAAATCACTAAGGTAACTTCCCTAACTCATAGATTAGCATCTTAGACCTTCAAATTCGTGGTTAAACAATCATTTAGGACCATTTTCATGTGTTTACGGCCCTGGAACATGCTTGGGCCGTAAACACACATATAAGGGGTTTTTGAGCCGTTAAACCCTTCCAATCGACCTTTGGAGCTTAGATATGGCTATATGACTTAATGTACCGGACTTAGAACACCTTGAAACGAGTTTTTGGAGAGTAAACATGAGTTTACTGCCCAAGATCTTGCTTGGGCCGTAAACTCCCCTTCATGGGGAGTAAACTCAAATTTAAGTGTTAGAAATGCCCTCAAACACCTCCAATGGCCTTGGAAAGTATCTAGAACCAACCCCCATTGAAGTAAAGGCATTAAACTTCAATAAATCCAAGGAAATAGGATTTTATGGCCGTAAACCCCCCTAGGAAAGGTCCATGGGCCGTAAACTCCTAGAAAGTGCCCTAATGATGCCCTAGACTCCTCATTTGACTTGGAAAAATGCATAGGATTTTATTCTCTATCATTTAAGCCTTTAAAACACCAAAAGAATAGGTACATAGGAGCTTACGGCCGTAAACTCCTTGTTTAGGGCCGTAAAATCCTATTTGGTCCATTTAGATGCCTTAAATCCACTCATGTGCCTTATATTTGGACCTAGCAAAATTCAACAATTGAAATAAGACATTTTGGCATCCTAGAACACCCTCACCATGAGTTTACGGCCGTAAACTCATGGGGAATTATTCCCAAGGCCGTGAACTCTATAAAGAGTTTACTCTTGAAGAGTAAACTCCCTATCTAAGCCATACACACCCTTAAATGTTACCCGGGACACTCCAAGCACTTAACCAAAGTGTTTTCCGCACTTTAGGATGCGTATACTTGTTTAATTAGTATTATATGTACTAATTGTATGTAAACATATGTTATCATATGTTAATAGGTCACTAAGTGTGTTCAAGTCTTTACTTGACACCGAGCACCCAACTGGCACCTTCGTCGGATCCACTTACATCAGGTGAGTTCATACCCCTGAATTAACCTTTTAAATGTTTTTACATGATTTTATGGGGGGGGGGGAATACAAGTTAAACATGTCAGTTATCATATCAATCCCATGTGATTGATAACCCACATGCACAAGAATTTATTACACTGTCAACTGTTTTTACCGAGTATGTTACTGTAAATGGTCTTCCCAAACATCTATAATTGTACAAAGCTTTTCTCAAATTGTTTTCTCACGTTGTATGTTTTACTTAAAATCCTGTTACAGCAGTATGTTAAACAAAGGATTTCTTTACCCAAAATATTTTATCAAAGTTTCATTCAAAACTTGTTTATGAAAGGTTTCAAAAGAATTTCTAAAGGTTTTCAAACTTATTTTACAAAAGAATACCAAGTCGTGATTTTCTTAAGTATAAAAGTTTTCCAAAGTTTTCATCAAGGTTTTCTTCCATATTTTTATACTCCTACTTAGTTAGATACTATTATTTCGTTATACTTCTACATAGTTAATACTCCTACTTAGTTAAATACTATTACTTTGTTAACACTTATACTTCACGATATGCTTATACCTCACGATATGCTTATACTTCACGATACGCTTATACTTCACGATACGCTTTTACTTCATGATATGCTTCTACTTCATGATACGCTTCTACTTGTTAAACACTTAAACTTCGTTAAATGTTCCTATTTGTTAAATGTATGCCTCTGCTTGTATAGATATATATAAATAATGTTTAAAGGACTTAGGAAGGCTTGTTCGCCCTATTTCCTTTTCTTCGTTGAGATGTGTTCTGGTGGGATTGGATGTCCGTCCAAAGGTCGTTTGATCATTAGTTATATATTATGTATACATGCATAGACATATAGGTTTACATTAGTCATTTCAGTTGTGAGTCTCTATCATTAGTCCAGTATTTTACATCAGATCTCACGACATGAGATACATCTTCAGTACACGGCCTTCTCCGTTGTCAAGTTGGTAAACAGAGTCTCTTGTAGGGAGAGCGGACATTGTGTGTATAGATCTATACGGGATTGACACCCCCGCACCCTGACTGTTAGCTACAGTCCAAGGCCTACCAAGCCAAGGGGTGACAAATGTCACACTTACACTGACGCTTGCAGGGAATCAAGTTCTCTAGTGTCTATCAGTATGGTTACGAGTATCTCGGGGTTATTTTATAATTCATGGCCTTAAGGTAACGGGTTTTAACATTGTATTCACTATATCCACTGTTTTTAGACCTTGCTAGACGTATCATTCAGTTGATATTGTCTGGGGTCTGTGTTCACTATTTTTAGACCTTGCTAGACGTATCATTCAGTTGATACTATCTGGGGTCTGTGTTCACTGTTTTTAGACCTTGCTAGACGTATCTTTCATTTGATACCGTTTGGGGTCTGTGTCTCTCTTTTGTTAGACTGAGCCAGGCGTACTGTTCATTCGATACTCTCCTGGAGTCTATGATTTCTTTTTGCCTTAGTCAGCAGTCTTCACCGTTGAGGCATACGTTATTTCCCTGATATTCTCCTACTTTCTTTCAAAATCAATACCACATTTTGATAATGATAAGTGTTAAGGAAAAATTACTTTTTACCACATAACTCTGTCCAGTCTTGGTAGAAGGCTGCTTTTAATTAGAAAATATAGGATTTTCTAGAAAGGACTCTAATTCACTGTATACTTTAAAACTACTACTTATATAAAGTTTTTTGGATAAAATGACACTAAATACTTATGAACTCACCAGCATTTGTAAAAATGCTGATACTCGCTTTCAAATAATTTGTATTCTCAGGTCAGCAATAAACAGGTACATTCCAGGAGCTTTTGGATGAAGACAGTTTAGTATCAAGCTGCACCTATATTATTACTTGTATTACTTGATGTTTTCTATGTAATGTAAACCATGTAAAACTATTACTATTAATGCAATGGTTGTTGTACTTTGATTACTATACTGCATATGTTGTGATACTTGACATGACGTCATCCACCACAGAACGTTTCCGCCCTTCCGGTTTTGGGGTGTGGCAGATTGGTATCAGAGCATTGTTTATAGTGAGCTAAGTATATCAATTCATAAAAGATATACAGCCTATAAATACATAGGGATAAAACACTCTGACCAAGAATTATACTTTAAAATATAACCATATTTTACCAAAGTATAAGAACATCTAGAATCTAAACACTCGAACACAAGTATCACAAGAAGAACAAGAATAAAAGTCTTCGGATGTTGAGCATTGCTGTCAAACCTGGGCAGTTATGTAATCGTAAGCTAGAATAAATGTAACCTGATCAACTACATTTATTCGAGATGCGATGAACGTGTGCTTGGGAGTGATAGTGGTGTTGCAACAGGTATGAAACTTACCAACTAGGAATGCTAGAGCCAAACATAAAGTTTAAAATACTATGGGAGTATTTTGGAATACTAAAAGACTCACATTAATTCCAGAATCATATTCAGAAGATAAGAAACAAACAAGAAATTAAAATACCATAGGGGTATTTTAGGATCCATAGATAACCTTGTGTGAAGAACTAAAAAGATCCTTATTGATATACCTACGATTACAGAGGGTATACTCTCAAGGTTATATATAATAAGGATCCCATAGGCTAAGAATGTATGGTTTCGCCCTACTTCCATTTCCTCGTTGGGATGTGGATATAGAGTAGTATCACATATTCGAAGGCCTATCGGATCTAAGCTATATATGATTTGTATACCCTGTGTAATCGTAGCAGGACTCGATATGGATCACACAGTGAAATGTTAATAATCTCTTAGGATTCTTTAGACATTTCCATTCTCGCACGAACCCTATAGAAAACCCTATCCACTTCAGTGCTTGACAGAAGAGTTGATTCAGACCTAGAAGAGGTTCATTGAGAAGATTTCCAGTTCGGAAATAAATGAACTAGGTCGAGACTATTGAATTCACCAAGTGCCTATATCTTTTAGGGACATCGGTGAAGAAATTCGCCTAAACTTCCGAGATTTCCAGTCATCCATCATGTAGTGATGACACCCAGAGTCGAATTCGGAAGTAAGGCGGAGTAGAAATTCAATATGTCTATAGGAGAAGAGAACCCTAGGTAACTACCCGAAGAAAGCCAACGTCGGTCCCGGTCAGGGATACGGGAAAGACAGAGGGAGCCAGTACATGGAACCCGAGAAGTGTCTTTTCCTTGTGTTCTTCACGCTAATACACCCATAAAATAATACAATTTAGTTAGTTGGTGATTACACTACTCACGCTATGTGTTAAGTAAATCGCCTTTTCCCGTTGCCAGTAACACGTTTAGAGTGGATCCCAACACCTCTATTGAGAGTGTTTAGCCATAAGTCTTCATGAGCCTTTTCTTCCCGCGGTCTTCATTCCGAACTGTTCTCAAATCTTTCCAGGCCGGAGAGTGAAACCTTTCCCAGTATAAAGGTAACTTAGTAGGAACGCCTCGCATCTTATGGCTTTTCCGATACTCATACTCCTACCTTGCATACCAGGACTACATCATAGGGATGTAGGTCACCACTCAGACAAACAATACCCGAAGCACGGGAAAAATTTAGGCCTAACACAGTAAGGATAGATATGTCCAGGGTTAACCATCGTCTTTCATCAGCTTGTGTTCCTTTTTGTGTAGGAAAAGCCATGCCTCCGAAGAAGCGTAACCCATCCGCTGGCAAGAAACCGACTCTCCTATTCGATGAAGCTACTTTCCAGGCTGCAGTCTCAACAGCCGTTGCAGCTGTCATGGCTCAACTGAATGCTAACAACGCCAATGTTAGCAAGAGCCCTATCGGAAATTCCGATCCAAGTAATGGACAGCAGCAACCAACACCTGCATACCCAGCCACCCAAGAACCTCAACTAAATCCACTGAAGAGAAAGATCAAGATCGAGAAGGGAAGTACGTCGGCTCAAGGACCTTCCGAAGGGCAACGAGCTGAGACAATCAATATCCGTGCCAACCCTTCCATCCCTACACCTAGGAGACCATACCTAAGAAACCTTCCCCACTGCAGCGAGTGTAGCTACCATCATCATGGTATCTGTCGAGAACTCTATTGTGCTAGGTGCCACATGAAGGGGCATATTGCTCGCGTCTGCAGAACCTCGGTTGAGTTTATTACATCAACCACCAATGTTGCGACCCGTACAGTTTGCCACCTATGTGGTGAAATGGGACACTTTAAGATAGACTGTCCAACTAAAGGAAACAACAAAGACTCGGGAGGAGTCTGACCCTAATGCTTAGGGAGAAGCATCAAGGAACCTGGTAGATTTTGGTACGTCTCTCAACCCCAAATAACTAACAGAAAACATTAAAAGGCTAATTCTAAATGTAATTACTTCCCCGTTAATGCGAAAGTCGCAGCACTGTTATAAAATTTAAAATTTCATCAGGTAAACTATAATGGCTAAATATATATGTTACGACCTTGTATAATTGAGATGGATAGACCTAGAGTGAGTGAAGGCCGCCTCATTTCCTGTTCCTCGTTTGGTTGTGGATTTAAGGTGGAGTCGCTCAGTCAACAGTCCTCCCCACCTTAATTATACATGACTAGTATATGTGAGGCGATTATAGAAATGCCTCGTGAGAATCCATTCATGAAAAGGTACTCTATTCAGAAACATTCAGGACCCTCTATAGTTCCGCGTCAACTCTATTGGTCCAAGTATCCGCGGCAGTGATACACGGGATGAAATCCGAGACGCCTAGAACTTGTGTGCTTGTTCGGCACATGACCCTATCGATCCTCATTCTATGTCATGTCGATGTATGCCAACTTCAACGCCTCTATCGATAATGGTTTGACTTCGTGCAACCATGTGTAAATCCTTAGTGTTGTGTAAAAAGAACTTTCTCCATAGCCATTCGGCAAATAAAGGTTCTTCCGAACCTAAACAAAATAAGAATAATAAAACCTAATGCGATCCGTCGGTCTTCATTTTTATTTCAAACCTTCCGAAGCACCCAGGAGAGAGGTACCGCGCACTGTTAACCAACCCATCTTAGACAAAAAGAAACCGAAGTGAAGACACTGCAAGTATTCCAGAAGACGATAACCACCCGAAGCAGACACCTTAGATCCCCCAGAAAGACCCTTCGCACCTCGCAAATCAGTTTCGTGAACCCAGAGGATAGGACTCATGGGACTGACTACTATAACTGAGTATATGCATAAGAGTGGTATATAATTGAGATCAAAAAGATTTAAGATGTGTGCTTCCTCCCTACTCCCTGTTCCTCGTTGGGTTGTGGGTCTGGGGTGGATTCGCACAACTGAACATCCTGCCGACCTCAATTATATACGGCTTGCATACACCAAGTAGTAGTGGTTAAGCCAAGTATGAGCCCTACCACGAACCTCCTAGTAAAACCCTCCATCCTATTCCTTTGAATAGGAGCTAGAGTCAAGAGAACCACGGCAGCTTGAGCTACTATAATGACCACAAATCCGAAGTTTGTTGTCATCCCGCTTAAGCCAACATAGTAGCTAACACCCTCGGTTGGTGAAGAAATCTGAGTCGTAAGAGTCAAGGACATTGACTACGACCATCCATTCACACTTAACCCCACGAATTAAGCATCTCAGCGGATATCCCAGAAATCCAAGAGCTGCGATAAATTAAACTCTGAGAAGAGTGGATGAGAAGATTAAAGTTCCGAGTGATGGAACCCTATACTCACTAGATTTGACCTAGAACGAGAAAACTCAGAACCTTCGGAAGAGTAGTTGTCGAAGATGTCCGCACTACTCAGGCACTTCGTCCACCCCGTTATAGATGAGTTGTGCCTAGGATCCTCCGTCCTCTCGCATGGAGGAAGTCACCGCCGCCTTGTAGGCGATAGACTGCATTCTCCGAAGCGAACACTAGAATACCGAGAACCACAGGATAACCTTCGCAGCCAAGAATACTTGATCACAGTTCGAAAGTAGTTGCGTTAAGCCTTATAACCCAGATCCCGAAGAGATTATCGACTTGACACCAGTCTAGGTGTTAGTCGATGGGTTATACGAGAGCACGCGCTCTCTGCAACTAGAATAAACCAACGCCTTAGAGAATAGGGCATGTCTTAGAGATTCATTGGACTACTAGGTGTTCCACGAATACTGTCCTGCGCAGAAATAGTAGAACCACCTCCCGAGGTAGTCCAACACTCGTCTGGTGAAACCCTATCTCCCTGACCCTGAGGGTTTCCGTTGGAAATATCTCAAGAATCAGAAGTGCAGGTTCATTTTGCACAAGATTGAGATAGACACTCTACAACAAAAAGATACCATAGACACACAACCCATCCGATGATCTAGAAAGTTTCTAAAAGCCAATTGATAGGAAACGCGAAACCAAGGACAACTCGAGCTTCCTAAGAACCAACCTGAAGGACTACACTTCCAGTATGAGAGAGAACGTTTAGAACTTCGGAATGGCGATCACGCCAGTGATGATCTCGCCATAGAAATACACTATGTTCTAAGTACTGAAAAGCTCTACCCTTCCAAGGTCTTAGGACCATTCGAGATTCTTTACGGAGATTGGTCCAACCCTCGTCAGACCACTACTACTTTCGGATATTCCACAAGCTTCATCCTGAATCGATCCACTTCTTCGACTTGATAAGTGTTTTCCCGATGTCGCTCTTTGTATCCCACTCATCTTGATAGAAACCATTGAGAACCCTAACTTTATAGACATACCTGTAGGAAATCGCTAACTGCACGAGACGGAATCTGCATCCCGTAGGTGAAGGTTTGTTGGAATGACAAACACAGGCCAGAGTTCACTTGGGAGTGCGGGGACAAACCGAATAGGAAGTACCCTCATGCCTCTACTCGGTCATTCATACCTACTTCCTTGCCTAAACCTGAATTTCGGGATGAAATTCCCTCTAACGGGGGGATGATGTGACAACCCGAAATTTATATCGTCATTTTAAACCCCTTTTTCGTTAATAAGCCTCATTTTATTTAACTGTCCGTTAACTTTTGGACTGGTTAATTTATTTAGGACTTTTATAATGACTTGGTAAGGGTTGAAACAAATTAGAAACACCCACAAAATGTCCTTAAAAATGTTTAGTTTCAACCAAGTCAAAATACGACTACTAAATCGGGTGCGACCAAAAGCCCCGTTTAGCGACAGTATCGGGTAGATTTCCACTGAGCCCCAACTCAAACCCCTATATAAGGATGAGTGGAGTCCATTTGAGACTTTTTCACTCTCTCTCCTCTCTCTCTAACCTCTCTCCTCAATCCAAGATCTAGGTCCAAAAATCACACTTTTCAAGCTTCAAATCACTAAGGTAACTTCCCTAACTCATAGATTAGCATCTTAGACCTTCAAATTCGTGGTTAAACAATCATTTAGGACCATTTTCATGTGTTTACGGCCCTGGAACATGCTTGGGCCGTAAACACACATATAAGGGGTTTTTGAGTCGTTAAACCCTTCCAATCGACCTTTGGAGCTTAGATATGGCTATATGACTTAATGTACTGGACTTAGAACACCTTGAAACGAGTTTTTGGAGAGTAAACATGAGTTTACTGCCCAAGATCTTGCTTGGGACGTAAACTCCCCTTCATGGGGAGTAAACTCAAATTTAAGTGTTAGAAATGCCCTCAAACACCTCCTATGACCTTGGAAAGTATCTAGAACCAACCCCCATTGAAGTAAAGGCATTAAACTTCAATAAATCCAAGGAAATAGGAGTTTGCGACCGTAAACCCCCCTAGGAAAGGTCCATGGGCCGTAAACTCCTAGAAAGTGCCCTAATGATGCCCTCGACTCCTCATTTGACTTGGAAAAATGCATAGGATTTTATTCTCTATCATTTAAGCCTTTAAAACACCAAAAGAATAGGTACATAGGAGCTTACGGCCGTAAACTCCTTGTTTAGGTCCGTAAACTCCTATTTGGTCCATTTAGATGCCTTAAATCCACTCATGTGCCTTATATTTGGACCTAGCAAAATTCCACAATTGAAATAAGACATTTTGGCATCCTAGAACACCCTCACCATGAGTTTACGGCCGTAAACTCATGGGGAATTATTCCCAGGGCCGTGAACTCTATAAAGAGTTTACTCTTGAAGAGTAAACTCCCTATCTAAGCCATACACACCCTTAAATGTTACCCGGGACACTCCAAGCACTTAACCAAAGTGTTTTCCGCACTTTAGGATGCGTATACTTGTTTAATTAGTATTATATGTACTAATTGTATGTAAACATATGTTATCATATGTTAATAGGTCACTAAGTGTGTTCAAGTCTTTACTTGACACCGAGCACCCAACTGACACCTTCGTCGGATCCACTTACATCAGGTGAGTTCATACCCCTAAATTAACCTTTTAAATGTTTTTACATGCTTTTATGGGCGGGATACAAGTTAAACATTCCAGTTATCATATCAATCCCATGTGATTGATAACCCGCATGCACAAGAATTTATTACACTGTCAACTGTTTTTACCGAGTATGTTACTGTAATGGTCTTCCCAAACATCTATACTTGTACAAAGCTTTTCTCAAATTGCTTTCTCACGTTGTATGTTTTACTTAAAATCCTGTTACAGCAGTATGTTAAACAAAGGATTTCTTTACCCAAAATATTTTATCAAAGTTTCATTCAAAACTTGTTTATGAAAGGTTTCAAAAGAATTTCTAAAGGTTTTCAAACTTATTTTACAAAAGAATACCAAGTCGTGATTTTCTTAAGTATAAAGGTTTTCCAAAGTTTTCATCAAGGTTTTCTTCCATATTTTTATACTCCTACTTAGTTAGATACTATTGTTTCGTTATACTTCTACATAGTTAATACTGCTACTTAGTTAAATACTATTACTTTGTTAACACTTATACTTCACGATATGCTTATACTTCACGATACGCTTATACTTCACGATACGCTTTTACTTCACGATACGCTTTTACTTCACGATACGGTTCTACTTCACGATACGCTTCTACTTGTTAAACACTTAAACTTCGTTAAATGTTCCTATTTGTTAAATGTATGCTTGTGCTTGTATAGATATATATAAATAATGTTTAAAGGACTTAGGAAGGCTTGTTCGCCCTATTTCCTTTTCTTCGTTGAGATGTGTTCTGGTGGGATTGGATGTCCGTACAAAGGTCGTTTGATCATTAGTTATATATTATGTATACATGCATAGACATATAGGTTTACATTAGTCAGTTCAGTTGTGAGTCTCTATCATTAGTCCAATATTTTACATCAGATCTCACTACACGAGATACATCTTCAGTACACGGCCTTCTCTGTTGTCAAGTTGGTAACCAGAGTCTCTTGTAGAGAGAGATGACATTGTGTTTATAGATCTATAAGGGATTGACACCCCCGCACCCTGACTGCTAGCTACAGTCCACGGCCTATCAAGCCAAGGGGTGACAAATGTCACACTTACACTGACGCTTGTAGGGCGTCAAGTTCTCTAGTGTATATCAGTATGGTTACGAGTATCTCGGGGTTACCTTATAATTCATGGCCTTAAGGTAACGAGTTTTAACACTGTATTCACTGTATCCACTGTTTTTAGACCTTGTTAGACGTATCATTCAGTTGATACTGTCTGGGGTCTGTGTTCATTGTTTTTAGACCTTGCTAGACGTATCATTTAGTTGATACTGTCTGGGGTCTGTGTTCACTGTTTTTAGACCTTACTAGACGTATCTTTCATTTGATACCGTCTGGGGTCTGTGTCTCTCTTTTGTTAGACTAAGCCAGGCATACCGTTCATTCGATACTCTCCTGGAGTCTATGATTTCTTTTTGCCTTAGTCAGCAGTCTTCACCGCTGAAGCATATGTTATTTCCCTAATATTCTCCTACTTTCTTTCAAAATTAATACCACATTTTGATAATGATAAGTGTTAAGGAAAAATTACTTTTTACCACATAACTCTGTCCAGTCTTGGTAGAAGGCTGCTTTTAATTAGAAAATATAGGATTTTCTGGAAAGGACTCTAATTCACTGTATACTTTAAAAATACTACTTATAGAAAGTTATTTGGATAAAATGACACTAAATACTTATGAACTCACCAGCATTTGTAAAAATGCTGATACTCGCTTTCTAATAACTTGTATTCTCAGGTCAGCAATAAACAAGTACATTCCAGGAGCTTTTGGATGAAGACAGTTTAGTACCAAGCTGCACCTACATTATTACTAGTATTGCTTGATGTTTTCTATGTAATGTAAACCATGTAAAACTATTACTATTAATGAAATGGTTGTTGTACTTTGATTAGTATACTGCATATGTTGTGATACTTGACATGACGTCATCCACCCCAGAACGTTTCCGCCGTTCCGGTTTTGGGGTGTGACAAAGTCTCACTTCTCCATTCACCCGGGGGCCACCTAGATGTACAGGGATCTGAGTTTGAATTACTGGTAGCCATGTATGAAGCGAGAAATCGCTTGGTATGTCGAGAGGTGCTTGACATGTAGGATGGTCAAGGCCGAGCATCAGAGGCCGCATGGTATGCTGCAGCCTCTAAATATTCCCATGTGGAAGTGGGAACAGATCACGATGGATTTCATTACCAAACTACCAAGGACGACAAAGGGTTTTGATTCCATATGGGTCATCATGGAACGATTGACCAAGAATGCTCACTTCTTGGCTATACGGGAGATTTCTTCGGCCGAGAAGTTGGCTAACATGTACGTTCACGAGGTCGTCGCTCGCTATGGGGTTTCGGTCTCTATTGTTTCTGATCGGGATGTTAGGTTTACCTCCCGCTTCTGGCAGAAGTTCCACGAGGAACTGGGCACACGTTTGCATTTTAGTATAACATTTCATCCCCATACCGATGGTCAGAGCGAGCGAACCATTCAGACCCTTGAGGATATGTTGAGGGTGTGTGTTATTAACTTCGGTGGGATTTGGGATTCTCACCTACCGCTTGCAGAGTTCGCATACAACAACAACTATCATTCTAGAATTAGTGCCCCACCTTTCGAGTTGTTGTACGGATAGAGATGTCACACCCCCGTTTGTTGGGGTGAGGTCGGACACATGGTGATGGGGAGGACGGAGGTAGTTCTGCAGACTACCGAGAAAATTCAGCAGATTAGGCAACGATTATAGACCGCTCAGAGTCGGCAGAAGAGTTACGCCGACAAACACCGATCTGAGTTAGAGTTTCAGGTGGGTGATATGGTACTCCTGAAGGTCTCGTCCTAGAAGGGTGTGATCCACTTTAGGAAGAGGGGAAAATTGGGTCCCCGTTTCATTGGTCCATTCAGGATCCTTTCCAAGGTTGGCAAGGTAGCATATAGACTAGAGCTACCGGAGGAGCTTAGCCAAATTCACAGCACTTTCCACTTTTCACAGTTGCGAATGTGCATTCTGGATCAGGAGGCAGTAGTATCGCTGGATGATATTCAGGTCGATGAGCGCTTGAATTATGTGGAGAGGCCTGTGGTCATACTGTAGAGGAAGATGAAAGTCCTGCGGAACAAGGAAATACCTTTGGTGAAGGTGCAGTGGGAGCATCGGAAGGGATCCGAGTGGACATGGGAGCCAGAGGCAGAGATGCGGGAGCACTATCCGGAGCTGTTCGCCACGAAAGACTTCGAGGACAAAGTCTAGTTCAAGTGGGGAAGAATTGTAACGCCCCGATTTTCAGGTATTGGCTATGCGAAAACTTTATTGATTTCAAGGCCTACTCGGCGAGTTGGCTACCCTACTCGTCGAGTAGCAGTGGGTTGGTTTTGTGTTTTAGTGATCTACTCGCAGAGTCCAAGAAGGTACTCGACGAGTAGGAGTTTGCAGATGAAACCCTAAATCCCGGGCTGTTGTGCCCTATTTAAAGGATCATTGGCCTTAGTTAGCCTCCCCTTCACAGCTTCTTGGCACTCTTAAACCCTAAATTGTGTGTGTGTGAGTGTGTTTCTTTGGTGTGATAGAGCATGGAAGAGAGGGATTTTGGTAAGGAGCACTTGGGGAAGCAAGGAAATCAAGGCTAGGAACTCGTGGGGAGATAAGAGATTCATCACTTATCACTCTCTGGAAGGTATTAAGCTGCTTCTTTGGCTCATCTCTCTTTTAATCCCTTTTGGGTGGGTTTTAGGAAAGGCTTTTGGTGTTTGAGCCAAGATCTGAAGCTGCAACTTCAGATCTGGACTCCCTTTGGTCTCTAGATCCATAAAAATAGTAGCTTGGTCGAGTATGAGCTTCCCCTCAAGTGTTGAACTTCACTTCAAGCCTATTTTTGTCATTTTAAGGGCCTTAAAGCTTTGCATGCACGTAAAGTTTGCAACTTTACGTGATAAGCAAGCCGTGGAAGGTTGAATTTGTACTCTAGAACCTTTACATGGCTTAAACAACATCTGTATGGATGAAGGATTAAAGGGACTCGGCGAGTCATATGGATATGGTCCTAAACTCGACGAGTTGGATGAACAGCTCGGCGAGTCCGATGAAGATTGTCGTGGACTCAGCGAGTTAGTAGGGTGACTCGGCGAGTCGGTTAAGGTTCTTGCCAACCGTTGGATGCATGTGAACTTGTCGAGTTGCAGGGGGAAAAACTTGATGAATGGTCAAGGGGTTTCGACCGTGAGCCTTAGGAACTCGACGAGTCACTCTCGTGACTCGGCGAGCGGATGAGTTATGTCGGGAACTCGGTGAGTGGCTGGATACACTCGACGAGTCCAGGTCAACATGGACTGTTGACCCGGGCAGTTGACTTCGACTTTGACGTTGACCAAGGATTGACCAATTGACTTCTGGAGTATCTGGAAATTTATGAACCTTATGACGTGTTTGGGTATAGGTGGTGGAGTTCGTGGCGGTGATTCAGGAGTTGAGCTTTCTACTTCCAGTCGACAGTTGCAAGGTGACTTATCCTCACTATACTCAAGGGTCTAAGGCACCAGGGCCGGCCCTTTGGATTGTTATCTGGTTATGTTATGCTAGTATGATCTGTTAGATCGGTATCCTAGAGGGTAGGATAATATTATGTAGTGTGTGCTATGATCTGTTAGATTGGTATCCTGGTAGAAAGGATGGTATTATGTGCTATGTGGTATGATCCATTAGATCAGTTGTCATTTATAGATTGTTATGTGATTATCTGTTATGAATATATGTGCATATATTTGTTTGGCGGTTGAGGCGCATCTGCTTTGTGCGAAAGTCAATAGACCTGGGCATTCCAACATGTTGGTTGTAGGTCGTGAGTATTCCATCCCGAGGATGATCGGACTCATAGTATGTGGGCATTCCAACCTGTTGGTTGTGGGTCTAGGGTATTCCAACCGGATGGTTGACTGGACCCATAGTATGCTATTGTGATTCTATGTGTATTGTTGTGAGTATGGTTATTTTGGGGGAACCCACTAAGCTTTCGGGCTTACAGTTTCAGTTTATTGTTTCATGTACATCGGGGGATCGTGGCAAAGTAAAGGTGTGATTGTACAGCTCCTCACCTTTTGTTATGGTTTCTAGGAAAAACTCTGATATAGAATATTTTGGAAACAAAGTTGTAATAACTTCTGAATTAAAAATGTTTTGAAAAGTTTAAATTTGGCGTAAATTTTATGGGTGTTACACTTGCAAACTAGATCTAAAATCTAGATCTGATTCTTTCTTTCATAGTTCTCAAAAAATCAACCCATCAATTCTCTCACTTATTCCACCGGTGACAGGAACCTCCAGTCGCCTTCGCCGCCACTGTCGATGACGACCTTGCTGGAATCCAAGTTTGCACCGTCGCCGTCATCCAAATGTGTGATTTCTACTCAAGATCCACCTGATCGAACCGCCAGATACATCGCTAGCTTTATCCTCCTCCACCTTCAGAGCTATGATTTTTGTCGGTAGCCGCCACCACCGACGACATACCTCCGACGACGACATCATATTCTTCATCCTCCACCGTCACTCCACCTGATCTACAATTATATCCATCATTTTCTCTCCATTTTCTTGTGAACCAATAGATCTACATCAGATCTCTCTAGATCTGGATCAGATCTGTATCGGACATCACCAGATCTGATGTGTTTGTACATTTTCAATTCAGATTAGATCTAGTCGGCGTACTAGATCTCGAGATTAACAAAGTTTCAAACGCTAGATCTACTACCTAACACCAGATCTTCATCAAATCTGATGTGTGTTATGCATTTCATGTATGGATTAGGTGTATCTGGTGCATTTCATGTTGGCTTGCATCAGATTTGATTTTTGAAGATAAATCTTCAAAAAAAAAATCAGGTATGTCGATTTTTATAGATAAATCTCCTTTAAGTTTTGTTTTCTACTTTTTTTTCTACTTGCATCTGTTGTAGATCTCTATGATATAGTTTTTTTTGTTTTGTTTTTTCTGTTAAAGTGTGAATTTGATGTTTTAATCTCTCATTTGTCGTATAATTGTGTTAATCTTAGTTTTAGCTGCTCTTAAGTTGTGAATGTATAATTTTTTTTGAATTAAACTTTGAATTTATTATACTAGTTTGTGGATTTTCTATATTAAATTGTATATTAATTGTAATACGTGTTTTAAGTTGATAATATGGATGTGAATGCTATTTTTTATGTATTAAAATATGAATTTAGTGTACTAAGCTGTGATTTTTGTGTTTTAAACTGTGAATTGATTGCATTAAGCTTTGAATTTTCTTTTTAAGCTACGAATTGACTGCATTAAGCTGTGAATTTTCTGTTTGAACTGTAAATTGACTAGATTAAGCTGTGAATTATGTGTATGAAGCTATGAAGTTACTTGTGTTCAGTTAAGTTATGAATTTTGTGTATAAACTTTGAATTGAATATATAAAGAGTGTTAAGTTGAAAATATAGTTGTGGATGCTTACTTTTTGTGTATTAAACTTTAAATTTTGTGTACTAAACTATGATTTTTGTGTTTTAAACTGTGAATTGACTGCATTAAATTATGAATTTTCTTCTTAAACTATCAATTGACTATATTAAACTGTGATTTTGTGTTTTAAACTGTGAATTAACTGCATTAAACTGTGAATTTTCTTCTTAGACTATGAACTGACTATATAAAGCTGTGAAATTTTGTGTATTAAATTATGAATTGATTGTATTAAGTTGTGACAATAAGTTGTGATTATTTTATAATTTTTTTGTTTGCTTTTGAAATAATGTAAATTTTACTCACGGCTTAATATATTAAATTTACAATTTAAAATATGAATGATTTATGTATAAATTTTTTTTTGTTAATGTTCTTCTGAATATATTTATTTTTGTGTTGTATAAGTATATAAGAATACATTAGTTTTAATAATAGCTTTTGCATTAAATTCAAATTGAGTGAAATAAATGGTTTTATTAAACTGTGAATGTCTTTATATACAAATTTAATTTAGAAGAAAATGATGGTTGCGATGCTAGTACAAGTGGTTAATGGCAGCGTGTGGTGGTGGTAGTAGTAGAGTTTGAAGTTTTGATTTCTTTCAGTTTGTGAATTATTGTAAAAAGGTTTGTATTAAGTTGTGAATTTTGTGAATTAAACTATAAATGAACTGTATAAACTTGTAATTTATTTTTGTATTCAAATATGAGAGCATATAAGAATGAAAATATTATACTACAAAATTACCATTTTGCCCTTTTTGTATCAAAAAGAGAAAAAAAAAAGATTTTCACATGTTTAATAAGAATATCATGTAATATTTACTAACTAATGAGGGTTCTTACGGTTCTTAATCGTTTGTGATTCTCATTTGAACCACTCCATATATATATATATATATATATATATATATACACGCACACACACACGCACACACACTAAATAGATCTGTGCACACGGCAAAGCTTTGGCGATAAATAATTTTTTTGACAAATAGTTTTTTACGAGGAAATAGCTACTAGATTTTATTATTAGTTATTATGTATTCAAAAATTATCATTTTTAAATAAAATATTTATGTTTATACCTTAATTTATATTGTTTGTACATTTTATGTAAATTAATTAATATCGATGTCTAGTTTAAGTAATATAAATTTATTTATATACATGAATTTAATATTTTAAAATTGTCCTTTTGCTCCAAATTAAATTTCTTAATAACCTTGTTTAATTCAAGTCTCCAAACTTTTAATTAGTAATACTGATTAGTTATGCATAAATTGATTTATACAAAAAAAAAATCAATATATGACTAATATAGTTTTAATATAGTATAAGATATATATATATATATATATATATATATATATATATATATATATATATTCTATGAAAAATTAAATATCCTGCTACTTATTCTTTCTATCTGTCCTCCTACTTATTAATTCTGTTAAATATGACAAGTAACACAATTTCAAATGTGTACGAAAATGGCAGGAGGATATTTAAGTGTTGTTTGTTTTTTTGAAGCAAAAATTCATGAAGTCTGTGGACCACCTCTGCAACACTCTGCAGTAGAAGAGGTGGACCAAACGGCTGCAGACTGTAATAAGAAGCGTGTTTGTTTTTTTAACATCTGCATGTTGCTGCAGATATTAAAAAGTTAAAATAAACTGATTTTATAAACTGAAAATAGTTTTTTAAAATCGAAAATTTAATAATGTATGACATTTCCGAAAAAATTTATAATATTTCAACAAAAAATAATGATATTCAACAAAAAATAAAGATATTTTAGCAAAAAATAATAATATTTCATCAAGAAATTATCATTATTCAATATAGAAAAACCAAAAAACTCCACAAGAATAAACAAAAAAAATGTAAAATAAGATTTTAGCAACATATAATCAAGATTTCAGCAAGAAAAAAAAAAAGAATAAGAGGTTGGAAGATTCAATACAAGTACTGCGTCAAACAGAATATCCGCATATGTTTTTTTTTTACTTTAAAGATTTCTAAAAAACAAACAACTGCGAGATCAAAAATGTTACACATGTGTTACGTCATGCATCAATAAGATGTTTAAAGAAGTTTTTTTTCCAAAAACAAGTAGCACCTTAATTTCTCATATATTTTATATATAACACGATGTATGATGTAAGCATTCATTTAAAAACACTTCAGGTGTTTTCCTATACGCTTCCTTTTTAGCTTTTGTTTTTTTCCCTTGTTTTATACATTTGGCTTTTAACAATATTATAAAATCCAAATAGATTAAATTCCTGCTAGTAAGTTGAAATTATCACACCTAAAGATATATAATATTTCAAAAGCCACATTTATAAAAGCTTCATATTGCACCCAATTACACGTATACGGAATGAGAATGATGTTCTCATTGCATTAAATTCTTATTTTGATATTACACCTTGAATTGACCAAGAAACACAATTGAAGGGGTGATCGGAGCTTGTTGCATTCACATGAGGTCATTGCCTATGGTGTGAACGAATTGAAATTAAAGTGTACGTACAAACTTGTAAATAATTGAATGAAGATAACGTATTTGGCTTGGTTCATAAAATTGACCCTTCATATTGGACTACTTGTTTTTTAACCTATTTCATTAATTATTACATTTTGATTTTTGAATTATTAGTATTCGACATCTTGGGTCTTGTCTCATGTTTTCTCCTTATACATCGACAAGGTGGATGTTCTTGATTAAGATGGACTCTATCACAATGATCAAATATGTGTTGTAAAGAACTTAGCAACCTAATTCAATTCGAACCCAAATGTGTATTAAAAAGCTATTTTTTTTATTATTATTTTCCACATACACAACACAACATAACTGGGTATAATTTTTTTCTCCACGTTAAAAATCCAATTCAATCCATTTTTTTATTTTACAAAAAAAATATAAAAAAAATTTCAACATTAGTCTCATTTTGTGGATATTTTTTTTATGTATTTTAATATATTTTACTTATTTTTAAAATTAATACCACGTCTATTTTTTAAGATAAATGAAATATAAAAAGAAAAAAAATAGAGAAACATGGTGAACTAGGTTGTGGGAACAATTGCTCACACCATTTCTTTTACTTTTAATTTATTTTTTCAATTTTTTTGGAGTGAGCCATGATGAGCTGGACACTAATGGTGATAGTCTTAGTTAAAATTTTGAAAAATAATCAACTAGACTTTGGTTTATACCATCATTTTATATTAGTTTATTTAGTCAAAATATGAGATTAATAAACTGCAATAATACGTATGGAATCCCCACTGCTTAACACTATAAATAACTTTAAAAGGTTTATAGATACATAAAATATCTAAAAGAGATTATTATAAAAAAAAAAATTTAAAAAAAAATATATGTCGTTTTACCACCATGAGTTGCTCAGAAACTAAGGGTTATGATTGGAGTTTGCCATTATAGCTAAAGTTGCAAAACCAAAGTGTAAAAACAGGGGGAAAATGATCAAAAACACCATACGTTATAACTCAACCCCAACTAAGTAGCAATCTATACATGTTTTTGCTAATCTTTATCCCACATAATGTATGGTGTTTGAATCAAACAAGCTTGGGTTTAAATAAAAGGGGTCAATGCCTCAATGGTGCATCACTAGTAACTATCGAAACTATTTTACCCCCACATATCGAGTTGCTTTAGGAAACGAATCATCTTTTTCATAGTAGTTTTTTTAATGGTATATGTAAATAAAATGTATAGATTACAACCCCTATTGAAATTAATAAACTATTATTTAAAAATAATAATAATAAATAAATATAACTTAAAGTCATTAATACCCAAATGAATTATTATTTAAAAAAATTCAAATATTTTAATAAAATATTATTGTAATCTATAAAAGGTTATGATTTGTTTCAGTAAAAATTACATAAGTTAAAATGGACTATTATTATATATCATATATGTAAATAAAATGTATAATTTTAACTCTATAAACTATTTTAATCATAATTAACAAAATTCTATTTACAAAATAAAAAATCGACATAATTAGAGGAGGTCGAAGATTGGTCTTCTGAAGTTTTAGTGCTTTAATTGATGATATCCTCTTCCTACGAAACATTTGATGTTATATAGGAAAACATCGGTAATATAAATCTCAACTTTATTAAAAAATTAGATGTGAGACCCGTGTATTACATGAGTTTATTAAAAACAAAAGTTTAATTTAAAATTATAACAATTATATATTTTTTTAAAGTAATAGTTTTACATAAATATAAAAGATATAACAAACAAAGTAACTAATTTAATATATAATATAGGAGATTTGAAAGATTATAAAACATTTATTATGAAATTAAATAGAATGGCCTACCTTACATATATAAATCTTACTAACATGTGGATTTTAAATTTATGAAAATGAAAAATATAAAAAAATGACAATTGGAAAAAAAAAGAATTCAAAAACTCTTAGAAATTACATGTGTCAAATTCAATAACAACATGACATTTGGCAAAATTATTTTCATTTATTAGGAATAATACCCTTTCAAAATCACAAGAAATTATATAAATTGCGTCAAACAGCAAACAGCAACGTAATTTATCATTTTTTTTATCAAAATAGATAATGTATTTTCCTTTTGACCCACAATAGCACCATGTGTCACATATACACATGTGATATGTGTGATTCCAATAACTTTATAACAACCCAGTTTACTAAATTAAGCAATATGTAACCTAGAAAACTGATAGTACCCATGTGGCAAAGGTTCTTGCCACATCATGTGCCACATATACAGATTTGTAGACAAAGAATTTCCTATGTTTAATTATTTTGGCAATATGTAACGCACACAATAATTATTCAATTCAGGCGATCAAACAAAAAAATAGAAAACTTGGTATCCATTTGATTTTTGGCCGGTAAAAATAAGAGGCAGTTGGGCAAAGATGACAACTAAGTCAAGTAAAAAAGTAAATAATAATTTTAAAAAAATAGTAAAAGACACACGAAAATCAAGTTAATAGAAAAATACAACACGTCAGTTCGGTACTTGCACCTAGTACAATATCTACAGCAAAAGGTACATCTAAATAGCATTAAGATTTAAATAACTTGCAATATTCAAGTCACGAACACATCTGTTAACATTCATTTCAGGCATTATTTTCTTATTTTTTTCTCCAAATTCAAGATCTAGTGGAGAATCTCTTGTAGAATTGAACATATTTTGTTAGTTTTAAACTTTTTATGTGAGGCTTGGATCAGTTTGCTGTGGAGCAAAAAAATCCAAGAAAACGTTGATTTCAAGATGAAGTTGTGTGTTCATAAACTGCTAAGCTTCATTTCTCGAAATTTCAAAAGTTGTAATAGGGAAAGTCGTTTTTAAAACACATGGATAAAAAAAGTAAAGAAAAAGAAACAATCTTGACAGCATTTTAAAGTAGAAAAGATCAACGTTTCAAAGTAAAAGTTTGCTTGATCATTGTCTCATCCCCTTTATTGAGGTATATCAGCAATAGAGCTAGTGAGCCATCTTTTAAGCCTGATTTTTGAGTGACTGTAGCTGCAACATTAGCATCTGGATGATTTATTATGTAATCCAAACCCATAACCTTTGTCACTAATACTCATCATTACCATGCTTATTCCAAAACTCCCTCTACTCCATTCCATTCCATCTCACAAAACATACATTTTCTTGGATTTTTGCATAAATCTTGTAAGAATATTGTTTATCAATTCACGAAGGTGTGCGGCATTTTACAAGTTACATAGGCAACGGACGTGTAGGAGTCATATCAACATATCTACTAAGGATGTGTTTGGCGCGCCACAGCTAGCTTATTTTTCGAACTTTTTATATTGTCGTGTTTGGTAAGCCAAAAAGTAGCTTATAAGCTAGCTTTTTGAAAAGTTACTTAGATTAGCTTTTTAGTAGCTTTTTTAAAATTTTCCAAATACACTCCTTAATTAATTATAGAAACATACTCTTACATGTCTTTTTATGTAATTTTATATATTTCAGCTAATTTTACCAAACGTTAATTTTTATCAGCTAGCTTTTCAGCTATCAGCTAGCTTTTTATTTAACAACTAGTTTTTCAGCTATCAGCTAGCTTTTCAGCTAGTACGCCAAACATAGCCTAAACCACTACATTTGTTTTACTTTTCTTAATTTGAATAGACGCTTCATGCATGCTCTATGGAAAACTCAAAAAATGACATCTTTGTTGGTTTTGTTGTTATGTCACATAATACCAAGCAGACACTTTTGTTTCAACAACAATCACATCACATGTGACATTGTTAAACCACTCTCTCTCTTCGTTTCTGAGAGACTCTACTGCCAAACCAACCCTTATAGCATCATTCCATGCATCAAAACATTTCAACATACACCTCATACTACCAGTATCATTCAACAATACAATCTCAACTTGAATCCTATAATAGTTCAACAGTTACAATTTATTATCATATTTTTCTTCTAATCAAGAATCTTCAAAGATATACTCTCAAAACATCTTTACTAGCATGTCAGCATCAATTTTTTATGTCAAGTCACATGGGAAGGGATTAGCAATTTGTGGTGTTTTCATTTTGGCAATACGATATAGTTTCCCAATTACTGTCTTGAACGATATGTGATTCGGGCAGTCTTTCAAGGAAATCTAGGAATAATTTGGCCTGGAGAGAGTCAAGGATCCATGTGTCAA
Organism: Lactuca serriola; assembly: GCF_051521515.1. Lineage (NCBI taxonomy): Eukaryota > Viridiplantae > Streptophyta > Magnoliopsida > Asterales > Asteraceae > Lactuca > Lactuca serriola. Next base: position 49,640,474 of record NC_136415.1, read on the forward strand.
CACCTACTATTGAGGAGTCGGATAACTTTTGAGAAGAACTTTGCACACTCTGCCTAATTTTTTAACATTGCTTTTTTAGGCGACAGACGAGTAGGAGTCATATCAAACTACCATATGACATTTGCATACCAGAACCTGAAAAAGCAATGTCCAAAAATGTATAAAGCTCATAAAGATCTTCTCAAGTTGTCTGAATCTCCAAAAACAGGAGTTGACATAGAGATCCTTGAATATCTCTAGAACAAACGATTTCCAGATTTCCTAGAAAGATCCACACAAATCACATACCGATCCAAGATAATAACCGGTGAACTATATCGTACTGCCAAAATCAGAAGACAACAAATCGTCAGTCCTTTCACATGTGACATGGCAAAGGAAAAGTGATGCTGACATGCTAGTAAAGGGGTTTTGAGAGTATATCTAAAGCTTTTGATTAAAAGAAAAATATGACGATAAATTGCAACTGTTTATGGACTATTATGTAATTCAAACTAATACTGAAATGTTTGATGGTAGGGATAGTATCAGGAGTATATCGAAAGGTTTTGGTGCCTAAAATGATGCTGAGTGGTTAGTTTAGCCGTGGAGTCTTAAAGGAATATTACTGAAGCAAAAAACGTCTGCTTGGTATTAGAAATATTAGAATCGAAAATGAACCAACAAAGATGAGCACTCATTTCACTTTATGTATGTGTTACTCAAATTACAAAACACACAAGAGTGGGGATGGGGGTGTGGAGAGAGAGAGAGAGAGAGAGAGAGAGAGAGAGAGAGAGAGAGAGATGAATAAATATTATCAGATACTTTGTGCTTCTTGAAGAACATAAAATTGTGCAAATTAGCAACATACTTACCTCTTTCTACCATTAAAAGCAAAATGCAATATATTTTATCCAAAATTCCAGAGAACAACCAACTTACATTTTTGACCATTTAATGCAACCAACTTACCTTTTTTACAATTAAACCCAATCTCCTCACACACATAGCCAAAATCACACATTACACTACTAGAAAACAGAGTGGATTCCTACGGAAATTAGTGACGGAAATTTTCCGTCACTAATCTCCTCACACACATCACACACATAGCCAAAATTTTCCGTCGGAAATTAGTGACAAAATTCCGACGGAATCGTGGCAAGAATAAAAACCCTAATATTAGTGACGGAATACTGACAAAAGAGCAACGGAAATAAATTCCGTCGAAAATCTGTTGGTAATTACTGACGGATTTCCGACGGAATGTAAACGAAATACTAGACTTGGGCGATCTGTTGGTATTCCGTCGGTAATCACCGTTACTTATGATTCCGTCGGTAATCCGTCAGTGATTACCGTTACTTATGATTCCGTCAGAAATCCGTCACAAAAAACAATCCGTCGGTAACCCGTTACTTATGATTCCGTCGGTAATCCGTCACTTACGGTTCTGTCGGTAAACCGTCACTTATTGTTCCGTCGGTAATCCGTCACTAAAACTATCCGTCGGTAATTAACGTTCCGTCGGTAATCCGTGACTAAAACTATCCGTCGGTAATCCGTTACAAGAAGTTTCCGTCGGTAATCCGTCACAAACAGTATCCGTTGGTACTCCGTCGTTAATTTGGTCAAAGAGGTCCGACAAATGGTCGTCGCTGTCCGTCGGAAATTCCGTCGGTATTCCGTCACAAATAATTACCCACGGGGCTTTTTACGACAGAACGAATTCCGTCGGAATTCCGGTTTAGCGACGGATTTCCGACGGATATGGCCGTCGGAAATCGCCCAGTTTTCTAGTAGTGTTATGTGTGTTACAATTAAACCCAATCGCCTCACACACATAGCCAAAATCACACACATTATGTGTGTTGTATGTGTATAAAGTCCCAAAGAATCATATTCACATTGCATTAAAATTTACTTTGTTAACTTAGAGGACCAGGGGACCAAAATTGTTAGAAAACTTCAAAATATAGACCAAACACCGGCACACAATAGCATACAAACACACAAGCACTAACACATACAACCACACACGGTAGCAATAACACACTTAGTGTATGGTGTGTGTATGTGTAAATGTGTGGTTGCTTGTGTGATTGATTTTGTGTGTGTGTGTGAGAAACATCTTTCAATTATAACATTGTTTAATTAAGAGTTTAAGACATTGTACTTTGAAATATGTTTAGTCAAGACATTGTAAATCTTACATTTGGCCCTAATAAATGTAAGTACATTACTATTTGTTGAATTTCTATATGTTGGAAGTACATCTAACATCCATATAAGATGTCAAAATATGGACATTCGACAAAGAGTAACATACTTGCATTTATTATGGTCAAATGCAAGAAACGAAAATGTAGATATCCAACAAACACAAATAAAAAAAAAACAAGTTCTTTTACCCTCGATAACTGTTAAGGCCCAAAACATAAAACCAAAAAGATAAGGTAATCAGGGACAAAAAAGGTAATTTACTCCTAACTTAAAATTAAAAAAAAAAAAAAAAAAAAAAAAAAAAAAAAAAAAAAGAATCAAGCAGTTACTGCCTCACGAACAATAATAGCATGCATGTTGATCGTTGGTACTTATATCGTAGGCTCTTCGATTTTCTTACAATTTCAAATCCATAAAATGAGTCATTATCATTCTAACTATTTTATGCAAATTAAGTGAAAGTACATTGTTCTAAATGGAAAAATAGAGGGTCAGTCCTACCATTTTAGGGGGTTTGTTCAATTTATTTGTTTTAGGCCTTAAAACCAGTATATTTTAGAAGACACAAAAATAATTCTCATACTTCGTTCTATTTCATAATGTAACAACTGCAATTATTTTCATTCAAAGTGGAACGAATACTAAGAATATTATACATTCTAATTGAAACACATCTGTATTCAGCATCTGGACAACTTGTTTCTTATTTAAATCCCACTAAAAATCAATTATCAACTTAAAATAGAAGAAAAAAGATATCCGTATCAACTTATGGATTTTGAAAATGCTAATATTAAAAAGCTTATGTCTTTTCATGATGGAATTTCTCTATTTTGAACTCTTGCAACAAAATAAAAGTAATAATAATAATAACGTTAAGCAAGCAACTGACGACATAGTCCCTTGTAATATTTATATGTTGTAATTTGTATAAGACAATACATATAGTTAGGGTTTTGTTTCAGAAAACAAAAGTTTTTGTTGATACACAATAGAAAAATGACACATGTACCCCTCTTATTAGATGTTAAACTAGAGGTCGTATTCAGAACAGAGATAGTAGCATAAAAAACAACAATTTGGGTGAATCAAGAAAGAACTTGTACTTCCCTCCCATCTTTTGTATAAAAACCTTCATTTTCATCATCAAAATTAAGATCAAACACTGTGAATTCGATTTTCATAGGACTAACCTTCAAAATCTGTAGCCTGACCTCTAACCACGGCCTTGCTGAAAACCATCAAAACTCCTTCTGTCATCCTGTAATAAGAAAGACGTAAACCAGGTATATTAAGCAAATAGATAAGCGAAAATAGAAGAAAAACATATTTACCAGTTGAAAAAGTGATATGGTTTTCTTTCCTTTCCACGATCCAAGTTTTCGTTCCAAAGCAAGCTCCCAATGGTGGTTACGGTGTCTGTTTTTGAACAGATAGAGAGCCCAGATGTGGGTTGTTTAAGGCGGAAGGAGGGGAGCGACGTTTAGGGTTGCAGTGGTGCTGAATGATGAAGGTTAGGAAGCGGTGGTAGGCGGTGGTGTTGGTGGTGAAGGCCGGCCTCTAGGGTTTGTCTATAGAATGGAGGAGAGAAATGTTTAAGAGAGATGGGAGCGAATCCTAGAGAGAGAAATGTACCTCCTCCGGTCCTGCCTTTGTAAAACCTTACTTGCAGTTGTGATAAATGACTATCACCAGACAAGAAAAGGTATACGTGGAAATAGCTTTTTAAGTCAAAGAAGGGAAATCTTCAGAAAAGTCTCACTATTTACGGAAAAGTTACACTTTAGTCCCAAAGATTTTTTTTGAACAAATCACATTAATGTTACAAGATGACTTGGGTCTACTATAAAAGAAAAATATTATAAAGTGTACAAAGTGATTTTGAGGCATACAATACAAACCTTGTGGAATTCAGTAAGCTGATTGATGGAGATATAAGGTTGCACCCACAACCTCCAAAATAGAATTGAACAAAATCCCGATCCCTTTTGCAACACAGCTGTAGGAAGTCTTTCACAGTATATATTTTGTGTGATGCCAATAGCCCTTGCAAAACCCCATCTTTTGCTATCATCACCCAATGACGGAGGATGGTGCTTCTTGTATGCTGAATCATGAAGAAAAAAAAATAACAAAAACTATTAGCCAAGATATATATTCCTAACGTTTTTGTTTAACAAACAATCCTAGCTACTTACTATAAGTAAAACCTTTTGATAGAAAATATATACAATTATTTCTTACCATGTTTTTTTTTTAGCTGGCACCAATGGAAAACTCAACCCAGCTACCAGCCTTTTGCTTCTTAACACCTCTTTTAATCCCCATGTCCCTCATCTCAATCGCACGACTCCATGAACCCTTTTCACTATGAATTTTTATTAACATATTATAAATACTGGAATAGTCTCTTCCTAAATTTTCAAGCCCATTTACAACCTCATAACATGAATGCAATCCACAACCAGCAAGCAATGCACCCCACACACCCACATCAGGTTCAAAAGGCATCTCCTTCACCAATCTCACTGCCTTATCAACTTCACCTGCTTTCCCATATAAATCCAGCATGCAAGTATAATGCTTCATCTCTGCTTCAATTCCATATCTTTCCACCATTGAGTGAAAATGGTGTTCGCCTTCTTCAACAAGCCCTCCATGCACACAAGCCGATAGTACATTGATGTAAGTCACATGATCAGGCTTCATACCACTTTCAGTCATTTTCTTGAATTCGGATAAAGCTTGGTGTGCCAATCCATGCCTTGCATAGCCTCCAATGATGGAGTTCCATGAAACTGTGTTCTTGGTTTTCATGGAGTCGAATATGGTGAATGCAGATTTGATGTCGCCACATTTGGTGTACATGTCGATGAGGGAGGTTGAGAGGATGAGTTCTTGACATAATCCGGATTTTAAAATGCATGAGTGAAGCTGGTTTTCAAGGAGAAACATGGAGCAACCTGCACATGCGTCTAGGAGAGTTGAAAAGGTGAAATGGTTGGGAGACGTGTTGGAATTTAGCATTGAGATGAATAGTTGTATGGCATTGGTGTAGTTTTCTTGTTGGACATACCCTTTGATCATTGCAGTCCAGGAGACGACGTTCTTTTGTGGCATTTTGTCGAACATGTGGCGTGCTTGGTTGATATTTCTGTTTTTGATGTACCCATCAACTAAGGTGGTCCAGGAAATGATGTTAACTTCAGGCATCATGTCAAAGGTCATCTGTGCCTCGGCTATGAAGCCCAAATCCATGTAACCTACGAGCAATGCGTTCCATGTACTGGTATCTTTTGTATGGATGTCATCAAACACACGACACAAGCTAGAACGATCCATTAAATGGGTATATCCCCTCATCAATGCTGACCCCACGAAGACATTGGAATGAAGGCCTAAGTGAAGAATGAGAGAATGAAGCTGCGGAACCAAGACATGAAACGTGTTCAAGAAACCGCTGATTATGGTTGAAAATGTGAATTGGTTGGGCCTTTCCCCAGCTCTGTTCATTTGCAAGAACAGTTGGTGGAGTTTGTGTGGATCTTTGATCTTGTTCAAACCGGACAGCATGGTATTCCATGAAACGACATCTCTCATGGGCATTTTATCGAACAGGTCATGAGCGGACTGCATCTGGTTGTGTCTGATGTGGCCAGTGATCATGGAGTTCCAAGCGACAGTATTACAAGATGCGGGATTTTCATCAAACAGCTTGCGAGCAGCGTTTATGTTTCCATCGCGGATATAGTCTTGAATGAGATTGGTGGTCGAAAGAGTGAATATCAGGGAAATGAGTTTCGGTGATCGTAGGTAACAACTATGGCCTCCAAACAGTTCCTACTATTTGAATAATCAATGCTTCTTGTAAAAGATTCTATTTATTATTGAAAGTAACATCCTATGGTCTAAATCTAGTAAATCATCAATTACTTATGTTTAACAATGGATTTTAGTTACTTATGGTATTAGAGGTACAACTATTTCATTTTTTATTTGTAGTCTCTGATTCATTTGATCCATCTAAAATGATGCAGTATGAGAAAGTCATATACTCCCACTTAAATGCTACCAATTACAATCTACACACCCATCTATCACAACCACTCACCTTTGTTTTGTTTTTGGTTTCTTTTTGTGACTGCATCATACATTAACATGAGAGAAGAAAAAATATTTACCATTTTTGTCCTTGCGTATTATTATGAACATCATGAAAAGAAAAAAAAAAAAAAAAAAAAAAAAAAGATTTACCATTTTTTTCCTTACATATTCTTATGAACATCATGAATAATGATAAGAGGAGTCAAACAAACTTACCAATATCCAAATGTTTTTTGACGTCCACTCACTGGTAGCATTAACTTATTTATGTGTATGACTTAAAAACTGTCATATAATATCACAATAAACAATATTAAACTGTCCAACCATCTCCTCTTTCAAAACTTCCAACCATTGGGATTGACGACTTTAACGGCAACTATAATGGCGAAAGAGGGGGAGATGGTGTGATTTTCATGAGAAGATTTATAGATAATACTGAAATTCAGGATAGAAATTATACGTATCCGATTTTTGATATACAAGTAAGAATTATTAGCTTTTTCATGTATAATAATGTTGTTCTTTATGTTTAATAATTTCTTTTCCAACGGCTCTTTAAACAAATTATTACAAATCCATACAGAGTGTTTGAAATAGATAGGGCATCCTGAAACATAACAGTCTATACAATTCATACATAAAAAGTACATAGCTATTTCGTGTATTTATAGCGGTTGAAATAGATGGGGAATCCTAAAGCATAACAATCTCTACAATTCTGTCCTTTTATATTAAAAAATAACAACTCTGCCCTTTTATGACAACTATGACATTTTATATTATAAAAATGACAAATATGCCCTTTTAATAGAAAAATAGCCATTGTTAATTTTCCATCGGCTATATTGTTTTTTAATTATGTTTTTTACTGTCAAATATAAATTCAAGCTATGAAAATGATAATTCTACCCTTTAATATTAGAAAAATGACAACTCTGCCCTTTTATATTAGAAAATGACGAGTATGCCCTTTTATATTATAAAAATGACAAATATGTCATTTCAATAGAAAAACTATCATTTTGTCAGCTATATTTTTTAATTATGTTTTTTACTATCAAATATACATTAAACTTATCATTTAGGTAGCAAATAACAATTCTGCCTTTTTATAGTAGAAAATGACAACTATGCCTTTTTATAATATAAAATGAAAAACAATGTCCTTTTATAAATATTTATTATGTATAATATAAATTTTTTTTTTTTTGAAAAAAGATATAGCTTTATGTCAATTATAACATCTTACCTTTGGATGGATTTTTTTTGGGATTTCATGGTTTTGATGATACTCTTTAGAAAGTACATTGCTATGATTTTATTGTTGGCATTCCCATTTTACCATTGATTGGTTTCTGATTATTCTTCTAAATGTTGATCTGGATATGAAGAAAGATGATGATCAGTCTTTGAACTGTACTATATGTTTTTGAGTGATAGGGAAATTGTTGATACAGAATGATTTGTAAAGTTTACGTAATATTAAAGAATTGATTATATGATAAACAAATGAAAAGGAAAGATGTGTTGCATTTTAATTTTTAATAGATATGTATGGATATGCTTTAACATCTAAGGCTATCAACTTTTTATATGCAGAAGTTGTAAGAGAATGCTTCGAAAAGGGTTCAACCAGTTTTAGTTTACTTTTTCTTCTTGAGTCACTCGGCTGGAAAAGTGATTTTGAGTTTTTGACTTCATGGAGATTAGCCATTTAAATCCAATTTTAACAAGTCTTATCAGTGATTAATGCAATAGGAGTTCGTTTATTCCTAATTCTGTAATATCCGAAGAATACTCTTCCATTTCATTATAAAAGGCCTAATTCAATATATCATTAAAAATCAATCAAAACATTCAAATTGAGAAAAATTAAATTCGTTTCTCTTTCCCTCCTCCTAAGAGATCCAAAACCTAATGTTCAAAAATATCATTAACATTTAACATTATAAAATAAAAAGCAACGATTAAACAATTCCAAAACCCTAACCTTCTACCAAGTCGTTTCCTTTACTGCCTTGCTGCTATATCGATACTACAGAGTCCTTGTGTTCTTCATTCCTGTTTCCTCTACTCCAATCGATTGCATGTACTAATTTCTGAGAAGATTCCCACACAGATACACTAACACAATTTGGTAGATCCGAAACGTTTCTCATTTTGGTAGAAATTAAACTCAATTTTATTCTCTTATCAACTACTTATCCCTCGTTTAAAAAACATTACATATACGGTCCTTTTAAAATAACCCGCACTCCCACATGCTTATAGGGCTGTTAATCGGGTCAACCCGATCGGGTTTCGGGTTAAACGGGTCGGGTTAGTCGGGTTTTCACAAAAAATAATTTAACCCGGTACCCGACCCTATTAAGGTATGGGTTGGTCGGGTTCGGGTTAATAGGGTCGGGTTATTCGGGTTAATACACTAAACACTTAATTTAAACATAATATATATGATTTTTTCAAGAGTACAATCTAATATAAATCCAAACCATTTTTTTACTCTTTTCTTAACATCAAGAATGCATACAAATTGAAACAAATTAAAAATAAAAGATCATGGACCTCATGGTTATTACAACATACGAGAAAACATGCATACCACAATAGCTAAAAGAGTTTTTCCATTATAAATATTAAATAGATGAACTTTCAATCTCTAGTTAGCGATCAACACCTGGTAGTTTATTCATGTTTATAGTTAGTTTAAAGTAGAAATAACTATCAAAATAAAATATTTACTTTCTCAGCCGCTCTAGTAATTTTGAGATGCGGAGGTTTTATATCTTTTTGGACTTCAACTTCACAAATGGGAGTTACTTGACCCTCGTATGCTTCTAGAGTCACAAAAATTTACATTTTCAAAGGATTTGTAGTCTTTTTGTATAGTTCAAGTAAAGAACAGTGAAATATGTAAAGGTTGTGAATTCCTAACCGGGTTATTCGGGTTGACCCGAAACCCGATTTTTTTGTAAAAATCAACCCTAAACCCGACCCTAACTACAAATCGGGTTTGTCGGGTTATTCGGGTTGACCCGAAACCCGATTTTTTTGTAAAAATCAACCCTAAACCCGACCCTAACTACAAATCGGGTTTGTCGGGTTAACCCGAATAACCCGATTTGGAATTCTAACCCTATTGAACCCGACCCTAATTACCTTATTCGGGTTAGGGTCGGGTCGGGTTAATCGGGTTCGGGTTTTTTTGACACCCCTACATGCTTATATGGTCTTTGTTTCACAAAATAAAATTGCTAACAACATTTAACATAAAATCGACTTCAGCTTTCTTTGTTTCACAACAATATACAAATTTTATTTTAATTGCATGTTCTTTTTTCATTTTTATTATAAGGACAAATTTGTCTTTTTCAATTTAATGTACAAAAGTAAAAATACAACCCAAAACCATATGATACAGACACATGTTATTATATTAATAATTAAGCTATAATTTAATTAAAATTATTTTTAAATTTTTTATCCGTAGTGTCCACGGGTTATAACCTAGTTGTTTATGATCATATCATTTCCATGTCAAAATCAATGAAGTTTTCATTTATCTACGATTATGTGTTTTTAAACCAAGTCGGTACATTTTCATGTACATACAAATTCATATCAAATTGAGAGTGTAAAAAATAAAAAAGTGGTGGATATTATGATATGTAAGGTGTCATTTAGAGATTGAGTGTAGTTTAAATTTAGCATAAATTGAAAAAGAACACCAAAGTTTGATTTTCAATAGAACATAACAAATCCAATTTCCATAGAACTATTTTGTAAGTCCGATAATTGTTTTACACATGAAGAAAAGGTTTTACAATAGAACAAAGCAAGCAACCGTTTTACAAGTATGATAATAGCATTTTAAATATTGAACACACAGCAAGCAAGGGCAACAATAAGAGAGAGAGAGAGAGAGAGAGTCTCACCTTTGAAGATTTCATCGGAACAATCTTGGGATGATGTCAACAGGTGACATAGTCGTCAGAGAAAGTAAAAAAAACAAGAGCCGGTTGATTTTAAATAGTATTTTTTTGATGTGTAATAATAAAAATAAAAAATGCGACCATATCATCAACATTCATTTTTGAATTGAATTTTAATTCCCTCCTCTTGTTGATGGAATTTTGTTTCCCTTGTTTAATGAAAAGTCAAAATCATTTAGGATCCAATTCATTTTAAAAAATGAACCAAATATGGAAAAGTAAACTTGAACATGGAAATGCGGGGAACTGGATTCCAAATCTTCCTAAGCTTTATATTTCTTTTGTCAAACACTTATACTTCAAATAAAGCTACACATTCCACCTAATATACCTAAGAACTAAATCACTAATAAAGTCACTAAAGTCCAAAATTATAGTCGTGATGCTAAATTTCACTTCATACGCTTTTCATCAATCCTACAAGGAGCTAAGTAAGCATCAGTAGAAACCGATTACTTTTTTTTATCACCTCTTGTTCAACTCCATATAATCTATGTGTACGCATGTATAGTAGATTAAGATACTACTTACATATCTCAAAAATAAATCAACAGTGACAATATTTACATCAAACCCTACAAGAAATACACAATAACCAAAAACCACAATATTTACATCAACTCAAACTCAATCCAACAAGAAACAAATACCAGACAACCATTGTTATCCAACCAAAAAAAACAAATCCATCATGGTACGACTCCACACAACGTCAATCATATCAGATTTAAAGCATTGCTAAACTGCTGTTGAAGCCAATCGGAATCAATATTTCTGCTAACCCTCCCCTTGCTTCTTTTAATCTCAATAAGCTTATCATGCACACACCAAGGAAAACTCAAAAAATGATCACGTGTTTTCATATCCTCATTATACTTACCCCAATAATCCGGATGATATGTCACATGATACCATGCAGATGCTTTGGCATACACATCATCATCTCCAACATCCACATCACCTCTACCTTTCCTAAACCAATTCCTCGCTTCCTTTCTCAAAGACTTCACAGCCAAACCAACCGCTTCAGCATCATTCCTCCTATCAAACGACTTCGACATTTTCATAATACTCCCACTTAACAATTCAGCCTCGGTTTTAATCCCATAATAATCCATCAAATTACCCAATTTGTAATCATACTCCGTTTTAAAATCAAAAGCTTCATCAACATAGTACTCAAACCCGCTGACTTCCAAGTCAACATCGTACGTTTGTCTCGCCACGTCACGCGTGAACGGGTTGACCTGGCTGTTTTGTGGGGCGATATCTTTGACCTCACGAAAGAGTTTCCCAATCACGTTATGTGATTCGTACGTTGTTTTATCGGATTTTTCCATGAAATCAGGGTACTCTTTGGCACGAAGATTTGCGGGGATTTCTGCGGGGACACCGGTTTTTGGAAAATCTACAGCAATTGAGAAAAGCTTTGCGAGCTCTATGCATGGTGGGGCCATTGCCTTTTCGAGTTCTCTGTCTGCAAAGACTGTGTGGGCGTTTGCTATGATTCCTAGACTGTCGTTGACTATGTAGTTTGTGAAATACTCCTCGACTTCCTGAAATTGATAAATAAAAACAAGATTGTTAAGTAATTAATGTAAACACTTTGTTTCTATTTGTAGAATAAGAAAGAGTAGGGAGTGTTAAAAGTATATGTACCTCAATGGTAACATCATGATCGAGTTGCATACTTGGAGCTGGAGTATAATCCATCGGTTCAATTTGCTTAGGTGGAATTAGATCCGGATCCCAACATACAAAGTAAATATCTCCATCCAAATCACTCCCCGAGCATTCATTTGGATGAGGCCTATCAAACATCAAAAGATATACTTTTATTACATAAATTCAAAAAATAAAATATAAGTTTGACTTTAATACATTTTACCTATGTCCTTTTTGAGGAAAAACAACACAGTCAACCATGTGATGTAAGCTTGGAACATTAACAGCTTTCAAAACCCGAACATCACCGGGATGCAAACACGGGTTTTTAGCAACTACGACTTTTCCAACAACAATTTTACTCTTGTAACCACCAACACCACTACTACTACTACTACCATTATCATTCAATGGCCTTCTTCCTGCTCCAGAAAAGTGAACAAAAACTTCACCATATTCAAGTGTTCGAGTCTCATCCAAACACCCCATCATTGCCCTTCCTTTGGAAACAAAAATACGCGTTTTTGTACGCAATTCCAACAGCTTTGTCGCACGAAAAACTTGCAGCATCATTGAGAGAAACGGTTCAGCATTAGGCTTGTAGCCACACGAAAGCATTTCCTTCATAATGTTTGTGTTTTCACCAGGTGACATCAGCTCCAAAGCTTCTTGTGCCTTCATTGGCTCCCTTAACACAGCATCTAGCAAATCCACAACTTCTTTTTGCTTTTTCTTAAAAACATGGTCTTTGACACCGAGAGTAGAAAGAAGTGTGATGAGCTGGCGATTCATGTAGCACGGTTGATACTTGCTTATTGCAAGAACATCTAATTTCGTATTGTCGGATTCAAATTTACACATACTGTTTCTCAAGGAGAGTTTCATTGTTGAAGTGGGGTCCACAGCCACAACACCTTTATACCCACCGTATCGAATTTGAAAAGCAGATGGAATAAAATCATAACCGCATTTTTTCGAAACTCTTATAGCAAACTCAGCGGATATTTTCCCAATTCCATCAGAAAAAATATACTTCACACCATTTCTTATCACTTCCACGTCAGCAATTTTTGCAACTTCATGATGTGCTACACTTAAACTTTCCTTTGAAGAACCGAAAGACTGACCGAGTCTTGCAGCATATTTCGCAACATTTTTAATACTGCTGAAATCACCCATCCATTCGCGTATATCAGCAGCGTTAATTCTCCCGGTTGAAGCAAACATCCATGCAGAATTGTCACGCAACTGACTCGAAGAAAAAGCGAGAAATTCGAACTTTTTGTTTCCGATAACAATTCCATTTTTCAGAACCGATAAAATCCTCGTGTAAATTGCGGTTTTGTTTACCCCAGTTAAGTTATTCGCGCGTGGAGACAAATCTGTTGAATAAAGTTTCTCCAATTCTTCATCAAGAAACGATACGCGAATAAAATTATCGATGTAGTCTGCATAATGGCGTAGAACTCGATTCGACACGTTGACTTCGGGCCCACAAAAGTAGACTTTTGACGGTGTGATTTGAACCCTTCTGACGTACACAAGACCGGAATCTAACGAGATAGCAGGTGATCGCAGCCTGTTGTTGTTTTTGTATTCTTCTGTTATCCACCTCACGGGATCATAACAAGATTCTTTGAGATAAAAGAGTTTTTCAAGAACATATTCGATGGAGCCGATGTCTCTTCTTTGTGGATCTAACAACTCGTAGAAAGTGGCATTGAGCATTGGGCCTGGAATGCAACCATGTTGAACCAATGTGCAGATTTTGAAAACTATGTTGTATGGGAGATAACGAGTGGGACCCACGATTGGGACAAGGTCTAAGTTTCGGGAAAAACTTTGACCTGTTACTAACTGGAATTGGCGATGATTATCTTCATAATATGGGAAGTAGCGAGCAAGATTTGGGAGGTCAATACCAAGTGGAAGCTCCAAACATAAATGGGAAGATTGTCCGATTGACGAAGATGGAGTAAAATCAGTTGCCCTAACCCATTGATCATCGGGAACTTCACTATAAAAGCTATGAATGTTGTCTTCAACTTTCTGGTAAATTCGAGGAGCACCATAGAGCTGTAAAGAGACAAATTCATTTAGTCAGGAAGAGATAATAGCAATGTACTTTACTCTCATTACCAATATGGGCAATATACTTTAGTTTTTATCCATAATAGCAATGTACTTACTTTCATGTCAAATTTAGGAAACATACTTAGGATAAAAACATAAAAGATTTGTAAACGTAAGGGTTTTTTTTGCAAATTTATAAGCTTAAAGGCAAAAATGAAAAAAACATGGCAAACTTAAGACATTGAGTTATTAACACACCTAAAATCATCACAGGGACAAAACCATCACATTTTGACAAATTGAAGGACTTTTATGTCAAAAGCCCATAAAACAAAATGGTATTACAATATAATCGGTAAAGACTAAAGATATACAAGTAAGTTGCTATTATCGGTAACAAAGTGTAAATAGGTTGCTATTATGGGTAAAAAAAAGTACATTTCCTATAATGGTAAGAAAAATGTAAAGTAGTACATTGTTGTAATTAACTCAATCAAACTAACCTGAATAACAACAAATTTTGCATTATTTCCACGTGAACGTCTAAGCTGAACTTGCCAAATATTCTCATAAGAGAGTTGAAGCTTGTAACTTGTAGTAGGATATGAAACAACAAAGTACAACCTCCTTAATCCAAACCCAAATTTCACTGATACATTTTTCATTTTACTTAACACATGCAAAGTCTCCTTTGACACCTGGCAACCAAAGTGAACAGTCGCCCCTTCCATCTCAAATGCAAATTGTTTGGGCCTTTGTTCAATTTCATGATCATTTATAAAAGCCTTTAAATAAGTTCTACCAAACCACAACCTTTTATTGTTTGCAAGGTCTATAATGTACTCAACTCTTTCCCTTGTTTTGAATTGTACTTTTGCATATGATCTTGACCCTCGGTTTGACTTTTTGACCTCTAAAGCATAAATAGTCCCGGGACCCGTGTAATTCTCTAGAGATGTTTTGATTACTTCTGCAGATTCTAAATTTGGGTATCCATACACCTGCACTGTCTTACTCATGGTGTTTTAGCTGTAATGTTGTTTTATAACATGTAATCAGTACCCATAAATACATTGAAATCGTAATAAAAGAAGTAATGATAAGCAATTTAAGCATAAAAAAGGTAGAAACTACATTATTGGAATAACTTGTTTATAGAAACCAGTTACCTCCCTCTTTTACCTTTTTCCCAATTTCGTGCAAAGAATCCAAGTAAATGTTTCTGAGAAAAGTACAAATGAAACACATTTGACCTAATCTGAGAATCTAGGTTGGCTTCATAAATGAAGATCACACGTTTTAATCATAAAACATATGATTTATATCTTCACGTAAAAACAAATTTACAGGACTCTGATGATAGATCACGCATTTTACTAACTGAAATCCGTTCATTTCATCAAACAAAAAGCAAAATTGTCTACAAACTGATAAATTTTTTACCAGGTTCGATCATTTTAATGTAGTAGCAATTAGGTTAGAAACAGAAAGGAAACCAATAATGCTATCATAAAGCTTAAGTAACAGAAACTATTTAGCAGTTAGTATGCAATGGAAGAGCGATTCACCAAGTAGTGAAGATGACGAAGCGAAACGACGACGTCGATGATCTGCGTAAGGATTGGGGTTTGTTCATGGACGTTTTTATGTATAATTGGATTGGATATAATAGGGGACTTTGATCGTCAATGGCAAGTCAATTTGCAAGTCTTTTTCTAGAAGATTCCTTTTGGTTTATCGTTTTGTTGCTAAATCGTACTGTAGTAGAGCATTATTTGACGTTTAAAAAGTTAAAGTGTATATAGTGAGTGTATTATGGGTCACAAGAAGGACTATGTTGTTTCATGAATTGTTAATATCATTCGTCCCTTTCACTATACTTTATTAATAGATATATTTCCGTTAAAAATATATGTCACTTGAAAAAAGAAAAGATGGTATAATTACTTTATCTTTTAAGTATACTCTTTTGACTGTTTTCATTATTTTATTTCGACTTATTAATAATTAATCGAATTCGTTAGGTTGTGAATTGGGATATAATAAAAAATTTTAAAGCTTATTCGATTTGTATTTACTAGATATTGTTTAGTGATAAATGTGTTTACGGAAAATATATTATATCATGATACGCAAGGTTTATAAAAATAAAGAGGAATTATTGTCCCTTTTCTCATTGGTGTGATTGGGCCCCACACAAATCTCATATGTTTTGATGAAAATAAACATTACCAACCATTTATCCGATGAATACTCCCACAAGATGATAACGATGATATTTAAAAATTTGAAGAACATCCGTACACCTCCAACTTTTAGTTGGTGATTTCACCCATTGTTTAAAGTGGCGTCTTTGGAGACACTATTTTATGTTTAGATCATTACGCTCGTATTCCAATAGAACATAAATTACATCAAGAAGTGGGTCCTTGTTAGATGAAGTGTATCCATTGAGGTGAACGCAAGACTAGTTACATAAGTTATGATAAAAAATATCTTGAATTGTTTTAAAAGCGGGGAGCTTGTCATAAAACAAAGTGTATATTACACCAAAAGAATAATGAAATAGGATGGACGAGCTCCCCACTTTTAGTTTAAAAAAGTTGTTTGATACTTCACAATCTAAATTCAATTTGTTTTTCCGTGCATTTAGACCATCATATGTTCCCTTCGTAACGTATCATGACGATCTTCCACGAGTATCTTTATACCTCATATCTAGATTCATCTCACCAAACCCAACTCATACCACAAGACTCTCAGCTTATCATCTTATTGAATATCATCTTAGAATTGTCTCTCCCTTCCTTAACTCATCACGATCCTCAAAATTCCTAAGGATCTTTATCGCTCCATTGTCGTTCCATTTACAGTGTTCCCGATGAACACTCAGCCATTCCTCTATTGGAATCTCATGAATTGGTGTTATGCCAACCTCCACACTCAATAATTCCCAAAGATCAACACATTCTTCCCATTTCAATGTGTCCTTATTCGAACGAGTCTGATGAAGATGACTTATTTGAAAATGAAGATCAAACTAACCTTTCCCATAAAGACGTATATTCTAGATACTACATTTCTGATATCAAATTCGTGGAACCCTTCTCCTTTGAAGATACGTTTCCATATATGTCTTACAACATTATTCAATTAAATGGAAAAAAAATATGTAATCACGAAGGAAGACTTTTTGAAGCTAAACCAAAGTGATCTCATGAAGTTGATTCGTTGGACAAAATCTAAAAGACACGTCTTAATCACCATTGATGTTCCTTACAAGAGACTAAAAGTATGGGCTGCTGAAACCCTTAGAGCTTACGGAACCATCAACTGCGAGCTTTCCGAGATGATCTTCAAGCGTAGTCCGGGTGAACCAACATACAATGTCCCCAACCTTAAGCAATATCAAATCAACATCCCTATTTGCTCGCCAGTTCGTGGTGTAGCCTACATGGGAAAATATGGTTATAACTACTTCTTTCACTTCAACGAAAAGCATCTTTTTTCCATCCCGTTCTTGAACGGTATGATTCCAATTCTCAAAGGTTCTGGTAAAAAGAATGAATCCATCCTGTCACCCCGACAAAACTTCATCAAATAAATCAATTGGATTTTAGCCTTTAGGAACTACATGTTTGAGATCTATCATTTCATAGATTCTCCATTTAATTAGACATTATGTGTGATCTTGTATCGTATTTTGCATGTCTAAAACTCTACTATTAAATGTTCATGTATTTCTGGATCATACTCATTCTTACATGCTTTATTAACGTCTTGAATGAACCTAAATCTTTTTAAGTTTCCTTTAGAGGGTGTTTGGGATTACTTTTGAGCATCAAAAGTCCTTCTTGTAAATGACTTTTTGTAAAATGACTTTTTGCAAAAGAAGGTCTTTAAAAATGTTTGGATTGACAAAATGACTTTTAGTTTAACTTTTATAGGTAAAAAAACAAAAAGTCACAAAAAGTATGGTTTATGACTTTTAGAAACTCGTTATTTTCTTCTCTGCCAAAAGTCATTTCCAGAAGATCTTTTGAATTATCCAAACACCTTTTGGCATTCTTTTAACTTTTTGGAAAAGTTAAAACCCAAAAGTTATTTTTAAAAGCAACCCCGAACACCCTCAATCTCTAACCATCACATGATCTCACTTATTTCAGTAATGATCGCATACGGGAAATTGTTGAAAAATAGCTTTGTATGTGGTTGTCATTGAAATAAGACAAATCATTTTTAAAATGACCTAACAAACATTATCAGGTTGCAAGAAATCAAGAGAAAAGTAAAGACCGATGTCATCCTAAAAAGGTCAAACCAAAGTCAACTGGAAAAAGTTAAATGCCCTAAAACGCAAAATTGATTGAAGACATGGACAAAAATGTGAAATATTTTGGTCTAAGCGCTAAAAATGACAAAAACAAGCTGCCAAATTTCCAAGCAAGGGACCTAAAATGTCAAAACAATGATAGTTTAAACTACACCACTGACAGACATATTTTTTTTATGTGACCATCATTAAAATAAGACGAACCACCTTTAAAATGACCTAACAAACGTTATCAGGTTTCACGAAATCAAGAGAAAAAGCGAAGATCCATCGTAACCCTAAAAAGGTCAACAGAAAAAAGTCAAAGGTTCGAAATGCAAAAATATTTGAAGAGATGGACCAAAATATGAAATATTTTGGTGTAATGGCTAAAATGACAAACGTTTGTCAAATTTCCAAGCAAGGTACCTAAAATGTCAAAATAGCCAAAGTTTGAACTACGACATCAAGTTTCCGAGTCCCTATCGAGAAAACGAATAAACTCATTGAGCAATGAGCAATGAGCAAGACCTGGTCGTTGTCATCTATACGAATAATGTTGTCGAGGAAAATTGTTGTTGCCGAGAAATTAAAATAGCCTCATTGAGATTCATGGTCATTGCAAGGTATACAAATAAGCCCATCGAGCTTCTCTGGTCTATATGAATAGCCTTGCGGAGTTGTTTAGACACCATACAGTTTTTTTGAGAATATCTTGAAATATGTGCAACTTTTTTCGATCACGAAGAAAATTTTCTTAGACAATTCGATGATTCCAGAAAAATTTCTTTCATAACACTTTTGCTTAATCTAAATTGAACCTCATGTTTTGTAACATCTGAACCTTTATATGAATATCTATTCGTCCTATACGAATAAGGATGCTACGTGTCGGCACCAAATTGGCTCAACATCAATTCACCTTTATGACATTATCTTGTACTTTTTCCTGCCTACCAAGATTCATTTTTACCCAATTAATCCATGTCACCTTTTTACCACCCAATCATATTCTTCCATATAACGTCCCAAAAATGATGACATTAAATTTCGTTTTATTTATAGAAGAAGAATCATCAATTACACGTTTTAAAAACTGATACATTACAATCAGAGTAAATCCTGGAACAAGTCAAATGTGGAACATAAGGTGTGTCTGTCATGCGGTCAACCCGAGCTCTTCCAATTGAAAACCAAGGGACCTGAAAAATATTTGAAAATCGTAAGCACAAAGTTTAATGAGTTCCCCAGGATACCACATACCACACATACATGAACCACGTATTGGGTCCCCGCCCTACATTTGGAATTAATTTTGTGATCATAAGTGACTAATTAAATCTAAGGGGTTGATTATGTAAATCATCCATTATTATAGTGTGGGCCAAAGATCCATTAGGGTGGGCTAAATGGTTCATGGATAGTCCATGGAGCTTTAATCATGGAGCCTAAGGGAGATGAAAAGACATGGCACATTAGGGTTACATGGATGAAACCCTAGTGTTTGCTAACACTATAACCCCCCCCCCCCCTTGGTGTCAAAATCGGTTGCACCTACATACACAAGAGATAGAACCGATTTTTGAAGCTGCAAGTGTAATTCTCTTAAGCCTCCATTGCATATCGGTGTTTGTAACATATTAGAGGCACAACACTTGTGGCTCTAAGCTTCCAAATGTCAAGGAACACACAAGAGGTAAGTTATCAAACTAGTTGTTACTTTAAAATGTATGCTAGTTAAGTTATATGCTTTGGAAATTTGAAAATGCATGCATAATTAGAGAAAACTTAGATCCAAAGCATCTAGGGTTGCATGTGCACCATAGGAGTGTTATAGTGCTTAAAACCCAACACCATTAGCCCAAACTACAACTATTACTACTTTTCATAATCAGTCCTTCCATTATTAATCAGTTCCATTAATCCCAAAATTAATATTAAATTAATTTCTGATTAATCACCAATTAATAATATAATTTCCAAATAATATATTAATCTTGTAATATATTAATAAAACCATTCTGAGTACCAACTTATTATTCATATAATAAATCATACTCTTTCTCTCCACTTGTCATCCTATCAAGTTGAATGAGTGAAGGCAACCCAAAAGGACCTTGCTCATAATCATGTCTAGTACATAACAATTATAGTTATGGTATTAGACACCTAACTCAACAGTCTCCCACTTAGATAAGTCTAATAACTATTATTGCAAGTACGACTTCAGAATCTGAATAGCAATCGTAGCTTTCAAAAGCCGCTATTGAACTCTGATCTTATCAGTAATGCGTCCTTTAGATAAGGGATAAAATATTCCTCCAGTCTACAAGATATTGTATGGACTGAGACATGGATTTATAATCATTCTCTTTGTCCATGTGTTGTTTCCCGATTTCCAATTTATGACGACTGACTTTAGACTACAATTGAATACATCAACTTAGTCTAAGCTTGGCCAAGCGCTTAGCGTGTCATCACTAAGGTGCTGTTTGTTTTTCTTAAAAAACCTCTTCAAAACTCTTATTGTTGCGCGGCGCAGCACACGCGTAACACTTTTTGTCCCGCAGTAGTTTGTTTTTCGGAAGTCTTCGGGGCTTAAAACCTCTGCCCGTGTGCTTCTTGGGGAAGCACTTGTTACACCTCTTCCCACCCCTTCAAACCTAAACTAAAAAAATCCAACCCCAAAAAACCATCGGTGCTTTTTTTTTCTTCCAAAAATTGAACGTGTTTAATATTACATTTTGTAATGGTCCTCCATGAAGTATATTTAAATTTACATTTATGGTCCTTTACTTATATATTAAATTCTATTTTCATCCCTTTAACATTTAATACATTAAATTTATATCCCTTTAATTCTTTTCTCCCATTTAATTTACATAAGTTAATTAATTTTAATGTTGTTTTTTAAATAAGTGTCTAGAATTTCATTTTTTATTTTCTTTTTAAATAAGTGTCTATTATTTTGTTTTAATGATGATATAAAAAATAAAATGGAAAAACAGATTGTAATAAAACATATAACATATTATATTTTATTATTTCAATGTTTTAAGACTACAATTATTAAATTTTTTGTGTTTAAAAACAATTTTCGGTTTATTAAATTAGTTTATTTTAATTTTTTAATGTCTGCAGATGTTAATAAAAACAAACACGCTTCTTATTACAATTTGCAGCCGTTTGGTCCACCTCTTCTGCTGCAGAGGTTTGCAGAGATGGTCCGCAGACTTTTTGAATTTTTGCTTCGAAAAAACAAACAACACCTAAATCATCGAGGGGCCCACATTTATTGATTTTATCCCTCTTAGGGAAAAGGGAAAGGATTCAGCTCATATCCCTGCTCAATTTACTCATAAAATCACACACAACAATACGTTTTATAACACCAAGTTACTGATGCGTTTACATATCATCAATGTGCAACCAACTTGTAAATTACAACTCATATGTCTTGGTTTTAGGAATATATGATATTATCGTCTCACAATCACTCATTATAAAATCCATGAAGTGGTTCAGATGAGTGTGGGTTTAATCCAATAATCAAATCCTATTTCAAGACTACTCATGAATACTGCAACAAACTTGTGCTATGTCTAAGCACTTAGACTATCTACAGTCGGATTCATGACAGTCTTACCTCAATACTTACTTCCAAAGTATGATTGACTGTGGATGTTTGAATAACTTAGTTGTTCATGAAGTAAAACATGCGAAGTGGAACACAAGAATAATCTGATTAACTATGCTCTCAAAACTTTTTAGTATACATAAAACACTTATTATTTATTCACCATATTAATTTGACTTTATTCATTGTATACTGTTTCGACTAATCAACTAAATATTTGAATTAAAATAATAGTTATCACATGCTCTTAGCATGCACACTATGTTTATCTATGATATTTCTTTGTGAAATATATCGATTGAACACATTTCCAATGATGCTCATTTCACAATTCCAAATCCTTATCGTAAATGTAAGAATATTAAGTTCTTGCCATTTACTATGATCTGTTAGATTCTAAACTTATATGCAATGATCCTTTTGTAATGACTATGCACAAAAGTCACAAAGACTTGGCAAAAATATATTACAAAGCATTACAATGGAGAACAATTCCATAGAAACGAAGTCTCATATTCAAAATATATTCCTTTGAACATCCTTCTTGCATTAAGGTTTCTAATCTTATACAGATTTTATGATTAACATCCACTTATGGAAACATTTCCATATTCCTACATGACTATCACTTCTGAATAAGAGTTACCTCTTCTCAGAACATGTCAATATGGTCCTTCCAAAATCATATTATACTTCCAATTGTCCATAAGCAACCAATCTTTGGTAAACCTTAGATTGTCCTCGAAAATTGCTTACCATTTTAGTCGTATCTCGTTCTAGTCCCTTTTCCCTCTCAATGTCCTGGGCATTTGGAAAATTAGAACAAATTAATATTGTAGCATACACAATCAATCCTATATACTAAGTATATGGGATTCGATACATAAAGACATTATACCTTATCAGTATCCTACTACAATATTTCCATATATAGAATTTTCATATGTTGAATCATTTCCACACAACATTCATATATGTCCATGACTAAGTTCAATTAAAATTTTAATATAAGCTTTTAGATTGGAAATGAAGTATAAGTATCTTCTCCCTATAACTTTCTATATTGAAACAATATTTAACTTACAACTTTGCAAACTTGTAACCTTTGTTTCCTATAAATAGTATTACAACCTTGCAATACTTAGTATAATAGTTGTGCTCCAACTAGCCTAACAATTATACTCTTTCTAGCATAACAATTTTGATTACTTTAACACAACCCTTATGCTCCCACTAGCCTTGACATGTACCCATAAATCAGCTGGACTAACTGACTTTCATACCAAAGTTCATATTTCTGATACGTGGTGCTTCAATAAGTCTTTTCAGAAACTTATAGCAATAAGTACTGAATGTTCAAACTATTGTCATTTTCTCACAATTTGAACTATGAAAAGGGATGTCGTAATCATACTCGTATTTGAGAACGTAATTATCACAACTGCTAACCCTAATCCTTTAAAACCTACTTAGTGAAAGCATTTCCTCACAATCATTTTCATGAAGTAGATAGAAACATATTTACACTTAGATTTTATAGTGTATGTGTTTCCATCCATATAAATCTGTCATTTCCAACCACTATCTCACGACAAGGTCTATGACAAATTCAAACTCATATGGATTGAACTTTTTTAATCTTAATTTCTTGCCATCTGGTAGCACAAGGGCCTACCATTGCTTCCAGGTTGTTGAGCAGGTCACCTATACAAATTAATGTACTTTCCATTGATCAAGGTACATTGCCTTATAAAATCAAATGAGAACTCATAGAACTCACATGCATATCTAACTTAACTGGAATAGGCCCATAAATAAAAATATGTTAATCATGATAGGTTGCAAACCTCATATCGTGTGCTAGTAATAACTAAAAGATTTATAAGATTCTCTTGTCAAGGAACATTTCTTGACAACCATTATGTAAAGCCTGTGTTTTCGGGCTTGCCATTTTTAGCAATGTAATAGTCTAGGTTAACCTGTGTAACCCAATTTGAAATAATAATAATGTATTATTTGAGTATTATGTGTTTTGTGCTTAATTGCTTAATTATGTGGTTTGATTAATTAAGAATAAAAATAAGCGTCGAAATTTAAGTTTAAAATAAACTTGATACCATTGGATAAAGTTGTAGTGGTCGAAACAAGGATTCCGAAGATATAAAGAATGCCGAAATCCGAGTCATAACGAAGAAGTTATGACCTGTCGAAGTTTTACGGCAAAACCGGCACGGCACCGGGAAGCGTAAATAGTGAATTTACGATAGAGCAAGATTTAGCCTTATCAATCTAAACAAAAGTTGTAGATTATGTTAAGATAAGAGCGTCAATAAAAAGAACGCCCAAATCTGACTTCGTATGAGGAAGTTATGATTTTTCTAAGATTCGGCTTAGCAGTGCACGACCCGAAACTCGAATTTTAGTTCGAGCGGTTTTTGGCTTACACGACCTAAATGAGAGTTGAAGGTCTCATTAATAGGAACTCAACGGTAAAAATATGGACGAAAACGGAGTTCGTATGAAGGAGTTACGAATTCTTCGCGGTCATTTAACAGTCTAAACGCCTCCTACTGTTAAATTTGAGATCGGTCAAGATTTAGCCGACGGAGTCTAAACGAAAGTTGTAGATCTTGATTTTACCTACGCGTGGATATAAAGAACGTCAAAAACGGAGCTCATATGCGAGAGTTATGATTTTTCTAAGTTCGAAGGCTAATACGCGATAGGGGTGACGTGGCACCACCCAGAATTTGACACGTGGCACCACCATAAAGCCACCACATGGACCAACTCGGCGAGTAGGTCCCCCCTACTCGGCGAGTCCATCATATATTTTCACTATAAATAGGATGCGAGGGTTACGGGTTTATTTGCTCATTTCTTCTCATCTTTGTGCCGAAGCTCTGCATTTTTACCCCCGAAGCCACCCCGAAGCCCCGGTATCATACTCTAGCCCCGAGGCAAGTCCCGAGATCCCGAAGATCCCGAAAAGTGCGGTTCCCGAGCCGAAGCTCTGCCTGCGAGAAGTTCGATTTTTGAGGAGATCTTCCAGATCTGCTGTGGATTACTACTTCTGCAAGTCGTAGTGTTGTCCGATCGTCTTCTGATCAAGTGAGTGTATACTACCTTTCATAAACACGATAATAATACAAGTACGGTTTGAGTGTATTAAGTAAATTGTGGTTTATAGGTGTGAGGGTATAGCTACTTTCTTCTAACGAGTAACTATGAAGTATTTTATATGATATACTTGTTATGTGTATATTTTGTGATTGTATGCGTGAATGGATATTCACTTTATTTTATCTCATAGATCTGAATTGTTTTCTATGGAATACGTGTTATGTGGTATGCCTCATCTGTTATGTGGAATATATATTGAATGAAAATGATATACAGGTTTTAAACTACGTATGAAAATATATATTTTTATCTACTAATATGTTGGGTAGAACATGGGTAGATAGTTGGTGTGTAATAAACAGATGAGAGGCCTCGATGTTGTTGTTGTTGTTGATCTAGTTATTCAGCGGAGTATGGATAACGACCACGGACTCTTTCTAGACAGTCCAGTGGAACGCTAGCAGGTTCATAACCTGTAGGTGTTGTGAACGATGTGTTCACCGGTGTACTCTATCCCCCTCATGGTTGCCTTTAGGATATCTATTGTTGAGGAAACCCCTTCGCAGTGATGTCCGTCCCGATGAAAATCCTAGATTAGGTCCCTTGAGATAGATGTTGTTTTAGGGACGTAAAGTGAGGATAACGGGAATGGGTAATCGGGATAGTGATTGGTTGGTGAAATTAAATATAACTTATTTATTGTGGGTTGAAAACCCTATATGCTCACCAGGCTCCCAAGTCTGACCCACTCAGTTTTATTTGTATTACAGGAAGTGGCACAAGGGCGTAAGATGGATGGATCATCTTGTTGTTTTGTTTACAAGTCTGTATATGTATATATTTGTTGAATGACTTGTAATGTTTATCGTTTATGCTTTATGGTCTGTATCGGAACATGACATCTCGAGTTTTGATTATATAATGAAATGCATCTCTTGATGAAATGCTTTGATAAATATTATTTTATCATGTTTTGTTTTGGGAACAAATTCCGCAACTCTTTCAAATCAAAAGGATTTACTCTGAAATTATTTAAAAGCATAAATGAAAATCGGTCTTTTCTGGCCGAGATTTTGGGGATGTCACACATTAAGACTCCCACTGTCCTCTTGACATATAAGATTCTATTGTTAATGAACATTTCTTGACAACCATATATTCAAGAGTGTGAGATCTTATCAAGACAACACTTCATGTAATTGGTCTTAGTTGGTCTTTGTTTTATCCAAAACATCACAACTACCAATTTTTCAAATGTGTAAAAGTAAAACATTTCTAATCCATGTGGCACGATGTGTTACAAACCTACTTATAACTTGTAACTCAAGTCATAACTTAATGCAACTAGATTATGGCCTATAATCTCGATTTTGGAAGGAGGTATGATTCATCTTCTTGGTTTAACCATTTCTACAATTTCTGATCCCTCTTCTTAGCCATGCAAGTGCACTAAGGTGTCCTTAGAGGATCAATTGTGACATGGTTTCATAATCATTAAGATGATCATAAAACGTGATACTAAAGTTCTCTCCTTTCCTCTTTCAGATTAGAGAAACTTTTATCTTTCTGCCTAATTTGATTCTTGTTATTTGTTATGCTATACATTGAAACCTTTCAAGGTATCAAAATTATACTTAATCTTGTAAGCATAATCATATTTACTGATCTTTCAGTAAATCATGACGAATAGACTTTATCGTCATTTGTGGTGGATCTGACCAGTTCACATCAATGTGTACTAGATCCTTTTATCTTTCACTTGACTTACATACTTATGTAAACAAGGACTTAGTCCCAATTTTCCCAAGTATCAAGATTTTCATACATCTTATAATTCAAATAATATTATTCCAAGTTTCTGTCCAAATGAAACTTGGGCGATGAGAATCTTTCCTTGCTTAGAAAATTACGACATTACCACAATCGATATACACAAGAATCAAACAACTTTCAATATTGCTATCAATAGAAACATATAAACAACAATTTTCACTAATGTCATTGCAAGGAAACATAAAGTAAGATAAAATAAAATTTTTCTTTATTTATAAAATTACAAAAAAAAATTGTCCTTACGATGCAAATACATATGAAAACTATGTTTTGTAAAAATTTCTAAGCAGTCTATCACAACTCCTAAGCAGCAGCTCAAAAAATCTGATCATCGAACCATGCGATCGAAATCCATCCTTTCACGATCAGACTCAACTTACTCTTCCTTTAAGTTTCCTTTCTTTTATTCGATCCTACAAAACATCAAAATGCAATCTTATCACATAATGTCTTAAGAATCTATAAATACGATCTTAATAAAGTTAGACAGTGAACTTACCCGAAGTAAAGTCATACATTTTGACTTTACCATCCTTGCGATCCTTCAGGTAGATACAACAATTTTGCATATGAATCCTCTTCTCTTGGCAATAGAAACATATGGACTCTCTAGGAATGATACAAGGGACTATATCATAATTTTCCTTTCTCTTATGATCAACCTTTTCGACCATGGCATATTTCTTTCCATCAGGAGAAGAAATCCTTTCTAGATTATCGTTGTCATTGCCTATGTCCATGGTAATTTGGGAAGTAGATCTTCCAAGCAAATTTGCTTTACCAGTGCGCCAAGTCATTGCTGATTCAGCATCAATTAGCAAATATATCAGACCAATGAGGGTCACGTCGTGGTCTGTCATATAATAATCTTTTACGAACTCACTATACGATTCAGGAAGTAACTGAAGAACCAAGTCAACAACCAACTTCCTTAGGTAAACGACACCCAACATCCCCAGCCTGTCAATGTGTGACTTCATCTCCAAGATGTGTGCACACACATAATTTCCATCTTTGTGCTTACATGCCAATAGGTCTTGAGTAACCTTGAATTTTTTATCACAACTAGCATTTTATCTAGGAAATTCTATTTCCGTGTAACCATTCAAATATTATAAAACATATACTCTAAGTAAATCTCAATCAATGCTCATCAAGATTCTCCATTTATGTTCATCAAAGAGTCTAAAACCCTAAAAATCCCGGTTCGAGTCCATATTGGACTAGGATTTCCTTATTGGGCCTAATGGACCAATAAGCACCTAATTCAACTTTATTGGACTTAAAAGCCCAAATTGGATCCTAATTGGACCCGATTCATAAATCTAAAACATTTCAAACCATTTGGGTCTAGAATGATTCATTCTAACCCTAATGGGCCTTATTGGGCCATAACTAATCAAATTAACCTTAGTGAGCCATAAGCCCATTCTTTTATTTTATTTGGGCCGTGAATGCTTCCAAGGGCCCAATGGGCCGAAAATTTTTATGTTTTGGATCCAAGATCCTAACTAAAGTTAATGGGCCCAACCTACTCCACCCTTTCTTCTTGGCCCATGTGTAAAAAAAAGGAAAATAAGAGATTTAGGGGGGGTTGACTTTGGAGGTGCCACCTCCATTTTGTTCATCACGTATCCATGCAAAGACCACCATGCAACCAAGCTAGTCACCTCACCTCTCTCTCTCTCCCCTTTCCTTTTCTACTCTCGGGCGAGAGCCCAACAAACACACACACACACACATTACACCAAATTCTCTCCATTACTCTCAAGAATCATTCATCTTCTTCCTCCCAAATTCTCAAGCCTTTTCTTGGGTTTCAAGAGGATTTTCACAAGATAATCATCATTTCTTGGTAAGTCTTTACACATCCAAGCTTTATAACTCCATTTTCATGATAGATTACTCTTATAAGCAAAGTTTTTGGTGATCATACTCCTAGAAATCTTCTTAAGTTCGAGATCTACTAAAGGGAGTTGCTAGGGCCAAAATTCACATCATCTCTTCCCATTTCTTCTTCAAAAACCGAAACATCAAGCAAAAGGTGAGTTCATACCCCCTTATTTTCGGTTTTCATATGATTTTTGGGGGAGAATACAAGAAAAATGTGTAGATCTATGTGTTATATGCATGTTTTGTGTGAATTCTTAGTTATTTGGCACAAATATGTTAGATCTTGGCAAATCTCGAAATTTTGAGTAACATTGAGCAAAGATCTATGAACTATGACATTATATACATCACATTATCAAGCCAAAAGTGATTACATGTTTAAGATACAAAAGATTTCAACAAAAACCTTGTTAAAGGTCAAAATTGTCAAGAAAACAAAAGTTAAGGGTAAAAAGTGTCATTTAAGTTTTCATAAGGGCCAAACAGGTCCTACGTGTATATAAAGGTATTTCTATGTTAATCATGCTTTAAAAAGGGTCAAAAATGAAAATTTAAGCTTAATGGGCCAACATTTGGGCCTCAAGGTTTTTGGGGCCCAAATTGCAAAAAAAAATTAAGTTTTTGGGTAAGAAATGATATTTAGCCAAATTTTGGATGATAAATGAAAATAAACCAAATTTAAGGATGAAAATAACATTTATTTTCAAATTGGACCAAAAATGTAAATTTTTCCAAAATTGGGCCGAAAGTGTAAATTTTTACAAACAAGGGGTTTAAAATGCACTTTTCTGCAAAACAGAGTTCTAAATGTGAAAATATAACTTTTTGGGCTAAAACCGTAAATTTTAGACATTTGAGACAAAATTGCAAATTTTTATAAATTATGGACTAAAGTGTCGTTTTTACAAACTTTGTGCCTTAATTAAACATTG
Organism: Lactuca serriola; assembly: GCF_051521515.1. Lineage (NCBI taxonomy): Eukaryota > Viridiplantae > Streptophyta > Magnoliopsida > Asterales > Asteraceae > Lactuca > Lactuca serriola. The sequence continues at coordinate 49,670,246 of NC_136415.1, forward strand.
GAAGGTTATTGGCCAAAAATGTCGTTTTTACAGAAAAGGGTATTTTTATTATCAATCTAATAAACCTCGAGCTAAAACAAACAACAGAATAAAACAAACGAACGAAACACGTCGATAACCATTTATTGGACCTAATATTCACGATCTTGGCCATTGGGGCCCTTAGGGCCCACTTAAGTGTATATTGAGCCCAATGTTTTCCATGACATGTTTACTGGGTCTTGCGACCCACCTACATGTTAATTTGGGCATAAGTTATGGATTACATGTTTATTGGGCTTTTGTGGCCCATTTACATGCCTATTGGGCCTAAATTACCCTTTTATTATGTTATTGGACCTTGTGGCCCATTTACATGTTAATTGTGCTTGGAATGAAAATTCGCATACTTTGTAGATCGTAAATATACCTCTACATAGTGTCTGAATTCATATACTTACCTTTGGAATGGAAAAATCTATAACCTACGCGTAAAACATTAAACATGGGGAAAATCTTATCAAACGGGAAAGGTTGAGAATCTAATGAGACTTGTCGGTTGGCACCTCTGAGTGTACAATCGTAGTCTGTAGTTATAATTAGAGTTTCCTGGATGGAAAGCGAGAGTTTGTGTATAGATCTATACGGGGTGACCCCCACGCCTTAGTTGTTCGCTACAGCTAGACTAAGCGAGTCTAGGGCGACAACATCCTTAGCAAGACCGGTGTTTGGAAAAATGCCAAGATGGGCGACTTAGTCATTATCATGCATGGTTATAACGGCTCATGTAGGGATTTAACACCATTTAAACACATAGAAGATAAATTATTTAATTGTGTCAATATGAAACAACTTAATCAACGATACAAGAACCTAAACATTGTTATAAGACAGAAAATATCAGATTTTTTGGGAAAAATGTTCTTATACATTTATCATTTATTCACGATACAATGAATTTAAACAATACTCGTATAAGTTACAACTATGAAATTCACACATGCATTTATACTTGATTTTCACATCATTTTCAATCATCATACAGAAAATATCGGATTTTCTGGGTTTTTACGAAAGATACAAAGACTTTTATTCAACCATACTTATGAACTCACCAACATTATATATGTTGACCGTTTTCAAATTAACTTGTATTCTTAGGTAATCATTAAGCTGGAAGATTTGCAAGTGTGTATGGTTTTGTTTATGTAACATCACGTATCGAGCTTTTAATAGTTAGAACTTATGTATTTTTAACAATGTACTTGATGTAAACAATGATGGTTGTATTATGTAATGTTGGTGATGAATGTGTTATGTTTCATGTATATTCATTGTGATGATTATTCAATTGTTAGTCACATGAGCCCCCGAACGTTTCCGCCATCTGGTTCGGGGGTGTGACACTTTTCACGTCGACGAAAAGTGGGCCGGGGAGAATCATTGGAGGAGGTGGAGGAAGTGAAATATGATTTCTAATTCCACCAATACACGACAAAGGGATTGATCTTTCACCTCGATCGACACGTGAAATATCATCTTCATGTGGAAAGCTTTTTCTAAAAGGATAAGGAAGACCATAGTTGTCAGAACTAGACATCTACAAAAGAGAGAAATTCAAGTAATTTGATTTAATCCATAATATAGCACCGAAATGAAATATTAAGGCTAGGAACCTACAGTATAATTCACAATTCAAAAGAGGGATGCCGTAATCTAAATTGCAAATTATTTAAAGGTAGGTAAATAACGATTTGCCAATTCCACCATGAAAACAAAATTTAAGCTAATTAGGGTTTAGATGAAACTCATAGATCTTTTGAGATTCATTGAAATTTTCAATGGCATGTTTAATCTCGGTTATGGACTTCAAGTTTGTGACTGGGATACCGATGATCACAAACAAGGTGTGAATAACCATGCAAATTAGCTTGGTACTCTCGATAACATTTATCACCTAATCAATGTGCCAGTTAACCATACACGCTCCATTGATTTATGATAATTAACGAGCTACCCATTGCCATCATTTATTAGTCCCAGATTAGTGTATCAGTTAACCACACACGCTCCACTAATGACCAATAAGGTGCAATGTGCAATTTCATGGATTAACACAAAATTCACATTTTTCCTAAAGTAACTAAGATTGAGAATTTATAATAATATTTAGTTACTTTATATATTCATTATACTTATAATGAGGTGTCCTATAAAACTCATTCAGCTAACGACCCTCCACTGGTCAAGGGTGCGGTAGGTAAATGAAGTCTACTAACGGTAAGGCTGACTTTACTCTTATACATATAATATATTAGACTTTTAATTTTATATAGTATAAGGGTGTATTTTATACATTTAAAATACTAGATGTTTAATCTATCAATAAATTAGACTTTTAATTTAATTAAATTCAAACCATATTATTATGGATTTATTAATTCTCTATTTTAATTAAATATTTAATTAATTTAATAAAGTCCATAAGGATGTATTTCAAACTATTCAAAATACCAAGTTTCTAAATTTAAGATTTCAAAATAAAAGTTATTTAATCAAAATTTAAATTATAAAAACCATGAGTTGCACCTTTGAAACTTTTCAAAATATTAGGGTTTAACTATTTAAATTTCCAAAAACTAAAACTTTTAATTTTAAATTTAAACTATGAAACCAAAAGGTGTAATTTAAAACTTTTTCAAAATTACTAGTTTAAATATTTGAATCAAAATAAACTAATATTATCCATATTTAACCATATCTTCAATTTTGATAAGGATATCAAGTTACCAATCAGAAAAAATGATTTTAGGCAATAAAAACGAGTTATGGTAATTATCAAAATCAAAAACTGATCTAAAAATCGAAATTTTAGCTAACAGACGAGTCAACTCGTCGAGTTGGGCAATGAACTCGCCGAGTTCACCCAACTCCTTGATTCCATACATGAACTCGTCGAGTTCACTGTCCGGACAACAAAATTCAACTTTTTTCTACTTTGGCCAAATCACTATAGCATTATATTCAATTGAAAAATGACTTAGGCTCTCATACCACTGATGAGTTTTGAGCATTACAATATTCCTATGGTGTACATGCAACCCTAATGCTTTGGATCTAGGTTTTTCTCTATTAAACATGCAAATTGAATACCAAAGCATAAAACCCTAAGAATAGCATACAATAATCAAAATTCATATGAAATTCGGGTTAAAACATTACCTTTCTTGTTACGTAGCAATAACAAGTATAATCCTTCTTGACCTTGACTTCTGAAAGCCTAGTGCCCCAAGTGTTGCACCTCTAATGGAGTCACAAACACCCAATGCAACAACATAACTTGGAGAGGGAAGGAAAATCGGCTAGGGTTCTCTAAAACTCATAGGGGCCGGAAATCCTTATGTTATGAGGGTTTATATGGTTGAGGCTGTTAGGGTTTTCAGGTAGACACCCTAATTTACTTGCTTAGGCCTTAAGCAATCCATGGACCCCCATATGAATGGCCTTTGACGAAAATTCTATGGGCTTCCTATAGATTTTCGTCCACCCCATTATCAGTAAGATCCATTAGCCCAAAGTACAACTATTACTGATTTACATTCAGCCCCTCTAGTATTAATCAGTTCCTTTAATCCCAAAATTAATTTCTGATTAATCACCAATTAATAATATGATTTCCAAGTAATATATTAATCTTGTAATATATTAATAAAATCATTATGAGTACCAATTTATTATGCATATAATAAATCATACTCTCTTTTCTCTTGTCATCCTATCAAGTTGCATGAGTGAAGGCAACCCAAAAGGTTCATGCTCATAATCAAATCAAGTACAAATCAAAAATAGTTATGAGTTTAGACACCTAATCCAACAACAAGTTCATACACGTGAGCCAACTCAGCTAAACCTATATCTAGACCTCTGGGCTGGTTCAATTTCTCAATCCAAAACAAGACTCTCCAGACAATGGGTATTGCCTGAATGTAAGAAGTTTGAGTGATTTCGAAGAACTTGGAAATAATCCCGAAAAAGGGATATGTCAAACCGAAGCCAAAGGGATATCCAGGAAAGCAGACCCAAGACAAAGAAGCTAAATCAGGTTTTTGTTTCAGATCGTAGGGTTTGAAGACAACTTCGTTAGAATAAGCACCAATTGTTTTCAAAGACTCGATATCATCGTCGTCGAAAGAACATATCTCATTGTAGGATAAGATCCTCTAGTCGATGAAATCATTCCCAGAGGATGCGAGGATATCCTTGCGAGATACAATTATTTTCTTGCCCATCGTTAGTGAAAAAGAACAGTAAGGAGAAGAGGAGAGAAATGTACCTTCAAGTCTAAGGATCCTCAAAAGCTAAGGATCCTCAAACCTTAGGATCCCAAATATACTCCAGGATCCTAACTAATATATGTTTTTTTTTTAATAATGGACATATATTCTTTTGTCTTTCTCACATGTGCAAAAATAACTGGTCAAAGTCATATACTCAACGGATAGTCATCATAACTACACAAAAGACCCGAAGGACTAAGTCAAACAAACGACTATAAGTAATCTCGGAGGATCCCGAAATTCTCGGAGTTCTAGTTGTTAGGGTTTGACTATATAAAACACTTGTAATCATCACACTACACACGATTTTCTGGCAGAATATTATCACTTGTACTCATACTCATTCCATTTTCTCTGTAATTTTCATTTAAATTAATAAAAACATCAATGCAGGTGATCATTATCACTTCGCAAGGTTTTATATCGGAGACCCTAATAAGGATCAATGGTTTTCCTTGTAAACGATTTGTGTTGCTTTGATTCATTTTACTTATTTGATTTACATTTAACATCATGACCTCTCATACACTATGGTCTATTTTGGTTCAATTATTTTTTGTCCAAAACAATTACTAACATAAAAAAACACATGTGGAAGGGGCCATACATAATGAAATGCATAAATAAATATATACATAAATATGTTTATACATACAAAAAAAATGGTAAATTATATCATAAGAATGTCTAACCTTAAGTTAAGGCCCATTACATATGAAGTCAACCGTGGAGCACTAATAGTATTTTGTCATGATTTGAACATTAGAAACATTACACTTCAACCATCAAGGTCCTATCATAAAGAACACCATACATACATAAATACATACATACCTACATATATGCATGCATACATACATACATATAAAAAATCATTTTACAATTAATTCCTATTAAAATAGCATGAACCATACACGTCACATGACTATCATTTTCTTTTGAGAAAACTTCAAAAATGGTCCCTGTGGTTTTCGAAAATATCAAGTTTAGTCCCTAAGTTCAAAAAACCTCACGGATCGTCCCTGTGGTTTCAAAACTTTTAACATTTGGTCCTTCCGGCTAACTCCGTTAACATTTAGCCGTTAAGTCAGGGGCATTTTCGTCATTTCAATACACAGGGACCATTTATGAGATTTCTCTATTTAAAAAAAAAAAAGAAAAAAATATATAATTATTTAATTAAAGGGCCCCACCCTCTCTCTCTCTCTCTCTCTCTCTCTCTCTCCACAGAATACTCTCATTCTTCACCTTCTTTGTTTCTCTCATCGCTACCCGTCCCCCCAAGACAAACGCCGGCTGCTGTCATCGTCTTCTACAATCAGCCACCTGCCGCCGGTCATGGTCTTCTTACTCTGCCTCCGCTGCACCTAGTCACCGACCAATCACAGACAACATGCCTTCTCTCATACCGGAAAAGCGCCAACCACAAAACCCAATCCACCTCACCGGAAAATTGCAAAAATCGCCACAACATCCACCTGCTCCTTCGGATCACCAAAATCGCCACAACGACTGCATCGAACATCGGCAGTGAGAGATAGCGACCAGAACGGATTTAGGGTTTTTTTTATCCACCACAAAACATAGAAAAGACAGGTCGATTCAAACCACTTCTCAGGGGGAGATCAATTTGAGGTCGCCAGTGCAAATGCAAATCGATCCTAGGATGAACAACTATACACAAATCGATTTCCAGAAGTGAAATTGTGATTAGGAATTCAAACAATCGATCCATCGTACCTAGCGATACAGAAAAATCAAAGAGCAGCTGTAAAATGCGACCTTCTCTCCCGCCTAAATTCAGTTCAGTCGACGCCCAAATTCCGATCGCAAGGTACAAAATCGAGTTCAGGTATGGTCGTTTTTGACATCAGGGACGCCAGTGCGAATGTATCCGATCGTGATTGGGATCGATTGGAGGAATTTTGGAGTTCGCCAAGATATTACGTACCGGGACGATTTGGCTTCGATTAGGTACGTCCCAATTGGGTATGAGGATCGGGACCAATTGAGCGTTTCTGGTAACTATGGTTCCATCTCACCTCAAGGAAATTTTGATGTTTTCATCGTCTAATACAACATAATCCACCATCGCTGACAATTTTGAGCTATGTTGTGTAGTAATGCTCAACTATAGAAGTGGGCTTTCACGGGGTTGGATTTCTTGAGAGAGAGAGAGAGAGAGAGAGAGAGAGAGAGAGAGAGAGAGAGAGAGAGAGAGAGAGAGAGAGAGGACCCTTTGCATATTAAATTTTATTTATTTATTATTTATTTAAAAAAAAGGAATACAAAACCTCATAAATGGTCCCTATGTATTGAAATGACGAAAATGCCCCTGACTTAACGGCTAAATGTTAACGGAGTTAGCCGGAAGGACCAAATGTTAAAAGTTTTGAAACCACAGGGACGATCCGTGAGGTTTTTTGAACTTAGGGACTAAACTTGATATTTTTGAAAACCACAGGGACCATTTTTGAAGTTTTGTCTTTTCTTTTATATGGTATCATAAGAAGTTATTAATGTTATAACATTTATAGTTTATACTTTATACTTGGAGGATTGAAACGTATTTGTATGATAAATTTGGACTAAAGTGTGATTTTCCCCATTTTCAGTCCAAACCCTATCAGCATTTAGCCGCCTCTTTTCTCGCTCTCGGTTGGAAATTCTTCTCTTCATTTCTCCGGTCATTTACTTTGGCAAAAATGCAGTCTGCAGCCGTCGCTCACCGCCACTTCCTCGATGGTGGCGCCGCCGCCTCCTCCTTCCCCCTTTCCCATTTCAAACCTACTCCTTCTACGGCCAGCCCATTCTCAGTTCGTATGTCACTACGCGAGGACGCCCCATCCCTTGCCGTCGTCGGCGTCACCGGTGCCGTCGGCCAGGAATTTCTCTCCGTCCTCTCCGACCGTTCCTTCCCCTACCGATCCATAAAGATGCTTGCTAGCAAACGCTCCGCCGGAAAGAAATACACCTTTGAAGACAATGAATATGTAGTCGAAGAGTTAACCGCTGACAGCTTTAAAGACGTTGACATTGCGTTGTTCAGCGCCGGTGGTTCAATTAGCAAGGAGTTTGGACCTATTGCTGCGAATTGTGGATCGGTTGTGGTGGATAATAGCTCTGCTTTTCGTATGGACGACGGCGTTCCATTGGTGATTCCGGAAGTCAACCCGGATGCAATGGCGCATATTAAACTAGGGTCTGGTAAAGGGGCTTTGATTGCAAACCCTAATTGCTCTACCATTATATGCTTGATGGCTGCCACTCCTCTTCATCGACGAGCAAAGGTTAGAAATTTCACTCGTCCTTAAACCAGTTGTATCCCAATCAATATCGCCATGCTTTTTCTCAAACTACACGAGTATTTCAGGTATTGCGTATGGTGGTTAGCACATACCAGGCTGCTAGTGGTGCTGGTGCTGCGGCCATGGAAGAGCTTGAACTGCAGACTCGTGAGGTTCTTCTCTTGCATATCTTTTATCCTATAAGTTATAACAAGTGTCGTGGATTTGATTTCTCTTTTCTGAAATGAAGGTGCTCGAAGGAAAACGACCCACTTGCAAAATCTTCAAACAGCAGTATGCTTTCAATCTATTCTCACACAACGCACCAGTTCTCCCAAATGGATACAACGAGGAAGAAATGAAATTAGTCAAAGAAACAAGAAAAATCTGGGTAAGTCTTGTTTTTCATATCCCTTGAAGCATGTCAATACGCCATTTTTGCTAAATGTGGAGTTTTGATTGACACCATAGAATGATAAAGACATCAAAGTAACAGCCACTTGTATACGAGTTCCTGTGATGCGTGCACATGCTGAAAGTGTAAATCTTCAATTCGCAAGCCCCCTTGATGAGGTATTTCTGTTTATGATCATAATTCATTATTATATATATATATATATATATATATATATATATATATATATATATATATATATAACTAAAAAGATAATTTCTGTTATATTTCTAGAATGAAGCAAGAGATATTTTGAAGAAAGCTCCTGGTGTAGTTGTGATTGATGATAGAGCTAGCAATCACTTCCCTACTCCTTTGGAAGTTTCTAATAAAGATGATGTTGCAGTAGGCAGAATCCGTAGGGATGAGTCTCAAGATGGAAATTATGGGTTTGTAACTTTTCAGCATTTGATTATTTATTTCTTTATTTTTGTTTTAGATTGTAATTGTTGTATTTTTGTTAAAAAAAAAAGGTTGGATATTTTTGTTTGTGGGGATCAAATACGTAAGGGGGCTGCTCTGAATGCTGTTCAGATTGCAGAGTTATTGCTATAAACCAAGATGCTCCCTTTATCCAGGTTGGATTTTTCATTACCTTCACTTATTCCATACTCTATATTTTATTGTAATTTTGTTATTCTGTTTCAGGTAACTTAAGATGAAAAATTGTTAAAGGAGACAAATAAGATGTTGAGTTTGGTTTTTTGAAGAGAGATGGATACATTTTTTTTGAATATGTTGTCACCACTTTGCGATTAGGTTACATGCATGTTCCTTTATTGCAAGTTTTGATGTAGATTTAAGTTAGTTGAAGATGTGGAGTTGGGGTTAAAAGGATTATGAATAAAGTGGTGTTGTGATGAGATTGTATAATTGTTGTTTTTCATTGGTCATGGATCGTTTGTGTTGTTAAATTTTGGTACTTTTATCGAGACATGTCAATTCGTTATTCACACGCCCTTAACCAATCGACAATAGGAGATTCACTAGAGCGATGCAAATTCTGAGTTGTCTTTTGGCAGTATAAATCGCAATTCAACAGCTCTGATCTCCTCTCACAATTTTGGTCTGTGGTCTACATTTTGTTTTTTCTATAAATCTCGTTATATTTGTTCTTGTCTTCTCTCTACAAATCTGGTTAATGGAGGCAATTTTCGATTGTTGTAAGTTATTTCTTTTTTAGTTATGTGAGCTCTATGGAGTGTAATCAATTTTTGTTATTTCTTTTAAAAGGTTTTGCAATTTCCGATTTTGTTATTATTGTTATATTCAATTAGTAATCAATTCTTCTTTTTAGGAACTAAAGCTTAAAGTTAAATTTATGTAAAAACATCCTTTATAATCAGTGAAGCTCTTAGAGTCGGATTCTTAATGTTCGTGAAAGTTTTTGGGTTTTTGACAGTTTTGCCCATGGGCTCTTTCAAGTTTCTACAACTATTTTGAAGGTCCACATGATTTTTTTGGCATGATGCATTTGCTTTGTCTTATGTGTTGCTGTTACTGGGATTTTGACGCTTTTATCCCTGCATTTGAAATCATTTATTTTTAGTGTTCTGTGTAGCTTCCCTGGTTTGTAGTCTTGTTGGTAGTAGGCTAGTAGCCTTGTGTTTATTCTCTTTTCCATCTTCCTGCACGTCTAATGATTTGCTTGTCATTCAATTAGAATCCAACATAGTTAAATCTCTTTGTTTTGTTTAGTTATTTTGATTGTATGATTGTGTCATTCTAGGAGAATTATGTTATTACCTTCCAAATCATTGGTTACTATTGATTTTTATCAAATATATCAATGAGATTGTTGAGATGTTGACTTTTGTTTCTTTGAGTACCATTTATTTTTATTCAATATATGGCTAGAAAGAGAACACCATACCTTATTTTTTGTTTATTCAGTTGTTTTAATGCATGAGAGAGATCCTATGGGGTATTAAGAAGTTCATACATATACTTCAGAGATTTTACTATTTTGTTCCATATTAGGATGCCATAAGTAGTGCCTACGGATTTATTCTGTAAATTATGCATATTTCTAGCCACATTGTTTATGATACATGCCCGAAACCAATGAGCTTTTATGATAAGTAAAAACAGTCAAGTGCTTGTTATATATATATATATATATATATATATATATATATATATATATATATATATATATATATATATATATATATATATATATATATATATATATATATATATATTTTTTTTTTTTTTGATTTTCCGTACTTCTTGCATACAATGGAGTTTTTGTTATGGGTAATTGATTTTTTTGCTACAAAGACTATATATAGATATTGTTTAGATAATGTTTGGAAGTTTTAGTGTGTGTATATACGTGATTTTTTTAATAAAAAATTGGTTTCAGCTTTCTTTTAGGCTAAGAGGTATGGTCACACCCAACCTACTAAAAAAACAGCGCCACATCACTTCCACTACAAACCCACCACCAACCTACTATCTCTTGGAAATGGTCACCACTCTGCATCATTTTTTCTTTTTCTTTTTCTATTTTTTTTACATTAGAATAATTCAAAAAATAATTATTAAACAAAAATAAAAACATAAATATTAATTAAAAATATTTTACATTAATTTAAAAAACATAAATTTAAAATCTACATTACTTAAAAAACATAATAATTTAAAACCTAAATTACAAAAAAAAACATATAAAATATTACTCGTTGTGCTCGTCGTCATCCTCGTCGTCATTGTCACCGTGTTGCTGGAATTGCCTTTGACATATATGCCCAGTCAAATCATAACGTAAATTGTGATGTGTTTCACTATTTTGTATTTCCAAAAGTCGCGTGAAGTATGCAGGGCTGCTGACTTGTATTACTGCAGGTGGGTTAAGAATATCTTTCGGATTATACATACAAATAGACATACCCTCTTCTTCAATTATCATGTTATGTAAAATAACACAAGCAGTCAACACCTTCGTCAATTTCGCCCTATCACATGACCGTGCCGGATGTTTGATAATGTGTCACTTTTGTTTGAGGACCCCAAACGCCCGTTCCACATCCTTCCTTGCCGATTCTTGTGCTAACTTGAACAATTGTTGTTTTTCATCGGTCGGAAATGAAAACGACTTGACAAACGTAGCGTACTCTGGATATATCCCATCACCAACGTAATACGCGTAATTATATTGATGTTCATTCACAACAAACGATATGTTTGGTGCTTTACCCTGCAAAATATCATTAAATATCGGAGAGGCTCCAAGCACATTCAGGTCGTTGTTTGACCCCGCCATACCAAAGAATGCATGTCAAATCCATAGATCATGTGATGCAACGGCCTCTAGTATAATAGTTGGGACGCCATGATCACCTCGTGTGAATTGACCTCGCCATGCATTGGGACAATTTGCTCACTCCCAATGTGTACAATCAATGCTGCCAAGCATTCCTGGTAAGCCATGTTTAACTTCATGTGCGGCATACAATTGTTCGATATCATTTCTAGTTGGATGCCGCAAATATATGTCACCATAAAGCTCTATGACATACTCACAAAAAAGATAAGCACATTCTCGTCCAGTCCTCTCAAACATTTTCAGATATTCATCTGAAGCATCTGCTGCTATGCCATATGCCAATTGTCTAAGGGTTGCTGTGCATTTTTGTAGGGTACTAAACCCACGTTTACCTCTTGCATCTCATTTTAATTGGAAAAACTCATAATTGTTTTCCAAATCTCTAGCAATACGTAAAAATAAATTTCTACTAATACGAAACCGGTCTTCAAATTTTGATAGGTCATACAAACTATCAAGGACAAAGTAATCACGTACCAAAAGCTCGTGTGCCGCCATACGATCCCGAACTATCGAAATTCTACGCCTCTTCTCGGTATTTGTACTTTCGCCTCTTTGTTGCACCCTATTGCGTGCCGCAGACAACAACGTGTGCAACACCAAGTCATCTTCATCAGAGCTATCATCATCGGATGAAGAAGAAGCAATCGAACCCGCAAAATTATTCATATCTATGTTTGAAAGTGTGCTTGATAGAGGGAATAAAAATATGTTTGTGATGTGAATGGAAATGTGTTTGTTTATATGTTGTGTATGTATTTATATATGTGTATAAAGTGTTGTTTGATTTTTGTTTTTTTTTTTGTTTTTTGTTTTTTTTTTTAACTTGGTAACGGTCAAAAAGAGAGAAACGGTAAAAAAAAAAATTATCCACCAATTGAATCAAGCGTCTTCGTCCGTGATTCCCACTACGCCACAAAGCACCTACGCGCGCCTGGGGCGGTGTTCAGGCGTAGGTGGTCTTGCAACGTAAGCCCCACGCGTAGGTTTGATTACTCGATACCGTTTAGCCTTATAAGTATAGATGTATATGAGTTAAGTCTATTGTGCATTTTAAGGTATAAAAGAGGGACATTATTAATCTTTTTGCCCAGGGCATGGAAAACCTATGAACCGGCCTTGTCTATGGCTTTGTTTGGCAAAACTGACTAGTAGCTGCAACTGTAGTTTTTGTTTTTTAGATGTGATCTATAAAATTAGCTATAAGTTTTCGAAATATGTTATATAACATAAAAATTAAAACCTAAATGCTCTAAAAAGTTTGTTGACAAATACAGTATATATGGTAATAACCAAATAACCATTTGGCCAATAAGTTATATATGGGATTTAATAAATCATTTAAATTGGTTAAAGGGAACACGACCTAGAAGGGTAACAAACATTTTTGTGAAAAATACCATTATAAGTTTTTTTTCCCCTTATATTACCATTAAACATTGTATTTTGGAAAAGTCATTGTACTTCAATTCTCCGGCCTAATGTGCAATTTATTGTTTAATTTTAATATATTCAAAAAATTAAGTTTAGTGGTCTTTTCTAGGGCTGCAAACGAGCCGATCCGAGCTCGAGCCTGACTAGGCTCGGGCTCGGCTCGTTTAATTATTTATAGGCTCGAGCTCGAGCTCGGCTCGTTCGAGCCTTACGCTACAAAACTCGAGATCGGCTCGTTAAGAATTGTATGGGCTTGGGCTCGGTTTGAGCTCGGCTCGTATACGGTATACTCTAATTTCCTAAAATGGTATTTATTAAATTATTATTTATTTTAATATATAAAAATAAAAATTATTTATTATTATATATATATGTAGGCTCGTGAGCCTAATCGAGCCAAATAACAGAGGCTCGAGCTCGAGCTCGGATCGGGCTCGTTTAAAATCGATCTCGAGTCGAGCTTTTAACGATTCGATCTCGAGTAGCTCACGAGTAGCTTGACTCGTTTGCACCCCCTAGTCTTTTCTGCAAAGTTTTACCATCCTAAGATATTCCCTTGCCATGTAACATCCGTGTAACCTCTTCCATTTTTTTGTTTGTAACAGGGATAATGACTTAGGAGGGTAATTAGGTTTCTAGTTTGTCCGTATTAGGTCACTAAGGTTTTTTTTTTTTTTTTTTTTTTTTTTTTTTTTTTTTTGCGTATAATATGGTTGTTATTACCGTTTAGAAATAGTCATTTTTACCGGTTAAACAGGAAGAAACCGGTAAAAATGACTATTTCTAAGCGGTAATAACAACCATATTGGTCTAATACGCACAAAAAAAACATTAGTGACATAATACGAACAAACTGGAAACCTAATTACCCTCCTAAGTCATTATTCATTTGTAATATTACCAAGTAAACCTCTTATAGGTAATAATAGTATTTTTGTACACTTTATTAAGTTTAATTGTAATATACGCAAGCAAAAATTAAGTTTAATAGTATTTTGAAAAAACATCATAAATGGTCCTTGTGGTTACCCAAAATCTAAAATTTAGTCCTCGTGGTTTAAAAACCTCATAGATGGTTCCTGTGTTTTCAAAACTTTTGACGATTGGTCCTTATTGCTAACTCCGTTAACTTTTGTCCGTTAATTGAGGGCATTTTTGTCATTTCACACCACAGGGACCATTTATGATCTTTTCAGTTATATTTAAAAAAAAAGAAAAAAACTAAATATAATTAAAAATGGTTTAATACTTATTTAATAGTTTTTATAATTAAAAAATAAAAAAGCATCTCTCTCTCTCTCTACAAACTCCACCCCCTCCGCCTTCTTCATTTACGACCAAGAACTCACTACCGGAGGTGGAGATGTTCTTCCGGCCACCAAGACATTCGCGGTGAATCAAACGCTTTGAAGAAATCGATTTGCAGTTGACTTTTTGAAGTCAAAATTAGTTTGATTGATTTCGTTCTTGCACATCTCATATCAAATTAGAGTCGATTTCAACGGGTTGAGGGTCAAAATCAATTGGAGATGGAGTTATAAGGGCGAATGATTTTGATTTCACTATGTATTGAGAAATGAGAACTGATAACGAAGTGAGGTGGATGTGAATTCGTTTGACTGGTGATTTGTTCGCATCTGGTAAATCGGGGGAGTCGACAGCCTTGTTAACGATTTTTTTTCTAAAAACGAAAAATCAAAGGGATGTGCTTCGTTACTTGAATCACGAATTGCTCACTTGTTTAGTATGTTGGCTGGATTTCGATTTTGAATGATGAGTGATAATCGAAGGCTTGCTAGCTATTGGAAGTTTGTTGATTGATATCGACTAAGAAGTAAAATCGATCTGGCTCTAATTTCGATGGTTTGGATGGATGAAAAACGAAAGTCAGAGAATGATTGATTGAAGAAAGGTAATCGATTGTTCATATCATTGATAGATGATTTGGTTTGGTTGCTATGGCTTCGTTATCTGATCGATTTTGGAGTCGACATGAGACAAAGGCTAAGAACGAAGGCTGTGAAATCGATTCTTGGCAAACGATGTTGATGTTGATGTGGTTTACTGATTTGGAATCGATGGAATCTAAGGGTCGAATTTCTTGAAAACGAACGAAGTCATGGTTCAATGGAAGTTGTTTGTAGATAGTCGACTAGGAATGATGTTGTACGAAGTGTTCCTGGTTGTTGTTTGGATTGTGATAACGATTTTGAGTTATTGCTTAAAGAAACGAAGTCTGATTTTGGGGTTGATCGATTCGAATGGTATTTGCCTTGGGTTTGGGAAGAATTATAACAACGAAAATTTGGGTTTAATGACTAACGAAAGAATTTTGGTTTGGGAACGAACAGGCTCAATTTTGGGGAAGCAATGATGTTTAGTTTTTTTTTTTAATTATATTTAGTTTTTTCTTTTTTTAAAAAAATAACTGAAAAGATCATAAATGGTCCCTGTGGTGTGAAATGACGAAAATGTCTCTCAATTAACGGACAAAAGTTAACGGAGTTAGCAATAAGGACTAATCGTCAAAAGTTTTGAAAACACAGGGACCATCTATGAGGTTTTTAAACCACGGGGACTAAACTTCAGATTTTGGGTAACTACAGGGACCATTTATGATGTTTTTTCTTAATATTTTTTTACAAAGAGAAAAGTTGGTTACTCTCTTAAGTTATTTTTCTTTGGTTGAAACATCTCATAGGGTTAAAAGGAGTTGACGTGGCCTATCATCAGCGAAAATGACAAGAATGTTCATTTCGTAACGGGAACAAAAAAGTATTAGGCGGTGTTTGGAAAGCGTGTTTTTGGAATGAATGTTATGTGTGGTTAAGCTAGTTCTAAATTTGATTATATGATTTGTCATGGTTAAAACAGTTAAGATTGTTTTTAGTGTCACTTAGATAGTGAAAGGAATAGAATTGTTTACTTCATGGAATTGAAAGAAAAGCATCTTGTTTATTTTGCGTGAAGGAATGAAAATGACTATACTTGATTCCTTAGTTGAAGAGTTTCCTTTTATTTTCTTATCGAATGAAATGAGAAATTGTAACATAAGTCATTTTTGTTTTTTTATATGATTATTATGAAACAAAGTTTATATATTATTTTATTTAAAAACATTGTAAATTTTTATAACATATTTGGGTGTTGATTAGCTTTTATAATTTATAATGTTTAATTTTTTTTTTTTTTTTTGCATTTTTGTAAATATAGTTTCATTGGTTATAATTAAAATGAGGACAAATTCTATAAAAAATCACTGTAGTTCGTCCGAGCTTAAATTATTTATGATTTTCTATTAGATGATGATCAATGCTCCAATTTCAAGCGTATACCCACTTAACGAAACCTAATACTCCGTAAATTAGAGTATTGAATGATGTGTATGTTGGTATTGAATTAAATGTGTCCTCTTATCCACATAGGAATAGTTTAAAGGAGAGATGTGAATATGTCAAGGGTTTACCCAGAGGAAATCGTTGTATGCATTTAATATTGAACAAAAAAAAATGATATCTAATTTATAACGAAAATAAAGGCAATGTCAAAATCGAAAAACAAAAATAAAACCCTAATATACAAAATATTAATCAATAATATATAAAATGCAAGAGAAATTGTTTTCGTTGATATAAATCTACTTTTATAAATGAAGGTTTTTTTTTGCCACATATCACATTCTCATTTAATTTGTTAAATGTCATTTTGTGGTTATTTTGAATTAACTTTTTTTCTATATGTCATTTTATGAGTTTTTTATATTTTAATAAATTCCACATAATACTTTAATGTGATAATTACAATAAATGTAGTAATAAATGAATATCAATTTATTAATGGACTTACCTTCTTATTTCAAAATTCTCAAATTAAAGCTAATTAGTTTATTTTGTTTATTTATTTAAATTTAAAAGATATTTTTTTTAATAATTCATTATTTTTTTATTTTCTTATAAATCCAAAGTTCTTAAAAATTTAGACTTTTATATTTAATTTTTTTTAATTAACTCATATTATACATGAGTCTTACACCTAGTATGAAATATACAAAATATAAGTTATCACATACTCTCTATGCCTCGGCTAATGGCTACTCTTAGAGGTGTAGCTATATGGGTGTAATGGGGTTTTGGCCCACCCCACATAAATTTGAAGTGAAATATATATATATATATATATATATATATATATATATATATATATATATATATATATATATATATATAATTTATATTTCGTTTGAATAAAAAATAGCTAAGTTTGTGAATAAATTGGTCATCTCATTCAAAACTTAAATTCATAATAAAGGAAATAATTTACGTGAGAATTGAGGCTACAATTTTTTACATAGATCAAATTGCATTTCAATCTTAATAGTGAATTCCTCGTTCATCAGGTTCGTATATTAATATTTTTCTATTCTCTTAATTAATCAATTACTTATAATTTAAACGAACAATTTGCTTTAAAATCATATATTGTTACATTTTGTTATCATTTGAAGTATTTTGCTATTTGTTCATATTTTATATATTATACGGTCAACCCTAAAACAAAATCTTAGTTACGCCACTGACTACTCTTCATATAGTCCATGTTAAAGCCGTTTCAAAACTGATCACGTGAGAAAATAAGAAACTTCAAGTAGCAAAACACATCCAAACAAGTATTATTTTCAACTTATGTTGTTTTTTTTTATTAGCTAATATTCAATCACAATAAAAAGAATATATATCGGAAACCCAGTTAGAAACAAATAACTAGTCACAATGGCATGATTTTTACAATCATGATGCCATGAGTTCAAGTAAAAAGATATCAATACATATATTTTGTTTGGTATTCATACAACACCATCATAGTGAAAACTGAAAAGGATAATACCTACGGAAGGAATGCATGAAGTTAGTGGAAAAGGTTTATTTAAGTCGTTCAATTATGAAGTATGGAAAATTGGAAAGAGAGCCCATATATAATCTAATTATACGCCAAAAGAAGAAGCTAAATTTTATTGTCTTTTTTGTCAAACTTACAACTTCAAATAATATTTCATAATAATTTATTATTTTTTAACTTTATACTTTACTTACTTGTACAAATTGCCATCCTCATTGCACCACTACACCTAACCAGAGCACTAACTATTACCATCACTTCACATACCTTTTATTAGAACTTTAGATTTATCATTTATGTCTTAAGTCTAAATCATGGAAAGTTGTAGTTAAAGATTGTATAGTTTACATTCTTTTTAGTTTAATATTTATTTTTTCATTTTTATTTATTATCAAATAAATATAAATGAGGAGGGATGAGCATTTGTGCCATTCGCTATTTTGTAGAATTTCATGTATATGAATCCGAGTACATAGTTTGGACGACTTAATATTCAAAGAATTTAGAAATTTAGATAAAGAAGTTCTATTAGTTTGATGACATTTTATTTTCGGGCTATCTTATAAAATGGCATGTCTTTAACAATAATATTTCATAAAATGGTCACTCTCTTTTATGGAATTATATGGATAAGTCTCTGTTTCATAAAATTATAAATATGGTTCGTATCATATGTTTTACAAAATTATAAAGATGGTCCTTGCCTAATAGTAAACTTACATAAATGGTCCCTTCATAATAATAATAAAATAACATAAACGGTCTTTGTATTTCACAAAATTACATAAATGGTCCTTGCCAAATAGAGGATTTACAGAAGATGTCCATTATTTCAGTAAATTACATAAATGACCTCTGTGTAGGAGAAAATTACAAAAATAATGTTGATAATATAAGATTAATAAAATCAGTGCAAAATGTGTGTTATCCCACTAGTTTATGAACATTTTTTTAAAGAACTAGAATAAATAGGTAAAATAAGATACCATATGAAGTGCTGAAAATGGTATATTTGTAATCATCCTTGCAATGCAAGATGGATGCTCCTCCCATTAGCACTAAGTAAAAGATTTTAAAATTGAATTAATCTTGTATGCAACATGTTTGACATATGGTGTATCAAAATTATTTTTATACCTTTTTTTTGGAAAAGGAGAAAACACTGGCGAGCTTTATTAGAAACAGAAGATTGGTTACAAATATAAAGGAAATAAATATAACCAAATATCAAATAGGTATCAAAATAACCAAGGTACATTACAAAGTACAAAGTACAAAGAAATTCATCAAAGAAATAAAATGCCTCTTTATCACTTTATGCATCTTCAATTCAGAAATGGCCCATTTAATATGCATAATTTCAAGCCCAATATGTTTCCATTGTCTTCTATATTTCTTAATTTCTCATGCCTTCGGTTCTCCTCATTACATCCTCCCCAAAACAAAACAACAGCCATTCCTATTTAAGTCCATAAATCCTAATATATGAGATTTATCTTTGTTATGATAAAACTAGAGGGGGGTGGCATTTGGCTCTTGCCAAGGTGCTTGCTAGGGAGCCTTCACCATCCGGCCTGCCAGAAGAGAGAAAACGAAAATAATGGCTTTGATTGATGTTTTCTAATTTGTTTTTTTATTTTATTATTTTTTTTATTATTTTTTTCTAAAATCAAACGTATTTAAATGATATCATCATCACTCCCTACTAATTGCAAGGTGAAATTTTTGTTAGCAAAAACTTAGAGTAATCAGTATGGGCCAAACGAGAACCAACGCGGCTGACGTGGCGCTTGGCAACGGCTGCATAACGGGGGGAACACCGCCCCCCCCCCCTCCCCTGCTCGTTGCAACTCGTCGAAGGTGGATCTCGTTGGCGTGGCGACGGGAAGAAACGGATGAATTGTGACCGTTTGAGTGCAACGGTTTGAAAAAAAAAATTACTAAAAAAAACAATTTATTATCCTATAAATACCTCCTATTTTATTAAAAATTTCACACTTTCTCTTCTCCTCTCTACATACTTTCAATTATCTTCAAAAAAAAATATGGATCCTTTCGACTCGTCCGATGATTATGATGACGATATTTTTTTTAAGATGATGTATCATTATTACACTACCGACCTGCTACAACCAGCCCCAACCCCGCTACTAACAAGACGTGCGATGTTAAACAGAAATTGCGAGGAAGGACACGAACATCTATATCACGATTACTTTGCGGATAATTGTGTATACGGGGCGAAGGACTTCAAAAGAAGATTTCGTTTGAGTAGGGATGTGTTCTTATGAATCGTCAACGCCTTGGAAAGCTGATATCGTTTGTTTACTATATTTTTATACAAAATAAATAAAAATGTACTACATGTTTCTTTAATTTTACAACATATGCAATATATTTTTAAACTGTAGTTAATTTATGTTTAGGTACAAATTTTTTCAATTAAGATATTATGCTAGAGGTAGACGAGAGTTTACAACGTTGTAGAAATGTGTTGCGGCCATTCGTTTGATGGCTATGTGGGAGTCACCCGACACCATGGACGACTATATGAGAATGTCCGAAAGAACCACAAGAGAGAGTTTGTATACATTGTCAAGGGGTGTTGTTGAAACTTTTGGAGATGTGTATTTGCGGAAACCTTCGTTGCATGATTTGCAAGAATTGTATGCGGCGCATGAAGAACGCTATGGGTTTCCCGGAATGATCGGAAACATTGATTGCACACACTGGAAATGGAAAAATTGTCCGGTAACATGGAAAGGGCAACACGCAAGTGGTCATCACGGATCACCTTCGTTGGTGTTAGAGGCTGTCGCTTCTCAAGATTTATGGATTCGGCATACATTTTTTGGGGTTGCGGGTTCCAACAACGACGTCAACGTTCTTGATCAGTCGCCAATATTCGACGATCTTTTGAATGGAAAAGCCCCGGATGCTCCTTTCACGGTGAATGGAAACGAATACAAATATGAGTATTACCTTACAGATGGAATATATCCTCAGTATTCCACATTCGTGAAGGCATTCCGCCACCCGGTTGAAGAACGAGACAAATTTTTTAAGAGAAGACAAGAATGAGCACGTAAGGATGTGGAACGTGATTTTGGAGTGCTGAAGGCGAAGTGACATATAGTCGAACATGCAGCACGACCATTGGATTTAGAAACTTTACGATATATCATGTATGCATGTATCATAATGCATAATATGGTAGTAGAAGATAAAGGGCGAAATATTGCACACTATATCCCAACGGAGCCCAGACATGTTCAGTTTCAACCAGGAACATTAGATTATTTGCATCGCGTTGTTGACATTCAGGACGCAAATAAACACAGACAACTTCGAGAGGACTTGACGGATTATATTTCCTATGGTAACAATAACGATAACGAATATCGTTGTATTTTTTTTTTTTGAATTTGGATGTTATTTCTTTTTTTGTTTTTGGATATTATGTGTAATTTAGTCTTTATGTTAATTTTAATCTTTAAAAATTTTTAATTGTTTTTTATAATTTTTAAACATTATGTTTTATTTATTTTTTAATTTAAAAAATATTTGTCTCAATTTTAAAATTTTTTTGAAATAAATAAAAAATAAATTATAAAATGAAAAAAAAAGTTGGTGTCATAACAAGATACAACATGTTGCCCATTTCCTCACTTGGTGTTATAACACCATTGATGATGTGACATTTGATGTGGTACCAAAATGGTGTTACATCTAGTTGCCCACACTTTATGGTCTTAGGAGACTATCAAAAAGGCTACCTAAAAAGTATTCTATTTGAAAAATATTAAACAGTTTTCCAAATATTTGTTATGAATTTTTTTCCAATTTATAGTGAAAATCAAACATGTTGATTATAGCTATTCAATTTTGCACAAACATATATTTTCGTTTTTGAAAATTTTCGATATGATATTTATTGTCCCAACCATATTAATGGATTCATATAAGTGTAATGTGAGTTATATATTTTATATTAAAGTGAGAGTCTTGTTTTTCTTCAAGAAGTTACAGAAGAGACCAATCCTATTTTCAGATGAAATCTTAAAATAGATCAGTATTTACGGAAGGGTTCTCAAGAAAGACGATGGTTATGCTGTTCGTGATGCCCCTCCGTCTGTAAACACTTTTGTAAAAAATCATACAAACTTTTCATTCTTTCCTTCTAATTTTTTCCACTTCGTCTTCAACTAATTTGGTAAGGGTATAATGGAAAACCACATAAATTTTATGCCCTTGAACTTTTGATGTCCTTTGATGCCTTGGGTCGTCGCCCGGTGGTTAGGTCGGCCTTGCCTAAATAACAATATGTTTACATCTTTTTTTTTCATACTATAGATTATAACCATTAACAACAACATAATTACATAATAATGACTTAAGTTCTTTTTGGTCACATAATCTCATACTAACGATGGGTACCATGATATCCTATTTTTGATTTTGGATCATGGTAAAGATACGTAGTGGCTTCATGCCGCCATCATCACATACACATTGTTAGTCATATATATTTTGTCTTGAATAAAAACAATCGTTGCTCAAAAGGGAATCAACAAATCTCAAACAATTCAAAAACTTCATTGTCATTTTTGTAATCAATAGATAATTCATCGGTCCCTATTAAGGCCACACAATCATTAGAGTAATCACTTTCATTACATCTACCTTATGATTTCTCTTGCCCAATCTAATCATATAGTGGCTCATCGAAGTGGTAATGCATACATGTTAGGGCTAGTAGGGGTGATGATGGAAAACTGGATACCCGATGGATCGCATAGGTTCGCTTTCCGAATTGATATTTATATCATATATCTGGGTTACAAGAAATCCAGTTTAGGATAATCCAAAAACACTTATGAATTTAGACACAAAAGAGGAGTTGTATTTATACTTGACGATTAGGGTTTCCATCTTCTACATTAGTTAAGTTAATCACATAATTAATGACATAATCAATGGCTTTTCCCCTTGGGTAATGTTTGTTTGAGTGTCAATAAGTTGGGAGGTTATGATTGTACTAACTAGGTGTGAGCAAAAATACCAAAATTCATGGCCCAAACCAGTATGGATACCAACCTGACACCGTCATATGTTAATATGGGACGATACTCAATACTCTAAAATCATGAAATTCGAGATTCGGTACCATCGGTACCGATGTTAGTGCCAAAAATCAATATCATTTCCGATATTGGTGATGTTAATTTAGTTCGGTGTCTAGTATCAACTTTCAATCCAATTTCATATTCAAGAATCTCGAGTCAGTACCGGTTCCATCACATGTTGATCACGTAAGAAGACTTGGTATCAACATAAGTCTATTTTTTTTTAATATTACCAAATAAACCTCTTATTTTTAACAACAACAGTGTTTCTTAAACAATTTTAAAAAATAAAATAAAAATGTATAATATACAATCAATAATTTTAATTACGTTTTCAAAAGGGATAATGACTTAAAAGGGTAATATATTTTTCGATTTGTACACATTTGGTCACTGAGTTTTTTTTCGTCCACATTTACCCTTTCAACTTGTTAAACTGTACACATTCAGTCCTTATGACCGGTTACTCTAGGTTTACCTGAAAAAATGACTTAATATGGTAATATATTTCTCATTTTGTACATATTTGTGAGATCCCCATTTTCACGGCCAGAAAAGACCGATTTAGTTTATGCTTTATAAAAATCAGAGTACCTCTTTTAATAAAAATGTTGCGGAATTTGTTCCCAGTAAAACATGATAAATACGTTATCAAAGCACTATCGAAGAAAAGTATTTTTATTCATTTTAAAACATTTGGGATGTCATCGTCAATACATAAAATAAACATAAACAGAACTTACATTCATTATCACTAGACACTAGTGATTTATATCTCCTTAATCTCTCAGTGTAATGTGACTTCATATCAACACCTGTGATATAAATAAACTGAGTGGGTCAGGTTGGGAAACCTGGTGAGTACATAGGGATTTCAATCCCACAATGTTATACCATATATATAGTTTAAAACTCACAAAATATACAATTTCACCATATATATTGTAACGACCCAAACATCATGACTAAAAATTTCTTTTCAAAACGTTACTAAAACCATATTTATAAAAACGTATCATAAGTCATAACATAACTTTCGAGTATTAAATTCAAAACATAGTCTCATTATCAGAGTAAAACATTCCCCAGGCTAACTGACTATGGTGTGTGCACTACAATCTCTCCGAGCTCCTCTTTTGAAAACTGAGTACCTGAAACCAAAACTGGAAACCGTAAGCACGAAGCTTAGTGAGCTCCCCCAAACTACCACATACCATACAATAACATATAAAACACATATTGGGCCTTGACCACTGCATTGGACCGAGGTCCGGACTAACTGGGGCCTTGCCCCCTGCATCGGACCGAAGTCCGGAAATTGACTGGGACCTTGTCCCCTACATCGGACTGAAGTCCGGACTAACTGGGGCCTTGCCCCCTGCATCGGACCGAAGTCCGGAAACTGAATGGGACCTTGTCCCCTGCATCGGACCGAAGTCCGGACTAACTGGGGCCTTGCCCCCTGCATCGGACCGAAGTCCGGAAACTGACTGGGACCTTGTCCCCTGCATCGGACCGAAGTCCGAACTAACTGGGGCCTTGCCCCCTGCATCGGACCGAAGTCCGGAAACTGACTGGGACCTTGTCCCCTGCATCAGACCGAAGTCCGGACTAACTGGGGCCTTGCCCCTGCATCGGACCGAAGTCCGGAACTAACTGAACATAACATAACCTAAACATATCAACTAGCATGAACACACATATACTGTATACTGCATCGGGCCGTAGCCCGGAACACATAACACATAAATCCTGTCTGAGCCACGAAGGCATCAAACATACTAACTACTGCATCGGATCAAAATCCGGAAACTACTGCTAGCTAAACGGGCCGGCATTGTAGCCTTAGACCCGTTCCTACTGGAAGGAAACTCACCTGAACTGCTGAGCTCTGCCGAGAATCCTCTGCCTGCTAATCGACAATCCCCTGAGCCGCTGCTCCTCCAGCTCTCCGAGCTACCAATATCAATACGACACTTAGTCTGACAGTCCTCTAAAAGTCAACTAAGTCAACTCTGGTCAAAGTCAAAATCCTAGTCAAAGTCAACCTTCCAGGTCAACCCTACTCGCCGAGTCCAGCTACTGACTCGCCGAGTTCATATGCTCAGGGTCCTTCTATTCGCGACTCGACTCGCCGAGTCAGTCCATGACTTGCTGAGTCCAACGATTTCCGAGTCCTGTCCTGTCCAACTCGCTGAGTCTCCACCCGACTCACTGATTCGAGTCTCAACTCGAAGGGTTTGGGGTTTCGTGACCTGACTCGCCTAGCCCAAGGCAATCTTCAACCAACTCGTCGAGTTGTTCTTCCAACTCGCCGAGTTCATGCCCAACTTCATCCGACTCGACGAGTTGTTCATCCCACTCGTCGAGTTCCTCCTCATCTTCATGCTACTCGCCGAGTCCACTCGAAGGACTCGCCGAGTCCATATAGATCTATATACATGCAGAGGACTTTTGAGTCATGCATGGTCTCCAAACTGTAGATCCACTCTTCTTAAGCCTATTCCTTACGTAAAGTGGCAAACTTTACGTGTAGCTAAGGAGATCTAGGCTCAAAACACTAAAAACTAGGGTTTGAGACAAAGGGGCTTAACAATCAACCCAAAGACTGATGCTTTATGATTCTCTAGGCCAAGATACACTTAGATCTGAAGTAGCAACTTCAGATCTGGGCTTCTAACTCGAAATGGTTCTTAAACTTGCCCTAAAAGCCCCAAATCCCATGATAAAGGTTGATCTATATGCAAAAGAGGGAAGGTAGCGACTCATTACCTTCAAATGTTCTGGAAGACCTCACAAACTCTGGATCTACTGCCAATCCTTGAATCCCCAATGGGTGCCTTCTTCCTTCTTCCTTCAAATCACCCAAAAAGGCAAGAAAGCTTGAATGAGCAACAATGGAGGCTTGTGGTTTCTTGTTCTGGACTACATGGGCCGCAAATGAACCCTAGGGAAGAGAATAAGATGCTTAAATAGGGTACCAAGTCCCGGAATTAGGGTTTCCCAACCCAGACCAGACTCGCCGATTCCACTTGCCGACTCGCCGATTCGATCACTTACTTTTCACCCGGATCCCGCTCCGACTCTCCGAGTTCCTCCCTGGACTCGACGAGTCAACCCTCTTTAACTTAGGGTTTTTCCTTTACTTTCTTAACCTTTCTGATTTCGGGTGTTACATATATAAACAACTCTTATCCCACCTCGTCGATCCTCACAACGAGACTATCCATACTCTCGGACCTAAGATTATCCATTTATCTAATCCATACTCCCGGATCAGAAATGAACAAATTTACCTAATCCATACTCTCGGACTAGGGACGAATGACTAATCCATACTCTCGGATTAATGATGAATGATTATGCCTAATCCATACTATCGGACTAGGGACAATAACTATGTCTAATCCATGCTCCCGGATCAATGACATATACTAAGGTTTTATTCTCTGAGTATAATTCACTTGTTCTCGTAAGAAAACAATACCCAATATTCCTCATAATTAATTTAGGCAACATCAAATAATTCGCACATAAACATATATTTAATACTTCAATCGATACTTGTATTAAAATCATGTTCATGAAAGGGACTATGCACTCACTTGAAAAGGTGGTGATTCCGAACTCAGGCAGCGCTTCGCTTCTTAAAAATAATTACCTTCGACGAAACCTAATATTATTACCACTAGAGTTTAGTCTATTATTTGTCGAGACTGATTAATATTCTAGCTATTATTATTATTATATAAGCGTTAAACAATACTTATATAACCCATAATAATAGCCCAAGTACTTATTATAAGTTCCTAATAACGTTACTATAATTAAATAAAAACTATATTAAAAATAGCGTAGGCATAGCTCACTTACAACGGGTTTTATATAAAACCGGGATTTGCTTGGAGCAGCGTTCCCGAGCCGAAAAGCTCTTCTTCTCGGAGCCGTCGAGCACTCCGAGGCTTCCGCCTCGTGCTAGGGAGGTTCCCTAGGCTTCTCGGGGGGTTTCGGGGCTAGAGAGAGGTTCTAGAGAGAGAGTAAAGAGAAGAAAGAATGGGAAATGTGTGAATAAAATGAGGGTGGGAGAGGTTCTATTTATAGGGTGAAAATGGATGAACTTGGTGCCACATGTCACCATCTAGTGGCAAGACTTGGGGAGAAAACAATGGCCAAAATTATGTCACATCACCCATTTTCGCACAACACACTTACGACTTCTAAAATCCGTAACTTTCACATACCACCTTCGTTTTTGACGTTCTTTATATCCACGTGTAGGTAAAAATAATATCTACAACTTTCATTTTGACTCCGTCGGCTAATTCTCGACCGATCTTAAATTTAACAGTACGAGAAGATTATACTGTTAAATGTCCGCGTAAAATTCATAACTTCTACATACGGATTCTGTTTTCGTCTATCTTTTTACCGTTGAGTTCCTATTAATGAGAGCTTCAATTCTCATTTAGTTCACGTAGGCCAAAAACCGCTCAAACTAAAATTCGAGTTTCGGGCCATGTATTTCTATGCCAAATCTTAGAAAATTCATAACTTCCTCATACGAAGTCAGATTTGGGCGTTCTTTTTTTGTATGTTCTCGGTTTAACATATACTAAAAATTTTATTTGGAACGATAAGGCTAAAAAGTCCTTTATCAAAAATTCACTATTTACGTCTCCCGGTGCCGTGCCGGTTTTGCCGTAAAACTTCGACGAACCATAACTTCTTCGTTATAACTCGGATTTCGGCGTTCTTTATATGTATGGGACCATTGAGACATATTATAAAACTTGGTTAAGATTATTTATTCTAAATAATCTTTTGTCGAAAAGTCATTTTCGACCTCTATTGTCTCTAAATTGACTAGCCCGGATCTACGGGAGTTACAATTATCTCCCCCTTAGGATGATTGCGTACCGGAATCATCAACGAAATAGGCTCACATGATGACTCCATACGTTATCTCTTCATCCTAAGTAATAACCATAACTTTGATGTTTCTTCGAACGAATATCTAACTCTAAGACTTCCTGATTGCAAGCGGTGCTCGATCTTGCACTTGCTCCCTATCTCACGTTAGAATCCAAATTATGACCTTCAAGTCACAATCTCGATCCTTACTAGAGACTGCTTCTTCTTCTTAACAAACTTAAGATAATTTATTTTATTACTAAAATAGACCGATGTGTCATATTCTAATGACTTATCATCGTATGTTCCCACGCTTAGACTCAGGTCTCTTAGAGTCTTCCAGAACAGACTATACTTTCGTTCATGTTCCAATCTCATCTTAAAAGGTAGCATTTCTAGCTACGAGCAACTATCGCGATACCTCTACTGATCACTTTGATTGTTTTTCTCTTCAAGCTTTTAGCTTAAGTCAGTTGCTACATCGGACTTGATTCTCTGAACTATTTATCATACTTATCGTAGTCGGACTCAATTTGATATGACCGCTAGGGTTGGTATAACAATCACCTTCTTAGTCATTACCGAAACGATGGTAACGATATTCTTGAATAAAACGGTACTAATTACTAGTTTCTTGGTAACCTTGTGACCTTCCCTGATCCAAGTGCGAGTCCTGTGCTTCCGGTAGTATAGGCCTCTACTACCATTCACACCTACTCATACTCGTCTCATGTATTGTCTCACAGTTTTCCCAAGTCACCATAAAATAAAATCACACGACAGCTTAACACATTGGATAACGAAACAAAGGTTTTTATATTATTCCTTGAAACGATTACATAGGTGTTCAAGTTCACCCTAGACTATGCCTCTAATAGGCTACGTCATATGATATTATGGCTACTGCATAACTCGATCTTCGGATAAGAAGTCCTCATCCTTGATTCCTCGCGTTGTCATCTGCTTCGTCAAGGATCATCTAAAATGCTCTTGCCTTTGGTTTTGGCGGCATATTCGGCTTTGTAGCTTCTTCTTTCCTTGGGCAGTCTTGCTTGAAGTGTCCCTCTTCACCACACTTAAAGCAGACTTCTCTCTTGGTTGTGCATTCACTGGCGTAATGACCAGTCTTCCCGCATTTAAAGCAAGTCATCTCTTTAGAGAATTTTCCCCAAAATACTCGATACAACAAACATATTATCATGCATAACGAGCCCACACTCATCATATTGGAATACCATGTCCTAATCAGTTATCAGACCGAAATGCCAACATGTAACAGGTCCAATCAGTCATCAGAAAGGAATACCCAGGATTTGTCAGCATGCCGCTTTAACCCAACCGCTATTCTCGAGCCTCCGTGCCTACACCTTATAGCCGGCCCGCACCAGGTATCTTGGCCTATAACATATAGCAGGACCACCTCAACCTATCCCACCACCATATGGCTATCTCACGTAAGATGTCGTGAGAAAAACCTAAAGAAATCATTCATAAGTACTAAATAAGTACAAAAACAAAAATGACTTATTTTGTAACAAGAAAAATATTAAGGACTAAATGTGTACAAAAATATTAATGACTAAATGTGCACAAAGTGAGAAATATATTACCCTATTAAGTCATTTTTACCGGCTAACGTGGAGTAGCCGGTCATAAGGACTAAATGTGTACAGTTTAACAAATTAAAGGAGTAAATATAAATAAACATGAAAATCAATGACTAAATATATACAAATTAAAAAATCAGTGACTAAATACGTAAAATTAAAAAATACATTACACTTTTAACTCGTCCCTTTTCAAAACAAAACTAAAA
The DNA here is from genome assembly GCF_051521515.1 of Lactuca serriola. NCBI lineage: Eukaryota > Viridiplantae > Streptophyta > Magnoliopsida > Asterales > Asteraceae > Lactuca > Lactuca serriola. The sequence goes on from NC_136415.1 coordinate 49,699,817, forward strand.
TTTTCTTACCTTTACCGGAAACACATGGATTGTCGTAGAACACCTACGCTCCAATTGTCCGATTCCGACGTACGGTAGTCTCTAACCAGTGTAGCGCCGGCGACGTCGGCTGATCGGCTCCTGCTCTCCGCATTGCCATAGGGCAAACGCCTCACCGTTCTGCTGCCTTTCCCCCTCTTCGTTTGTATCGCGCGGTAAGTCTAATAGTCTACCTTATCCTCATACGCAGAACTCTTAAGTTTGTTTGAATTTAATCTGTTGATTAGCATTGGAAAATTTCTCTTTTGTGTTTGATAACTTGATTTGACATTTTGAATGTTGAAAGTTTGATAGTTCATCCATCAGCTGCTTCTCCTTTTAGATTGAATACTGTTACTTTAGGTTTTCGTAAATGCGATTCCCATTTACAATCGAACTCTCAAATAATCACCCTTTTACATTTATGTCGGCAAGTTGTGAATCAGAATCATAATCACTTCACTTCTATCCGAAATTAATGTTTCCCTTTGATTCATTATGATTGTTTCATTGTTTCTGTTGATTCAGTCATTTGCCTAAATTGAATAGCTTGCTTTGTTTCTGAAACAGCTTAAAATGGCATCCTTGAAACATCCGAATCAACCTGAAACTATAAATCATGATGCAAATGGTGCTATATCTAGTTATGAACATCAAAGAAGCATGACAAACAACGAAGATGGAGAAGATGACTGGTATCACAAAGAGATAAACGATATTCTTGCTAAAAAACAAATGTTTTTTAGTTCAAATTGCAGAAACAGAGAAACATCTACTCATTGTAAAGAAAGAAATCAGTGTATGAAGTGTTCTAAAGGTGGTCAGTTGTTAGTTTGCAGTTCAAAATCTTGCTCATTTGTGTTTCATGAAAGTTGTTTGTTCTTCACTTCTGATACAACTGGAAAGTTCTATTGCCCTTTTTGTAAATATTCTCAATTAATCTCAAACTACCGGATAATTAAGAAAAAAGCTTCATTAGCAAGAAATGATGTGGCTTCTTTCAATGGTTTGGTGTTACCAAAAATGCCACACGAGAGATTGTATGTGTCTGACCACATTAAGCCATGGTAATGTTTTTGTTATTTTTAGTTTTCTTGATTTGATTTTCATATTTGAAGATATATAATTATATAATTAGTATTTATATACTATTATTATTATAGCACAAGATTAGTTGTTCCACAAAGAAGAAGAAGAGTCCCAGTCCCTTGGACAAAATCAGAGGAAGATACACTAAAGGTATACCAATAATAATAATAAAAATTGTGTCGCATATTTCTATTAATCTGTTTTATAATGTAGAAGTTAGTTAAACAAATACTAATAAAATATAAATTATATTTTTTGTATCAGAAATGGGTGGAAAAGTTTTTGGGAGAGAGTGATGGAGGTTTTATTCCATGGAGGATGATCTTAGAACTTGGTGTTTCTGTATTTCAAAAAAGTCGTACACCTGTTGACCTTAAAGATAAGTGGAGAAATATGCAAAAAGCAAGCAAATGCTCAATATGAAGTTTTAGATTTGGTTTGTGATTGAGCTTTATGTGTTTTTTGAATATATTTTTTTGGCATGATTCTACTATTATTGATGAATTTTAATTATTGAAAGAAGTAGGGTAACATATATGCAATTTTTATCATAGTATGTTTCCTAGTTTTATACACAGACGCACATTGCATACATTTGATGATCTTAAACATTATAAAAGTTGGTTATTAATATTTTTTTATATATAAAAGATTGGGTTGTTTTGGGTTGCTAATGAACTAACAAAAATTGAAATGGTTATGGATAAAAGCGATTATTATTTTTTTCGGTTAAAACTTTGGGTTGAGTTTGTTCACCATTTGATGCCCCATCTTCAATTCCCAACTATACGAACATATAGAATATGAACCTATTCTTAAAAGTAACTAAAAAAATAAAGAAATACATGAATATCTTATATGTTAATAAATGTCTTGAGTAAATTACTGAAATTGTCATTGTGGTTTGGTCAAATTATGTGTTTTGTTTAGTCCTTTTCTTTTTTGCATTTGGAAGGTTTTATGGTTTGGTTTTGTTGTAGGTTTAGTTTTTATCAGAAATGAAATGATTATAATACTCTTATATATACATTTAAAAAAAAAAATTCTTAACTTTTTTATTTAAATAAATGGACCACCTCACACCTTCCCTATCTCTTCCCCATTTTATTTAATATGGTTACAGAAAGAAGATCCAAAAAGTGGAGCAAGCAAAGTGCAACAATAAGGATGGTATGTGGTTGTCACAGTCTTTTAATGATTTAGGGTGTTTTATACTTGTTACGAATATGAGGGTGGTCCATTTTTTTTTTCTTTTTTAAATGATAACTAAATAACAAAAAGTTTTAAAATATATAAGAATATTATAGTCATTTTATTTATTATAAGAGCTAAACCGGACTAAAGTGCCAAAAAAGATATGAACTAAAAGTTGAATAATTTTACTCTAAAGTTTTTGAAAGTCACAATGTCGTCACAACATGGCAACATATATCAATCTTGATTTTCTCAAAGAAACAAATCTTGTGTTAGAAGAATCTTGGATGATAAATATATGATCAATGTTGTAAAAGTCACGACGTGGTACTAGGTTTCGACTTTTGTACTAGATATTAGTCAACCTAATCCAAAATTAGTAGGGGACCAAAATTGTAAAGTATTTTATTTTAAAAAAGTTAAATATGACTAATATCATGACAATATAGGTACATATATATGACTTGATATAATATTGATTATTGAAAAGATCTATATAAAAGTCATTATATTTGGGCTCTATTGATAGAAAGATGAAGGGCTTCTAGCATTAAATATTTGCTTAGGGGTATTGCAAACAATGTTTGAAAGACTCGATGTGGAGGGTCTGACTATCATCTTTATCAACGACAACTTTCAATGATCAAGATTCAAGAGCAACATCGATATGAAAAAAAAAAAATTAAACTCACCTGAAATCCATGATGGAATAGTGACATAACAATAACTAAAAATCAAAATCTACAAAGCAATGAGGGGTTTATTAGTTTATGCTTAATTTACATAGCGTATGAGCAGATTTTAAAAGCATCTTGTAACCTTTTTATTTTTAAATTTTAAATTCCCATTGATTTTACTTCCCACAGCTATACATCTTCTTGCCTGGTTTGGGTACATTCAACGTGCCCCTCTTTTGGAACTAATCTTTCAATTCCGTCCTCCAAATTTGTTTCTTTTTGTATGTGAATTAGAAGAATTTCTAGAAACATATCAAGAACAGTTTGATGAGATTCTTGATGAAACTCAAAATATGTCTTTTGTGAAAAAGATTCTTATATAAGATCTGCTAACAGATTTTCATGCATTGCCTATATTGGAGCCTTTTTCCTAAGAGCTTTGACTTTTTCCCCCACTTATTTATCTCTTTTGCGAATGATTTCATTCATGTTCCTAATATGAGTCGGAAGAGTTGATATAGAAAGTAAGGCCAAAATGATCTATTTAGTTCCTTTTTAAAATTTTCATGATTTTAAAATATAAAAAAGATTATAAAATATAAAAAAACTAAAAAGATGGTCTAGATAAATCTGACATTTTATCGGATTAAAAAGGATAAATATAATATCTTAATAATATATTTGACAAATATGATATTTTGACATTTAATAGGGATATATACAAAATTTTCCATTCTTTTATGTGTCTTTGGTAAAACATAAACATGTAATCCATGAAAGTTGATCTACCAAATAACATTTTCGTATAACAATGGTTTATATCATAAACAGTCACTTGATTTCGAGTGAGGGATAATTTTTTTATTTTTTGAAATGACAAATATACTAAACTACACCTAAATTATTTCATCTATGTCCACTGTAAAACTTGAACTATCAACCTCAAAGAAAAAAGACAATATCGGATACCATTGAACTAGAAGCTCTTTCTTAACTCTTAGAGCATTGGGTGTGGGCAACAAGGTGCAACATCAAGTTGTGTCACTTCACATGTCACATAAGCAAATGGTATTATGACACCAAGTCGGAAAATGGGCAACAAGATACAACACCAACTTTTTGAAAATAAATGTTTTTATTTTTGTAATTTTTTTTTACTATTTCGTTTTTTTTACATTTTTTTGCTTTCGTTTTTTTTTCTTTTTGTGTTTTTTTAATAACTAATATATTTTTATAAACATATAATTTTAAAAACAAAAAAAGACATAATATTTAAAATCTAAAATTCCGATTACAATTAAAAAAACATAATTTTAAACCTAAATTAATAACTAAAATACCATTCAAATTACTACTAAAACCACATCAATCCTAATTAACCAAAATATTTTTTCCTAATTTGTTCCTTCATCGCTTGTAGCACCGCTATATCAGCAGACGCTAAACCCTCCTCGCTTGTCCGAAGAATTGACAACTGATGTGTCATTAGTTCCCTCTCTTTTTGTTCCTGCTTCTCCCGTGCCTGCCTTTCCAGGAACTCCAAATGACGACGTTTCAACTCATTTTTTTCTTTTATTAATAAATTGTGCTCGTCAAATTTGGCTCTCATTTCCGCCGCATCTTTTGCTCTCGTCTCCACCTCCTCCGCATGTCTTGCAGCGCGCCTCGCTTTGTCGCGTCCGGGCGGTCATCGTAGTGGGGATATCTCTTGGATATCATCCGGGATCTCATCGTCATCGGCGTTTAGGTCGATGTTAGTCCGTGCGTCCGACACGTCGGCCGAGCTAGAATTGCGAGACCTTTTGGATTGAACCTCCGACGATGTAGGCGTTTTATTCCACTTTGGATCCGCTCGCAACAATTTCCATGATTTTTCAAAGTCGAAAACATGACCCATTTCGACCCGATATTGTTTCTTAGCAGATTTGAACAAATCGAAGTCGTTGGTTCCGCTTTGTTATTGCGCCTCAAGTCGGTTGTAAATACCGTTGAATTTGCTGCACCGCTTAGTTATCATACCCCATCTGCTGCTCAACATGTCATTGTTGCGATACGGATTTTTCTTTAAAATAGCGTGAAACTTGTCGAGCACCGCCCCCCAATAAACTCTTTTTTTCATTCCATTTCTGCGAAGTTCGTTTTTTGAAGTAGCACACCAAACCACCGTCAAAGCGTATTCCTCCTCTGGTGTCCACCATTGTGGAACGTCTGCATTTTCTATTTCTACCGATATTGATTTCCCTTTTGATTTTCCTTTCCCTTTCCCTTTCTTGTTCCTACTACCTCCCGCTTCCACTTCACCCGATTGTTGTGTCGTAGGCGATAGTTGGTTGGTTTGTTGTTGCATCGAAGCAAAAGAAGGGAAAAGATTTTGTTGTAAATTTGGGTTTTGACCGCCTTGATTTTGTTGAAAGTAAGGTGAGTTGGGAAACTGTAGTGGCGGTGAAGCGGGGTTGAAAGATGTGCCTTGGTATGAGATCTGTGGTAAGCCTTGAGTGGATAAAAGGTTGAAATAACCTTCATAACCGGCAAACCCGACAGACGAGGTTGTGTTTGGGTTTGATGATGAGGAGATGTTTTGGTTTTGCTCCATTTTCTTAGAAAGAAAGTTTATAAAAATGTAGATAGAATGTTAAAAAAGTTGTAAAATTTGAAATAAAATATATATATATATATATATATATATATATATATATATATATATATATATATATATATATATATATATGTAAAAAGGAAAATTATTTTTTTTTTTGTTTGAAATTGACCGTTTGCAAACGGTCTAAATGTGTAACGGTCCATTTTTCTCCCGTTTCATTTTGGTTCCATGGTAACGAGACGTAACTAGCGAGATGCAACGAGATGGAGGGGGGGGGTTGTTCCCCGTTACGACGGCGTCGAGAGATGCCACTTCACCCGCATCGAACCTCGTTGTGGCCATACGTGTCCTCTTAAAAGTTAGAATTAAAAAAAAAAAAAAAAACACAAATTTAATGATTTATGAAGGACGTGTATATCATATTGCCAGATGGGATGTTGAAGCGATGGAAACGTGAGGAATGTTTGAAACGTGGCATAACTTGAGTGGCTTTGGATTCCTTTTGCTATTATTATTACTTTTAGTGCCGAACTTTAGCTTCAAAACCCACATGTTTATTTTTGGAGAAAAAGCGGCATTTTGGTTGTTGGATATGAAGATTAAAGTCAAATTTTTAAGTCCGGACGATAGTAGTATGTTTATGGAGGAGGGGTGTGGTGTGTTGTATAGGCGTCACTTATAATCATATCATTTTTACCGTGTCCTCTTAAGTGTGGACGGAATAGTAGTATGTTTATGCGGGAGGGGTGTGGTGCTATATTTATTATACTCCGTATTTTTTATATAGCGTCATTCATAGATATATCATTTTTACTACAAAACAAAAGTACAGTTTATTTGCCGCACTACTTGTGTGGATACAAAGGCAAAGCATAGTTTTTTTTATATAATTTTATAAAACAATTCAATTTTAATAAAAAATATAAATTTCAATATATATATATATATATATATATATATATATATATATAAAAGCCCCTATAGTTTTCGTTAACGAGTCTTTTTTTTGTTTTTTAATTGTTCCAAAGTTATTTTTTGGATAATCTGCTCTCATGCTGTAAACAGTCAAATATAAACTTAACCATGTCGCTCTTCTTTCTTTCCTTACCATGAAAAAGACTTTTTGGGTAGCCTTCCATGCCAAGCCAGCATGTGGACCGGATTGGTACTCGAAGGGCTTCCCCTTCCTCGACTCTCTCTCTCTCTCTCTCTCTCTCTATATATATATATATATATATATATATATATATATATATATATATATATATATATATATATATATATATTAGGCGAATGTCTGCGCGTTGCTCAGAAACACCTATATATTAGAAGTTTTTACAAATATATGTTTGTTTTTTTAAATATAACAATAACGTTGTTGTTAAATTTGATATAATAATGTGTATACTAAATTAATATAATATATATATATATATATATATATATATATATATATATATTATAACTGTATAATCTCAATTGTTTGAACGACTTTTATTCGCGAGTTACATATAATAAAATTAAATATAACATAAGGTTTAATGTTATTTACAATTGTTGTTAATGTTAATTAAAATTTTAAAATTTATTTGCTTAATGTTTTAATTTCTGTCATTATAGTTATTGAAAACATCAGAAATTGTTTTTTTTTTATTTTATTTTATTTTATTTTATTTTATTTTAAAGGTAACAATATAATCATTTATATATAGTTATTTTTAACTATTATTATTCTATATTATTTTAAACTACTTATTTGAAAACTTTTATCGATTATAAAAATATTTTTATGAAATATTTTAGTTAAATTGATATTACAATTTAGTTTTTGCATTTATTACTACAATTTATCACTTTTAACTATTTACAAAATATTCTTTGGTTTTTTAAGTCGAAACTGAAATTTATATTAAAGTTAACACTGTAATGTTATGTCACACCCCCGAACCAGGACGGTGGAAACGTCCGGGGTGGATGATATCATTGTATAGTATCATAACAATTGAATACTTAGTGTATTCAATTGTGCAACAAAACATACATTAAGATATACAAACTTACATTAAGAGATACAAACTTACATTGTTTACTTAGTGTATTTGTTCAAATTTTACACAATATTAACTGAAAAGTAACAATTTCAAAGTGCAACAAAAATCCAGTTCTCGATGGCTTAAGTACCTGCTTACTGGTTCCCTGAGAATATAAAGTTATTTTGAAAATCGTCAACAATGAATGTTGGTGAGTTCATAAGATCGTAATAGTGATAATAGTATACTGAACTGTATGTCTTATACCAAAGACAGAAAATGTATGTATGCATGTTTCTTTGTATGTTACCAGAAAATCCAATATTCTCTGATGTATGAAAATCTGTAGTCTTAAACCCTAAGACCGTAATAGTGATAAAAGTATACTGAAAAATAGTATGTAGTTTTATAATTTACAAAACCAGTGGAGTGTGAGCTTGTTAAGTTCACGGTAATCGACACACATGCGAAACAACCCATCCTTCTTTTTGACAAACAAGATTGGAGCTCCACAAGAAGAGAAGCTTGGCCTTATAAACCCCATGTCCAGTAATTCACTCAATTGGATGGAAAGCTCTTGCATTTCTACAGGAGCTAATTTATATGGCGACTTGGCGATTGGTGTTAGCCATGATAATGGCTAACTCGTTGCCGGAATCGGAATTGTGCCCGAATGTAGGTTCTTCCTCCTCTTCGGTTTCGTATTCGGTGTCTTCTTTAATCGGGTCTTATATTGCTATAGAGGCGCTGGAAGCTCCTGATTTGCTGCTCTTCTTCTTGTTGAAAACGACTTTTAGATTCTTCAAAGGCGAGCTTTTCGAAGAAGTGGTTTCACCAACGATTTTTCCTTTGTTCTTCTTTAAGGCAGACTCCGGATCTTCAGAGGGAGGAACCAATGGAGTGTTAGATCCTCTGGTCATGAAACAACTGTAAACAAAACAAAAAAAACGCGTAAAAAGAACAAAAATAAAATAAAAACTAAAACTGTCAAACAGCAGTGAACTCGCTGAGTAGCTTCGAGTGCACTCGGCGAGTAGGCTGTATGAAACAGAAAATTTTAGACAGAATTAGATAAAACGATTAAAAACCAATAAATACTAAAACCTAACCTACTTACTGAAATACTAAAAAAATAACTTTGTGCAAGAAAAACTCACAGAAAGGATCGATAAAATTAGGAATTAGATTTAATTTTTGAACCGTTCCCCGGCAACGACGCCAAAAACTTGATGTGTGTAAAACCCAACTAGTTTTAATCCTACTTTTAATTATAAAATAAACACACAAAGGCAGTAGACCTATCAATTGTGGTAAAGTTAAATAAGTAGGGTATCGAACACAGGGAACGGAAAATTAAAACTAAAAGCTAATATTATCTAAAAATTAAGTAATAAAGGGGGTTTTCTCTAGTTTTCCAAGACTATAAACTTACTAACTAATACTTAGACTAATTAATTAAAAACTAGATAAGCAAAGATTCAACTAAATTCAATAATGAAGGGAACTTTTGTTTAGTTCAACTCAATTGATCCTATGGTTGATATTATGGCAATAGTGCAATGGATTGATTTTTCTATTGGCTACCGATTCAAGTGATTAGATTCACGTTCGCTGCGTTAATCCTTAGAGAACAAACTAACTCAAACAGTGGCCAGTTGTCTAATTTAATTCAGTTCACTAGATTATTTATTCGGGTTAATTAAGACTTGTAATGGTCAACTAAATTGGTCATTTAGTTAACCTCTTGTTGATGGTCATCACACAAGCTCACACATGAATTTACCTATTTTTCTTATTAATTCTAGTTTCACATTCGCTAATCCTAGTCATAAAATAAAGTGTTCACATAAATCATATGAGGTAAACAATTAAGAGATGTTCATGCAGCTTAATTATCTTTCTATTAACAGAAAAATAGTTATCATTCACACATAAGGTTCTTTAACAAGCTAAAATCAACAAAATCACCAATATTAAATCAATCATACCATAAATCAAACCATAGTCTCAATATTGTCTCCCCAAACAGAAGTTAAAAGGTTTTAGCTCATGATTGGGGCAATTGACAGCATAAAAACGAAATCTAACTGTCTGAACATGATGAAAAACAAACATTGAATTAAGAATAATGAAAATTGCCTCTAATCTCCTTCATAATTGGATTTAGGGTTTTATCTTCATTCTCCAGGTCTCTCCTGACTTTAATTCGCAGCTTGGTTCTCCTCAAGGGTTCCAGAATAATTTGTGTCGATCTGAAAAGTCGTTTTTATAGATTCGCCCCGACTCGTCGAGTCCATGACCGACTCGTCGAGTCCATCCATTAATTCCCGTACACGGTAAGTCAAGGAGTTCTTAGTTTCTCGAATATTCGTATCGACTTGCCGAGTAGTCGACCCTACTCGCCGAGTACCTTGTGTTTTTAGCATTTTTCTTCTTTGCTCGACTCCCAAGCTCCCAACCACTTCTCTTGCTTCCTTTTGCTTCCGAGCTTCGCTTTTGGACTGAAAACACAATTCAAACACTTTTAGGTATCTTTCGTCCATGATATGCAATTAATTATCTAATAAATGATAAAAATCTATACTTAATATAAGACTAAATATGCAAATATCAGTTTTGTGAATCCTAAACTATACCCATTATAGTTTGCCTTGTATGTTTTTGTGTAGACTATTTATATAAACATTATATAAATATCCAATTGTAATCCTATTTAGTGTTTATGTATGTTATTAAAACATGATATACTTGGGTTTTAACCCACCAAAATAGTGATGACTAAAAATATAACCATTTCTACTAGAAAAGCTATTTTTAGTAGAAATTACCAAAAACTTGTAGTTTGTACAACTCATATTTTCAGGTTGATATTTGTAACACAAAATAAGTTATGTTTGTGTTACTTTTGCATGTCAACTTCTTATGAAACAAAATTTGTGTAAAAAGAATGGTGATATTTATATTCTTATATAAATATAACATTATATTCAAATAATAAGCATGAGGCATGCAAATATCCAAAAGATAAACATATTTTGACTTATATTGTAGTTTGTACATCGCATATTTTTGGGTTAACATATTTAACACAAAATAAGTTATATTTTGTTATCTTTGCAAATAAAGCTCTGTATGTCACGAAAATTTTTGTGTGAAGAGTGGTGATGTTTACATTTTTATGCAAATATTATACAGTATTCAAGTAATAAGTATGAGACATGCAAGCATCCAAAGGACAAACATATTTGAACTTGTATCCCCCCCCCATAAAAGCATGTAAAACTCGAAAATGGGGGTATGAAGCTCACCTTGAGTAGTTCTTGTGTGTAGCTTGAAGTGTTGTGAAAAAGATTTCGAGCCTAAAACACTAGTATGTGCTTGATGAACTCCTTGAAGATTATATTACCCTAAGGATGTTAACACATGATATTGTGTGTAAATGGGATGAAATTATCGTAATAATGTATAGAAACACTAGGGGTTGTCGAAGTTGCTTACCAAAATTCTAAGGACCACTTAGATGATGAAGATCTGTGGGAAGAACCAAGCTTGTTCTTGATAGAATTTTGAAATATGAAGATGAAGTGTCAAAGGGAATGGAAGAAAGAAAGATGAAAAATGTTGGCGAATGGAAGGAGGGTCTTCTGTCGTGGTTTATATGGAAGGATAGGAGTGGAGGATGTTCTTGTTTATTTAGGGAGCAATTCACGTACTACATGGTTATTTGAAGGGTATTAGATTGTATTATGTAAATGGGGGTAAAGCTGATTTATCCCACCACCTGGTCAACACCTAATCACCCTAGGGAAGTACACTTTGAAATTTTCTGCCATAAAGAAGGGGATTGCGATCTAGTTATGACCGAAATCCCTTAGTACACCTCATCCTTAAGGATTTCGGTCCTAATGGCTTTAAAGAAATGATTTCGGTCCTAGTCTTGTAGGGTTTTCGGCCTCTAACGGGCCTTAAATGGAGATTTCGGTCTTGTAGTGTTTTCATGGATGGGTTTTTGGCCTTATACAATAAATATCACAAAGATTATGGCTTTAGAATTCGAGAATGGCATAAACACATGTTGTTGTGTTATAAATATTTGATTGTTGTTTGATTTACATTGATCATTCAAGTCTTATTTTAACATGAATTTTCAAAGTGTATATCATCTCTCATCATACAAATGGTGTCCTCTTGGCTTTCAATAAACATCATTGCATTTAAGTTACAGAGTGAATTTATTTGTACACTGTTTCAATTTAGACTCTACTTGACCCAAGCTTGCTAGTTGTCACATAAATTATCGGAAGCCCACATTTATAGCAAAGATGATTCGACTGCTTCTCGCTTACCTCGAGATGGATAAAACTTATCCATTAAGGGATTATTTTTAAACTCTTCTTTATCTCCTATTTTTAATTTATTTTAAAGTTATCCCTTTAATATTCTCGAAATTAACTCCTATATTTTCAGGAATAACTTGGGGGCAATTGTTAGGGTCAGGATCCTTAAAACATTCAGGATCCTCAAACCTCATTAGATATTCAGGATCCCGACTATTACCGTTATTATTATTTACTAACATTTATAACGGTCATATTTCGTTCTTAATTAACACATGTGCAGAAATAGTCAAGAGAATACTTATTCTCCACAAAGAGTCGTCTTAACTATGATAAAGACCCGGAATACCAAGTCAAACAACATTCACAAAGCTGGTCATATTGTATCCCGGAAATATCAGACATCTTGTTAGCTAGTTTAGACTATAAATTGAGACATGTATCTCGCACACGACACACTCTACCTACTCTGAGCTTACTCTACGAACTTTTTCACTTGTTCTTACTGAAATACTCTTTTGTAATCATTATTTTATATTAATAAAATCATCAAGACATGTTATCATTATCACCTCCCAAGGTTTTGTACAGAGATCCTAACAAGGATCAAGGGCTTTCCTTGTAAACAATTGTGACATTTTATTTACCTTTCTCTATTGCACAATCCGAACATCACATCCTCTCATTCAATTTGGTTGATTTATACTTGTGTAATTTTTGACGATAACAAATACTAGATCTAGTATAAAGGTGGATGCTTTATATACATGCATGTCCAATGTATGTCTAGAATCCATTTTAGGTCAAAATGAGATAAAAGTGACCCAAAACTCATGCAAGGTCAAGAACCCCAACCAAAGTCTAAATCTACAAGATATATTATTCATGGGACTCAGGAGAGTCATAAAGTTGCAACCTTTATCACTTCAAACCCACCAAACATTTCTTATGGACCAAAATATGCTAAGAAACTAGATCTACAACCAAAGAATCATCAATATAGAAATTTGAGGACTGACAAATGGTCCAGAGAGTGATTCCAAAGATGGAGAGGATTTGTTGCTTGATCCTTTTGCTAACACCTTCTTCTCCTTCCTTCAAAATGCAACAAACACCACATAGAGCTCAACACTCAATAAGGGAGGCTAGGGTTTCATATAGATGCTTTCTGGAGGTGATGGAGGATGAGGGAGAAGGAAACCCTAGCCATCAATTCCTTTAAATAGGGGTCCAACCCGAGAATCTAAGGTTTCTTCAAAATCAACTGCCACCCCGTGGCACTTATGGCCACGTCGTGGCGAGTCATTAAATCCTCTAATCCTAAAAATATTGCCACGCCATGGTGAGGCTCCACCATGACGTGCTAACATGTCTTCCATGACTTGGAAGTGGAATTGGTCGTGATTGGGTGAAATAGCCACGACGTGCTGGCATTCTTAAGTTGATTTTGATATTTGACCGTTAACTTTTTGACATGGTTGACTTTGGGTCATATTGCTAGTTTTAGAAGGTAGACTAAGTGCTTACCTTTTATGATTCGTTAGGAGGTGTGTAACATCCACTTTTCGACTGTGTGAGTCTGTTAGTTGTCGATTGCGCTCGTAATATGAGTTTTCTCACTATACTATGTAAGATGCTAGTTGTCTTTGTGACTTTTGCATGTGTGTTGGGCGGGGCCTGTTTTGTATGTAGGGCGGGGCCCATTTGACATGTTCGGTGGGGGTTGTTATGTGAATTGGTGAGGCCCATTATGTATGATGGGTTGGGCCTGATACGTAAGTTGGGTGGGGCCCATTATGCTAATTGAGCAGGGCCCACTATCTTTTGTGATTCACTTGATGTTTTAAGAATAGTTTATAGTTTGATTATCTTTTTTTAGTAATGAATGAATGATTTGGTTGAATTAAAAATGAAATTTTTACTTGGTATTTTTTGGGACGTTACATACTTGTATCATTCCTATTCCTAAAATTAAACATGTCATCATTTCCATGTCTTCTTCTTTCCTACAGTCGACTGGAAGTACCCTTGGAAGCTTCAATCAATACCCTTTTGTGAGTCACTATGAACACAAGCTTTGACTTCTTCAATTTCCCCCTCGTTGTAAGCAGATCAAATAACCTTCTCCATTGATACTCTCCACTTCTTAAAAGGGATATGGGAATATAAATGTTCCCTTGGTGTTATGCCCCTTGTGCTTTTTATATGTTGAAGATTCTAGCTAGATGTTTGTCAACCATGAGGTGGCTAATCAAATACGAGTGATGGTTATCAAGTGGTTGGATCACCATTTCCCACCATTTGAAAATGTTTTGGAACTTATGGAATGTGTGGACTCAATCACGATAATGAAAATGAAGACTCTTGAAGTCATTGTCTTTACTACGATGTGAGTTTTTTTGGCAGTATAAACAATGTTATTTTCAGACGAAAATGTCATATTTTCAATTGTATCGCTATCTACTCTTTTGATAAAAAAATGCTTTTGTTTTTTTACAGTTGAGTTGTAAAATTAAATGAGATTCAAGTTTTAAACCTTACACACCTAAATTTTTGTCCACAATTATCTACCGATTGATGGATCTTTACACTTTAGATAGGTTCAACGTAGCTACATACACTGCCAAGAGAGTTAATTTTACCTTTTCCGGGTTCATAAAACCCCAAAAGTCTTATCACTATAATTCTATGGGCCACTATATCTAAATTAAAACCCTTTAGTTTAATTTAAACTCAATTAAAACCCTTTAGTTTAATCTAAACTCATTTTGATTTTTTCTTGAAACGGAACAATTATGATTTGTATTCAATCAATAAAATCCCAATCCATTTAGGGTTAAGTTCCAATAGATTCACCCCCTTAAAATTTTGATTGGTCAAATTAGGTACAAGAAAGAGTCATTTTTCAACTTCGTGCATGACTTTGGTTTTTATTTCCTTTCTCATTAAAAACAATATTTTGTTCTAATTCCTCTATCTAATGACCCGTTGCTATCTTGACCCACCGAATCATTCAAGTTGATAATTGCCTCCATCGTCATTATCAATAAAATAACTCAAGTCACAATTAATACAACACAATGAAAAAGAAGAAAAATCAAATATATTAAATTAAACCAAAGGTATATGATATATAAAGCTTATATTTTCTTTAATTACATACATAAAACTTAAAAATAATATATAAACAACAAAATGCTTTTTTTCTAATGTTTGCCAAAAAAAATCCAATTAAAAATCATATATTTCGTAATATATAAACGTTTTTTCAAAGAAAATAAAAAGCCTTTTTGCGATAATGAACCATTAAACAAGCCACTTTGCAAAATAAAGTAATTTTGTAGTTGGACCATATGTTGTTTTTTTTTTTATAAAAGTTTAAAATATAATTTATCTTTTTCAATATTCATCATCCATTTGGTTAATTTTTATTCCATTAATTGAAAATAAGAAACACATAAATTAAAAACTTAAAAATTCATAATTACTACATTTAAATGAAGTTTTCGTCCAAAAATTATTCTTTCTAGTTCTTGGTTAAGATTATTATGGTCAACCATTCAAATATGTTTCATCAACTCTCTTTAAAGATCGTGATCGATCTCAACATGACGTATTAATATGTTTCTCTGTGTCAGAGGAACAATTTTATTTTTGTCATAGTCACATGTTGCATTTCTTGGTACTAGTTAAAGAAAAAAGACACAAGTAACAATGAAAGACTTTTTAGTTTGAGGGGCCTTACAAGAAAGTGTTCCAAACTACAAGATCCAAAGATGGGATTTTTCAAAGTTTGTATGTATGTACCACTCCTCAAGTCATTTTCAACACATTTTTATATGGGTTTTGCCAATAAGGACATAACTTTGATGGATTTTTTCCAACTATTATCTATCTTTATGATTATCCTTTCATTTCTTTAAATTCATCACCCTTCTTCCAGTCTTCTTTGTACTCCCACTGCTACACATTCAATTCCTCACTCATCGATCACACGCTCACACCTATAATTCAATTTCCCATAATAAATTTTACACCAATTTCTCAATCATTGCTTTCAATTTCATTTCTACCAACAAAAACAACTGAATTCCCCTTAATTACTCCCCCTAGATCTGCTCCCTAACAAAATTGTTCGAGGGTTTTGCTTTAATTTCGCCTTTGATGTTATCCCACTTCTGGATTTTGCAGAAAGAGAGGTTTACTTGAGGTATGACGACGGCGAGCAGTTTCGTTTCCGGGTCCGGGTCCGGGTCGTTGAGTTCAAAACCTGCAACGGGTGTGTCAGATCAGTTCCCTGTGGGTTTGAGAGTTCTTGTTGTTGATGACGATGTTACTTGTTTAAAGATTTTGGAACAAATGCTTCGCAGATGCTCGTATCATGGTAAACACTTTGCTTTCCTTTTTCGCTTTCAGTATGAACGCTATATTTCTCTGTTTGTTAGAGATTAACTGTTAGTGTCCACTTTTCAGAATTTTAACACGATTAGTGATAGATAACACTAGATTACCTTCAGTAATCACAAAAAAAGAGCACTTTCTGTGCAAGCAAGTAACTTTACCTTGAGTTTTTACCATGAAAAAGTTAAATGTTGCATTTTTATGTAATCAAATCACTGCTTAACATGACGTGGACATGAAATATATTATTGATCTTTGAGTTACCTTTATATGTGGAAAACAATAAAGGATGAACTCTAGAAATGCTTACAGGGGATCTTTAGTAAATTGAATTTTGGATTTTATAGGCTTTCTTGATTTCATGTTTTAGATTCAAGATTCTACGATTCAAGATCTCTTTAGATTAATTTATTTATATAACCAGATATGGTTCTATTCTAGCATAATGTCTTAAGCTATAGTATTACTTTCCCTCTTAAAGGGCTATTTCTTTTTATTTCTTTTTTCCCATTTAAGTCCTGAATGAGTAATGATGTCTGTATGGATAAAGATCCTTTCTTTTCTAATTTGGTTAACTTTTGCAGTTACAACTTGCTCACAAGCAACTGCTGCTTTAAATATATTAAGGGAAAGAAAAGGTGGATTTGATGTGGTTTTAAGTGATGTTCATATGCCTGATATGGATGGATTTAAGCTTCTTGAACTCGTTGGGTTAGAAATGGATCTTCCTGTCATAAGTACGTTTTTTTTTTTTTTTTTTTTTTTCCCATTTATAATAATCTTTTATCTTTTATATAAACTAAAAACAAATTATTACTGTGTGCAGTGATGTCAGCAGATGGAAGAACGAATCTTGTGCTAAGGGGAATAAGACATGGGGCATGTGATTACTTAATCAAGCCTATACGTGAAGAACAACTAAAGAACATATGGCAACATGTTATAAGAAAAAAATGGAATGAAAATAAAGAACATGAAAATTCAGGGAGCATGGAGCACAAAAGAGGAGGAGGAGGTGATGATAATCATGATAGTGAGTATGGTTCTTCTGTTAATGAAGGAGGAGAAAATGGGTTGCTGACGTGTCATAAAAAAAGAAGAAGTATTAAAGAAGAAGATGATTGTGAACTTGAAAGTGATGATCCATCTGCTTCAAAAAAGCCACGTGTTGTTTGGTCTGTGGAGTTGCATCAGCAATTCGTTAGTGCTGTGAATCAACTTGGAATTGACAGTATGTTTTTTTTTTTTTTTTCAATTATTAATTTATTTTGTTAAAAATTGTTCAATTTATCTTATTACTATGTTACTTTTTTATTTTCTCAGAGGCTGTTCCAAAGAGAATTCTTGAATTGATGAATGTTCCAGGTTTGACTAGAGAAAACGTTGCAAGTCATTTGCAGGTGTAGTTTGACTTTTTTCTTTTCCAATAAAGCTTTGACCTTTGTGATAAAAGATTATATGTGAACTAATTACAATCGAAACATATAGTGAAGTGATTAAAAGTTTCTATTTTTTTTGTTATGCAGAAGTTTAGATTATACTTAAAGAGATTAAGTGGTGTGGGAGGTCAACAAGGAGGGGGTCAAAATTCATTTTGTGGGCCCATTGAACAAAATAAAAAACTAGGTTTATACGGAAGATTCGAGATCCAAGCACTGGCGGCTTCCGGCCAAATCCCGCCGGAGACACTGGCGGCACTTCACGCTGAACTTTTCGGGCGGCCAACCGGAAATGTCAACTTGCCGCTAGTTGACCACCAACCGATATTACAATCATCTAATTACGGTCAACCCCTCCCATCAAAGCAAATTTCACAACCCGTTGTAGAAGATGTTCATTCATGGCATTCCAACAACATGATTGGTAATTATGGTGGATTGGGAGGGCAAAATGGTAATTTAATAGGGGTAATGCCAAGTCAGCAGGTTCAGAAACAAGCAATTACGGTTCAACCCTCGCGTCTTGTTGTCCCGAATAATCAATCATCATCGGTTAGTTTTCAAGGGGGGAATAGTGGCGTTTTGGTAAATTCGGGTGAGAAACAAATTTCATTTGGTGAATGTGTTCAAGTGCTTGATCAAGGACCTTTGAGGAATCTTGGATTTGTAGGTAAAGGGAATTCGATTCCAAGTAGGTTTGCTGTTTATGAAGATGAATCTTTAGCAAATAATTTGAATCAATGGGATAACTTTGGGAAGAAAGTGAAACAAGAGCCGAATATTGAATTCATGAGTGTCTTCTCTGAATAGGTAAACATAAATCTATGAAAAGATAAAAAGTGTACTTCATTTTCAAAGTAAAAAAAAGGAGAATTAATTACCCAATGCTCAAGATTGATTTTTTTTTTTTTTTGACAAATTGAAACAGGTTTAAGATCATGATTTACATATCAAGATCGTTGGTTGGAAGATTCATCTACAAATCAGAAATGAATCATGAAGGTGATGAATCGGTGTTCTTAGAGGTCAAGAAGAGTGTTGTTAGGTAGGATTATTATTGAACAAGTTCATAGAATCGTGGGACTTGTTGATCTTATTATATATAAGTTTAAGGGTTATGTGTAGCTCATTCATCAATAGTTATGCAAAGATTTAGTGATTGTAATTATCTCTCTTGTATGGTAGTTGTAGAATTGTATCGTAATGTTTTTACTCGATTCATATCTTCAAGAATATGAACTCTTGGGAATGATTCTGCTATGAATGTTTTTTAGATGTGTAAAATAAAACCAAATTTAGATCTTGAATTATATGAACTCCTGCTTTCTATGACCTGACTTACAAAAACAAGTTAATAACAGGAACACACACACACACACACACAGGAAACTGATCATCAAAATATGGATTCATTGCTCAAACTAATAATTAAAAGATTGTAAGAACAAAAGCTAGCAATTGGAAAAGCTAGTCTCTCCATCTATTTCCTTATAAGCATTCTGTTGTAACAAACTATGTAAACAAAATACCTAAAATACCCCTCCACTAATAAGATGCTCATTGTTTTGCTGATTTCTTCATCTTATCCTTTATAAGAATGTGAATTAAGTGGGTGTGTAGCAATATCCCACCCTCGAAGAGTGACCTTGTCCTCAAGGTGGAGATCCTGAGTATTGGGCACTCCATTTGGAACATATTTTCATAATGGTGTTTGTCTAAATGTTGCTTAAGGATCTTGGAAAACAGATGTTGTCTTAACGACTGTTATTCAGTTTAAGCAACAAGTCTTCATCCTATATTGAAAGTTGTTGTGTAGGTGGTATTGGTATATGAGGTTTTATACTTTCATTAGTGACCAATGTTGATATTGTAGCAAACTCGACAATTGAGATTCAGGGATTAATGGAATAGAAGGATAATCAAAACCTTATTGTTGCAGGATTTGATGAATTCCTAATGGTGTTTGAAGAGGGTCAACCGGAAGGTTTGGCCAATTTGAACTTCCACAATGTGGAATGATGGGATCCTGGAGAATATCATACTTGGGGCTAACCAAAATTACTAAAATTGCATCTCTTCTGAGCCATATAGCAAAGCTCTTCCTCCTCTCATACTATACTCATCATAACCAACAAGGTTAATCTTGTCATTTTTGAAAACAAAGGTTTCAAAATCAAGCAATGTTGGAGGCTTGGTTATTAATGGCACCAAAACCATACGAGCTCTGATAGCATATCCGCAACCGCCATTAGAACGAGCTTTAAGGGATTTGGAGGACAGAAACCCGACATTAAAAACGGAAGGGAATAAAAGTAGACCACATGGGAAATGTGTTCTCGAGTTTTTCTTAAGAGACAGAAGAAGATGGAATGGAAGGGGATGGAAAGCAAAGTAAGTGTCTTTTTTACCAACCCATTTTTGGAAGGGTTAGGAGGTGAAGTAAAAAAAGGCTCAAATCCCTCCATTCCATTCTATTTCCTTCCGACTTAAGAACATACTTTGATTATTTATATTCCTATTCCATTTCCCACCTTCCATCTGTTAGAAATTGGGTAGGGTTATAGTGGAGATCTGGATATCCCTTGGATAGTGTAAACACTTTCTGAACTGATATTTCTATTTTATGCCCAGGTTATAAGAAATTCAACCTAGGATAATCCCAAGAGAACACTTACAAATCTAGACATAGAAAACGTAAACCAAATTGCTAGAAGATTCTGAGTTTGTATGAAGACAACGAGAGCTAAAAGGTGATACTTCTCCACAAAAAGAGAGTGGTTTATATAGAAAACGATATGTAGGGTTTCGTTTTAGGGCTGGCCGTTATAGGTTGCTTTGGAAACAAGTCAATGGAATCCAGAATTAATGAGGAAATCAATCTTAGTCATTTTTACCATAACCCCCTTAAGAATTTGATTTTTCCACTATTAGCGGGACCCCAGCCAGGGGCTCTGCCCCTTGGACCCCACCAAGGGTGCTACGTTGTCACTAGACCCCGCCAAAGGGGCGTTGCACCTTTGGAAACTCTGGACCCAGGGGCGTTGCCTCCGGATCCCCAACTTGTCATCGAACCGGGTTCTAATTCGATTTTATACATGTGTGCACTCCGCACATACTCAAACATATATTATAGTACAAATTATGAAGTCTCTTAGCTCACATGTAAGTTCCAGTTACACAAAATAACCTAGTGACACTAAAATCACCAACACCATCCCTTTTCCTCTCCTTCCATTCACTTCATTTAATTAGAAAACTTTAAAACAAGGCGTAAGCCAAAGGTTTTTGGGGTGATCTTGGGAGAGGTTGAATCCGAGATGACAGAGTTGTAGGTCCCAAGTTTGAGAAAGAAGGGGGAATCTTATTGGCACATAAAATGGTAAAAAGTCAAAATCACGAACGGATTAAACATCATTATTACATTCGTATAAACTTTTGGGAATTGATATTGTCTTATCAAACCAAAATTGAGAAAGAATGGAGGAATTTTACTGGCACTCAAAATGGTAAAAACTCAAAACCACGAATGGATTAAACATCATCATTACGTTCGTATAAACCCTTGGAAATTGATATTGTCTTCTCAAACCAAGATAGAGAAAGAATGGAAGAATTTTATTGGCACCAAAAATAGTAGAAAGTAAAAACCACGAATATTAAACATCACCATTAAGATTCGTATAAATCCATGGGAATTGATCTTGTCTTATCAAATTGACCATCACTGGCCTGTGAAGTGTCTATGTATATCATCACTTATAAAAAAAAATTCTTTTATCAACTTTTAACATATACTAAACTTCTAATTTTATCAACTTTTAACATATACTAAACTTCTAATTTGTACCTTCAACTATTAAATATTTTTATTATATGTCTTTGACATATAATATCTCAATTTTTATTTTGTATAATAAAAGAATCTTAATTTTTCTTTTAGTTTTACTAATATTAAAAATACCAATATTAAATATTACCCATATTAAAAATGTGCATAGTATCTATAATTATTTAAGAGAAAATAAATATCCTTCTATATTTTCTTCCGAAAACTTTCATATGTTTTAAAAAAATCTTATTTGAAAGACAATTATCGAAAATATCATATTGTCGATCTATACGGTTTCAAAACCTAACGTCTAGAAGCTAATTAATCAATTCTTAGTTCATTTTTTGTGGTTTTTGGTGCTTTTTTAAGGAAGTACTAGGCAAGGACCAAGCAAGCAACATTTTCTCATCTTTGATATCACATTTTGGACCATTTGTAAGGATTCAAGCTTCTACCTTTGTAGCTTATTCTTTTAGATCTAAGTTGTTTAATCCCTTGTTGGTCCATGGTTTTGATTTAAGTGAATGGATGTAATAAAGTTGGCAACTTTATGGTCTTTCTGAGTCCCTAGAGCATCATATCTTATGGATATAAGAATTGGATGTGGTTTATGAACCTAGCATGAATTTATGGTCACTTTCTTTCCTTTTGACCTAGATTGCATAGAGGACATGCATGGAGCATGAATGTCCTTAAAGTTGTCATATTTATGAACCTTTAGAGTCCCATATAGCTTTCTGGAAAGTGGGAGTTGAAGATTTAATAGATTAAGGACTCAAAACATTAAGTTGTTTGTCTCAAACTGTGGTCACGATGTAACATTGAGGGTGTCACAACGTGACTAAGGAGGATTTCACATTTATCTTGTCTTGATGAGTTCACGACATGACCAAGGAGGGTTCATGTCGTGATGTTTGCTGAGTGAGTTGTCTGTGATCGATTTTGCTGAATTAGTGTGAGACGAATTGGAATCAGACTAAGCTCGTTCTCATTACGTGACCAAGGGTTGGTCATGACGTGAGGTTCAATTGTTGGTATAATTGGTTGTTGACTTTGACCGTTGACTTTTTGGTATGGTTGATTTTGGTCAAATTGTTGGATTCAAAGTATAGGCTAAGGTTGGACCTTATATGTTTTGATAGGTGTGTTGCAGCACCAGTTGCGTAGCATTGAGCTGTGGTTTAGCTGATTTCATGAATCGGGTGAGTCTTCTCACTATACTGTGTAGGATGTTATTTATCTTTATGATACTTGCATGGAAGACCCGGGGGTAGCCCGTGATATTTGTATGAATGACCATGGAGGTAGTCAATGATACTCGTAAATAAGACCAAGGGGTAGGCATGGCAATGTGAGGAAAGACCATGGGGTAGCCCATGACACTTGTATGCAAGACCATGGGGGTAGCCTATGACAATGTAAGTATGGTATGTTGTATTTTGGGGAACTCGCTAAGTTTTGTGCTTACAGTTTTGTTGTTTAAACATTTCTAGGTACTTCTAGTTCCAAAGGGAAAGGTCTGGCATGACTGCACAACATCCCCTATGCTTACTTTTGATTTGCTATGATGTTTGAAATATATATTTTTCCTTGTTTGGTTTTGGAATGGATAGTTGTATGATTTGATGGTTTAAAATTAAAGATTTTATTGGAATTTTTGGGACGTTACAGCACATACATGTGGTATTTTGGGAAACCCACTAAGATTTATGCTTACGGTTTCATGTTTTAAATGCAAAGGGAAGGGTTTGACGTAATTGCACTGCATCCCCTGGAGTTTTATTTCCACATTACTGATTTATGATTTTACTCTTATGTTTGAGAATACATTACACTCTAATTGTCTTTTGAACAAATGATTCAATGGTTTTAGTGGTTGAAAAATAAAATTTTTACGTAATATTTTTAGGACGTTACAAATTAATTTGTATCAAATGTTTATAATTAAAAAACATAATTATAATTATTTTTTACCAAACATAACTACAATAAATATAAATGATAGTTTTCATTTATCGTCATTTTGTCAAATGCAATCATATTTTAGCTTTATTATAAATACGTGAATAGTAACAATAAAATATATAATATTAATAATATATAAATTAATTTTATCAAATATACTATAGTGACATTGAATTAATACACCGCACGAAATATATGATAAATTATCTACAACTTAACAGACCATAAATATAAATATAGTTATATTATTTTGGTTGTTTATACTCAAAAAAAATAAAAAGAAAAATAAGCTATAAAATTAAAAAAGAAAAAAAAAATCACACATCCACTGCTACTGCTCATACAATGATATGCCCTTTGAAGCTCTTTTTGATGTTTGAATCGACCTTTTCAAATAGTTGTATGACTGATACTCCCTTCTTTCGAAATTTGATACTTGTTCCTTTTGAAATATCCAATCTAAACCTTCATGCTTCGGATTGAGCCCATCTTTCCCCCATTCCTTGCTTCAAATATTGGCTTTGTCGCTGCCTTGGCTGACTTCCTCCGTCTTCCTCCGAAACTAGGGGTGTACATATGGATTAGTTGGATGAGGACCGATACTGGCTTGCATTCATCATACCGATTATTTGTTCTCGTCAAGGTTGTAGAACTCATTACTCGGTACCTGTTCGGCCGACCACCGAGTAGCGAGTACTCAGAAGTACTCGGATTCGGTAATTCATGTAAAAATATTTTTAGGAAAATTATATATGTCAAAATCATAAGTTAATTGAAATATATAACAAAATTAGATACATGTGAATACACAAAAACTGAAAAACACATAATTGTCTCACATGTGTGTGTGTGTTAAATAATAATTCGTTAAGTAAATTATACATATTAATCACCGAGTTGACCGAGTTTTACAACATTGTTTACTTCAATAAGGGGCCGATCGGGGAGTACTCGGGATTCTGTAACTCGCCTCAGTAAGGGGCCGAGTAGCGAGTACTCAGAGGAGTAATCAGCCAAGTTGGCGAGTTTTACAACACTGGTTCTCATTAATCCACATTTTCGGTTCCGGTTTTTTTTTTTATCTATTCTAGGTAAAAATCGGTTTGGACCGGTTCTTGACAATGTTGAATCTATGAAATTCTTTAAACTATCATATCTCATTCATTTGAAGTCGAAATGAAATGATATTTTTTCCAACATATAGTTTAGTGTTTGCACTTCATTTTATATTATAATTTCACCTTATTTGATTACATATTCGTTGAGTTATAGTCCTCTAAAGACAACATCAAAGTTGAAATATTTTTATTTTTTTGTACTCTATTTTTTAGCATTACGAATCTTAAGCAATACAGAGAATTCAAATAACTCATCTAAACTTATGAATGTTCAAATAACTAATATCACCATTGTACTGCTTCATCAGCTTGTACCCTCTGAATTGAAGGTACTGGAAAACTGGCATCGGCACCAGAACCAGTATATGCTTAATGGTCCGGTTATCGGTCCACTCATTTCCTCTAAACCTGTGTATGCTTAACGGTCCAGTTATCGGTCCACTCATTTCCTCTAAAC
The DNA here is from genome assembly GCF_051521515.1 of Lactuca serriola. NCBI lineage: Eukaryota > Viridiplantae > Streptophyta > Magnoliopsida > Asterales > Asteraceae > Lactuca > Lactuca serriola. The sequence goes on from NC_136415.1 coordinate 49,724,970, forward strand.
CGGTTCGGATCCAAATGCTCACCCATATCCGAAACAATGGAACAAATCCTCTCTCAAGGTAGAATGCAGCTTCCTATTCTCAATAGCTATCTCCGGTCATTTTCTCAAACAACAGACATCAAAGTGCTAATCTATTGTTGCATTTTAAATTGAAGAATACATTCCTTCCAAACCTTCTTCTACTGATTCAAGTGTTTGAGTCAAGTGACACGAGCCATTGCTATGATACTAATTGCTATGAATTGACTTACAAAACACCTCAATAAAAGGAACACACACATGTAACTCCCAAACCAACAACCAAAATATTGCTAGAACAAAAGCTAGCTATTCGAAAGGCTAGTCTCCCAATTTTTTATTTTTTTCCATATTATAAAAGGATGATTCTTTCTACCCCTTTATAAGCACTATGTTGTAACAAACCCATTACACGCATCAGAAAAAAATATTAAAAATACAAAACCAATAGATTTTTTTTAAAAGCACAAGCAATTACATTTCCAAATTTATAACTGCTATAAATCATATATTAAAAAATATATATATGTAAAAAGACAACCCACAATCATGATAGGAATACTAACAAAATATACATACAACTGCCAAAATGTTAGCTCGGCTTCTTCTTCAATGGTGTGAGTCCTTTCTCCTTCATTTCTACCGATTAGTCACAACAAACCAATACCATTTTCAACAACTCCTTTTCTTTTTTTCATATCTTCACAACAAGGGTAAAATAGTAAAATGGTAAACAAGAAAGATGGAGAGGCCTGATACATGTGTCTCTGTAATGTTATTGTGTGCTCCTTGTCAACCCACCACGTGTCACATTCCTATGAATAGTTAAAAACTTAGTGTAAGAAAAATAAGTAAATTAATAGTATTATATAATATAATAATAATTAGTTAAATATAAAATACCTATTTATAGAAGAAGGCTTTGAGTTTGAAGAAGCAAAGCGTTTTTGCCTATTGTCTTGTTCTTTATCAACACGCATAGCAGCTACCTCTTTCTCCATTGCAGCTACTTCTCTTCTCATCTTTTTTGCTTCAACTTCCATAGCTTTTGTTAATGTATCTACTTTTTTTGCTAGCATCTGAAAAAACAATATTGTTATTATTAATTAATTAATATTTTTTAAATAATTCATAAAAGAAATTACTGTAACTATTAACCTCAATGGCATCATCTTTGTCTTTAAGGCTTTGATCCTTCTCATGTCCAGATCTCCTCAAAGAAATCACCTCTTTTTGCAACAAATCATACAACAACCCTGGAACACTATCTTCACTTTCATTTCCAGTGAACTCACTACTTTTTTCAGGTGTTTCAATGTCCTTTTTGCCCTCACCAATATTAAAAGTAGGACTATTACCGACTTTACCCCTGTCAATTGATCTAGTGCCACCATCAAATGACTTGGATGTACCCTTGGCATGCTTCAAAACAGAGCTTGAACCAGAAGACCTCATCTGAAAAGATGGTGATCTTTTATGCAAAAAACCATTCGAGGGCATTTTCGTAAAATTGTCACCTCCTCCACCTAGAGACTGGCGGCGTGAAGGACCACCATTGCTCATGCTTTTTCCATCCGATGAACCGATTCGATTCATAGGATTTGGCGACCTCAACGTGTCTTCCAGCACTCTAAGTCTCAGTTGAAACTTTTCCTACAATTTCATATTAAAAAAAAATTAACATAAGGGTATTATGGTCATTTCCCAAAAAGTTACTTTTAACAGAAGGTTACTTTTAACTGTGCTTCAGATCTCGCAGCACGTTCGGTTATCACCAGCTTATCGCGCAAGTGTTGCATCTCACCCTGTTAACACAAGGGTATTATGGTCATTTTCAAAAAAGTTGAAAAAAGTCAAGAATTGTAAAAGGGTGTTATAATTTATTATTTATACATACCTGCAAGAATCTTCTTTCTTCAAGCCATTGTTTTACTGGCATTACTTTATCATTAGAATCTTTCCATTCATTAGCAACCACTGTTGCCACTCTATTTGCTGTAACTTTTGCACGTGCTAATTCTCTGTCTAGGGTTTTTCTTTCCTCCTATTTGTCAAAAATCAAAACATGGGTATGAGTGGAATTTGTTAAATTTACAAGGGTAGAATGGTAATTTTGTATTTACATTCATTTCTTGAACTTTGCGTTGGTAATCCCTCACTGCATTTGCAGCAGCACCACCAGCAAGAACAGCTTCTTCAAGCTCACGTACAGTCTGTGTAAGCTTTTCCACCTCAGCAACCTTTTGTCGATGCATTTTATCCATAATTTTATTTTCCTCCTAAAAAACAAAACCATAATTTTATTTTTACTCCATGAAATCGATACTATTTACAGATTTAGGATTTAAAAGCATCATACCTGACAAATTTCTATCTGTTTCATCAACTCCTGATTTTTGTTTTGAAGATCATCCACCATTGAAGCTTTTGCTAATGCAACTTGAACAGTCCTTTCAGCTTCAAGTAAAGCAGCTTCCTTTGACTTGGTCAATCTATCTAATGCTTTGTTGTCATCTTGTAACTTTGCAATCTGAAAAAAAAAAGTAAAAGAAAAAGAAAGCATGAGATTTTTTTGTAGTTTTTAAAATTATTTTGTAGCACATACCTCTTGTCGAGCAAGTTTGAGCTCAGCTTCCAATGGTGCAAGAATGGCTTCAATTGGTGGCATGTCATCATCTTTTTGAGCAGCATGAACTCTTCGCAGAGTGGCTTCTGCTGCAAATTGAGCTGCCATTGATGCTTTCTTTTCATCATTGATTTTCTTGATTTCAAGATTCTATAATACCAAAAAGTTTATGTTGTTATATATAACAATATGATGAAAACAATGTAAAAGGAGTTTAGTGTTGAAGTGGTTTAGTCAATACTTTGCTTTCTAGAAGAGATTCTGTCAACTTCAGCTTCTCATCCACCTTTGACAATTCTTCAGTTAGCTATGGTGTCATGAAAAAAAGAAGAAAACTATGTTAAAGTTAACCCCTAGAGTATATGACATTATGAAACATACAAGAGATAATAAAAGGGCAAAATGGGAAACACAGTAATCACATAACTTTCCTGATTTAAGAGAAACAGAAATAAGTGGTTAAGAATGTGTGTTGAACTTTCCAATCTCATATCATTGCTGTAGTGAACTCAAAAAAGGAAATGATTTGCAGAAGTTACCATATTCGAAGAGATGCCCTTTTGTTAAATCAACAAACTAATACATAAGTAGAAAAGAAACATGACAAGACTCGAGAGCATGTTCTATGTCTGACGCTGTGACTCATTAACGGAAGAATGGAAAATGTTGAGAACGATTGATAATGACTTTGCATGTGTTTGCACAATTCACAACATTAACATAAACAGCACATGTATCTTCCATAAGAATCAATCACAATCAAAAAGAATTCAGTAGTTCAAATTATATGGGAATCAGTAACATTAACATGAATTCAAAATCTAGCTTATAACACTTATTATACACAGGATAGAGTGATCAAAGATGATTGAAAGATGGGTGAAAAACATCCAATCTAATTGAAATGGAAGGTTAGCAGAACAAGCGTTTGAAACAGGGTACTCTACCAGATATCAAATAAGCATTCAAATTCAAGTTTTCATGTGCATGAAGTAAACTGAACTCCACAAATTTCTAAATGGTAAAGGTAATAATTCATATAAAGAATGAATTTTAAGATTAAGAAGAGTATAACCTCTTCAACAGCTTTCTCCCTTAATCGTTCAGATAGCCTGAGGGCCTTGATCTCCGCCTGTGCTTCCCCCAATTCTCGATCCTTATCTGCATAAAAGTCAAACGAAGTCCACAGTCGTAAGCAATCAAAATCTGAAACCACAAAGATTAACTAATCAATCCATCATATGAATCCGCATTAGTCACCTCTAACTTCATTTTCCAACCGATTAAGCTCGACCTTCACCGGATCCGATCCGTGTAGCAGATTCATAAACTCGTCGGCGTCTAAGCTGGGTCTCACCATAGCTCTCCTACGACTACCGCTACCTGAGCTCCTCCCACCTCCTACTCCTTCCCTGAAAGATCCCGACATCATAAACGTCGCCGTCTCACCCATCGGAGGCCGTACATTGCCGCCGCTATTCTCCATCGCATCCCTCATTCCTATCATACCGCCGTCGCCTGTTACCTCCTCCATCACTCGGATCTGAACTCAATCACACATTAGTAATTCTAAACCAAACCCTTTTATCATCTAGGGTTTCTCAGTCATACATCACTACTACACTTAGATGCGTATGTATAAGACGAATGCAGATATGTATGTAGCTAGAGTTAACTGATGAACTCTCTCTCAAGTCTAAATCTGCATAGTCCCTTTCTCTCTTTAAAGATCTTTGAAGTGTCTGCGTGTGATTTAGTGTGAAAAAGATCCGGGGGGGTTTTCTGTCTTTAAAGCGTGTCAAGAAATATTGAAGAAGATCCGACTCTCAAGACTATGATAATTAGGCTGGGAGGGTAGTAGTAGTGCGACATAATTTTTTTATTTATTTATTATTATTATTATTATTTTTTTTTTTTTGTATAATCACTTGAAAAACATAATATATTTTTCGGTTTGTATACATTTAGTAATTGAGTTCTTTTTATATTTATATTTATCTTTTCAACTTGTTAAACTGTACACATTCAGTCCTTATGACCGGCTATTTAATTGTTAGACGATAAAAATGACTTAATAGGATAATATATTTCTTACTTTGTACATATTTAGTTCTTAATATTTTTGTACACATTTAGTCCTTAATATTTTTTTGTTGCAAAATAAGTCATTTTTGTTTTTGTACTCATTCGGTACTTATTAATAATTTATTTATGTTTTTCTCATAACATCTTGTCTGAGACAATCATTAATGAGGTGTTTGGACTTTTGATGCTTATGTCAATCGCAAGCTCGATTAGTTGGGTACTTAGGTCATGTTTTCTAAACATCATAACTTCATACGATCTTAGATTTTAACGATCTTTATATTCATGCGTTCGTATTTTAGTCTACTACAGTTTTCGTTTAGATTACTTCCGTTAAAAAGTAATATATTTTTACTTATGATCTTTGTATCCATATGTTTTTTTATGAATGTGTGTATGGATTTTTTTTAATAAAATCGTAAGTAAAAATAAATAACATTTTAACGGGAGTAATCTTAACGAAAGTTGTAGTAAACTCAAAAAGCAAAAACGTGGATATAAAGATCGTTAAAATTTGATATCGTATGAAAAAGTTACGTGTAACATCCCGACTCCTAGGTATGAAATTTCAAGGATTTTTGTACATCACATAAGACATACTCAACGAGTTAGAGGCCCCAACTCGTCGTGTAGAAACTAACAAGGCCGCATGGATTATGGAACCTACTCGACGAGTTGGAGCACCCCAACTCGATGGGTTGAGGTTGTGCATGAAAACCCTAATTTTTAGGGTTTGCACCCTATTTAAAGGACCTTAAGTCCCCTCACCGGCCTCCCTTACTACCTTATTGTCCAGAGAGAAATCCTAGTTGTGCTTTATTACTTTCTTGAGTGCGTGTGAGCTTTAGAGAGTAAATCTTGTGTTCATTTGGAGGAAACTAGAAGCTTAAAGAGGTTGGATTGCGTAGAAGGCCTTAGATCCGGGAGCTTCACTGTTTTTGCAACCATTTAAAGGTAAAAAGTCTAAACCTTGACCTCTTGTTTCTTAGATTTTCTCCTATGGAAGTTTAGTGCATTTTTAGCCCATTTTTGGAGTTGAGCATGATTTCAAGTTGTGACTTCAGATATGGACACCTCTAGGCCTCTTTGGGCCTAAAGATTCAAGCTTTGGCCATCCTCCATGCCCTAAACCCCTTATTAAGCTTCATATGAGTGTTTTAATCCCTTTGATGCCCTTCATGTACGTAAAGTTAGCAACTTTACGTGGTATCTCAGTCCAAAAGTGCTAGATCTATAGTTTGTGGCCTTGGTTTCGACTGGAAAGGGTTAAATACGTTAAGACAGGAAAACTCGACGAGTTGGATAAGGTTTTCCCGCCTTTTGGATACTAAGTGAACTCGTCGAGTGGTTGAGATGACTCGACGAGTTAGCTAGGGTTTTCCCGGTTTTCTGAACGCTGAAGAACTCAACGAGTTACTCTGGTAACTCAGCGAGTTGTCTCGAGCTTTTCACGATCTTCTGAGATATAAAGGAACTCGACGAGTTGGGTCAACATGGACTGTTAACCTTGACTGTTGGCCTTGACTTTGACCACGGTTAACCTAGTTTGACTTCTGAGGGTATTTTGGTAATTTGGGATTTTAATGGAATTAGTGATATGGTGGTTACAGGCAGTTGAGTTCGGAGCTGTGAGTTGGGATTCGATTTTATTGGTCAGCACTACTTGTGAGGTGAGTTTTCCTCACTATGCCAACAGGGTCGAAGGCACCAAGGTCGGCCCTTTTTGGATTGTTATCTTAGTTATCGCATGATGATATGCTTAGTGATATGTTGGATCTGTATCCTGGTATATAGGATGGTACTATGCTTAGTGATCTGTTAGATCTGTATCCTGATATATATATATATATATATATATATATATAGGATGATGCTATGATTAGTGATATGTTAGATCTGTATGACTGTCTGTACGTACTAGCTAGCGTTTGATATCTATGTGTCGATTGTGTGTTTGCGCGTGGGTTAAGGCGGTCCTGCTTTGTGCTCTAGGCCAACACAAGGCGGCCTGGATAGACTGAAGGCCCATCGGGGCATACTAGTCGGGCCGAAGGCCCGGAGAACGGTCCAGACAGGCTGAAGGCCCGGTAAGGCGGACCAGATATGCTGAAGGTTCTGAGAGTGGGCCAGATAGACTAAAGGCCCAGTGAGGGCGGTCCAATCATATTGAAGACTCTATATGCATGTTGTTTGTTATGATATTTTTCTGGTTTGTATGGTGTTGGTATTTTGGAGGAAACTCACTAAGGTTCGGGCTTACAGTTTTGGATTTTGTTTCAGGTACTTCGGAAGATCGCGGGAAGGCGAAGGTTTGATCGTGTACCTCCTCACATTTTATGATTTTGATTTATGGGATTCTCTGATATGAAACTATTTTGAAAACATTTTGTAATAGCTAATGGCTTTTGGATGTTTGAAAAAGTTTTAAATTTTTATGAGTTTTATGGATGTTACAAGTTGGTATCAGACCTTTGGTTTGAGTGAATTGGAGGAACACCCGTGTGAATCCATTCTCAAACTAAGGAAAAGATTTTCAAATAGTTTTCAAAATACTAAAGGAGGATGCGAAGTGTACGATCAGCCGAAGCCAGTAAGTAGACCCCAAAAATACCATATTGTTATTTGATACTATGATATGTTAGAACAACATTCTAGTGATAAGCTAGGGATCTTCAGGAATTGCATGATAGAATTGCTTGATTATATGATGCATGATAGCCTAGGGTTTTCCTTATATGAAATTGACACCATTATTGTAGTTGCTTAGTGTATGCATCATAGTTGTACATAATTAAGATCTTATAGCCTGAGAATGTTTGGTTTAGCCTTATTTCTTGTTCTTGTCTGATGAAGGGCTTAGGGTAGGATCATATATTCGAATGTCTATAGGGTCCAACGTTATGTATGGCTAGCATACACGAGTGCTACAGGGTTGGTGGAAGTTTCATGGATGAGTCATATGTGGACAGTCGGCCAGTTGTGAAATATCTAGCCTTCCTCTAGGAGTGAGGATTGAGCGCTCGCCTATGCTTATGTACAATGTTAGGTGTTGTGACGATCCTTGAGACAAATATGGGTAGGCGTGGAAGGTAGTATGGGCCCGTACTACTGAAAGCACAAGACATATACACGTAGCAAGGAAGTCACAACCCATATGGCTTTGTTGGGAGTTGGTTCCCTGTTATTATATGGAATGTCTGATATCTTCTTGGTATATTTTCAACATGGTGGTTACGAGGAGATTTGTGACCGGATCTAGATCAGGAGATGGCAGTCAGGGTGGACCAGCAGTACCCGAGACCATTGGTCAGATGAGACCAGATGAGTTGGATACCAGGATTCGGGAGATCCTGCATGATGAGGTTGTTACACTATTTCGGGCATAGTTTATGTATGGCTAGCATACACGAGTACTGCAGGGTTGGTGGAAGTTTCATGGATGAGCCGTGCATGGACAATCGGCCAGTTGTGAGATATCTAGCCTTCCTCTGGGAGTGAGGATTGAGCGCTCAACTATGCTTATGTACAATGTTAGGATGTTGTGATGATCCTTGAGACAAATATGGTTAGGTGTGGAAGGTAGTATGGGCCCGTACTACTGAAAGCACAAGACATACACGTAGCAAGGAAGTCACAAGCCCTATGGCTTTGTTGGGAGTTGGTTCCCTGTTATTATATGGAATGTCTGATATCTTCCTGGTATATTTTCAGCATGGTGGTTACGAGGCGATTTGTGACCGGATCTGGATCAGGATCAGGAGATGGCAATCAGGGTGGACCAGCAGTGTCCGAGACCATTGGTCAGATGAGACCAGATGAGTTGGATGCCAGGATTCGGGAAATCCTGCATGATGAGGTTGTTGCACTATTCCGGGCATAGTTTTCGTAGATGTTTGGGTCTATCAAGACCGTCACGGTTGAATACTTCGATGAGTGCTATGCAGCCACAGCTGAGGCGGCTGCCGCTACAGCTGTAGCAGCTATAGGTATGGGGACATGTTGGGCTTTTCAGTATCGGGACTTCAATAACACGAATTCCCCGACTTTCGATGGGATTCAGGACCCGATCATAGCCATGAGGTGGCTATCTGACGTTGAGGGATGCTTTTTCACATGCTCATGTCCTACTGACCAGAAGGTCAGGTGTGCTCTGAACCTGCTAAGGTTGGGAGCGAAGGACATGTGGAGATTGATGATGGGGTCGTATTTTGATGAGCAGAGAGTTGTGGTCACTTGGGATCAGTTCAAGGAGATGTTCTGCACTCGTTATATTTTGCGAGTTGAGCAAGAGTGGCTGGCACAGGAGTTTTTGGATTTGAGACATGGATTAGAGTCGGTGACAGAGATCACCCATATATTTACTGAGAGGGCGATGTTTTGCCCAAAGTTTGCTTCCGAGCAGGCTCAGATGACTCGTTATCTAAGCATGTGCAAGACTGACATTAGACAGTTCGTTGCTACCCAACGTTGTGATACATTACTAGAGTTACAGGAGGCCGTTAGGCGGCGTGAGCTTGAGATTGATCTGCAGTTGAGAGCAGAGGCAGTCCCCTGGGGCAGTCATAGCCTGCGTCGAAGCGGTCCAAGATCGTCGATTTCTAGGTCTGGAAGCCAGCGCGGCCGCACTTGTGAGAAGTGAGGGAAGGGTTATTCAGGAGTTTGTCGATCCAGTGGTGTGTGCCGCAAGTGTGGCAAGGAAGGGCACTTTGCGGGGGATTTTCGCCAGTTAGCCCCGGTACAGAATATGAGGATTTGCTACCACTGCGATCAGGTTGGTCGCGTGAAGACCAACTGTTCGTTGCTCGCTGCCAGGTCGGCGCGAGCTCTAGCTCCGGCTACACTGAGGGTTACTCGGGGAAGCGCTTTCAACTTACAGCCGAGGAGGCCAGTGTTGGATTAGTGTCTAAGTCCATAACTATTTTGGTATGTACTTGACCCGATGGTGCATGGTCCTTTTGGGTTTCCTTCACCATTGCAATATGTAGGATGAATTAAGGAGAGAAAGGAGTAATTATGATTTATGATTTATTAATATATTATGAGAATAATATATTAAAGGAAAAATCATATTGTTTAATTAATATTAGTCAATAATTAATAAGAATTAATTTTGTGGCTAAAAGAGATTAATTAAACTTAGGGGACTGGAACTGTAATTATAAGATAATTGCATTTGGGCTATGGATCACCTTGGAATAATAGGTTTGACGAATTATATGGGGAAACCCATTAGAAATCGTCCAAGGGATGTTCTAAAAGGGTCCATGGACTGCTTAGGGCTTAAGCAGTCAGATTAGGGTTTCCTAAGGTAAAAACCCTAATAGCCTAAGTATATAAAGAACCTTAATGTGACAACCCAAAACTTTCTATTCTGTTTAACCATTCACTTCAATATGAATTAAAACTATTTCTGCTAACTTTCAAACTTTTTGGAATAAGTTTGAGTGGTTTAAAGTTAGTGCTTCATGAGATATCAGGAGAGTGGATACCCTAGGGTGTACTAAGTAGCAAAACATGCCCAAAACTTCAAGAGTTTTGAGTTTACGGTCCAGAATGGTATTGGGACCGTAAACCCAAAAGGCTATATAAGTGTGACTCAGTTATTTTAATCACTTTTTCACATTTCCAAAGACTAGAGCCATTTCTCTCTCAAGTAACATCCCGTTTTTCTTCAAGATCTTCAACTAGTAAGTGTTTCTAGCCCTATTATCATTAGATCAAGTGTTAAACATCAAGAAATCATCAAGTTTCCCCAAGAACAAGGTGTTCACGGCCCAAGATCTTCTTGGACCGTGAACACTAAAAGTAAGGCTTAAATGTGCCTTTTGTCCATTTAGACCTTGGGAACAAGTATAGCAACAACCCCTAACATGTTTAAACCATAAGAGCCTCAAGAAAACACCCAAATATAACAAGGATGAGGTGTTTACGGTCCAAGAATCTCCTTGGACCGTAAACCCTAAAAAGAGTGCTTTAAGTGTGCCAAAGTGCCCCTAAACTCTAGCCAAAACATAGAAGCAAACATGGAACCTTCCTTGGATGTGTTTAGCACATGAAAAACTCAAAAATGTCCCATATATATGAGTTTACGGTTTGGGGATCTCCCAAAAACCGTAAACCCCTCTTAGAAATGTTTTGATGCCCCAAACTCATTCCTTAAGCTTTGAAACTAGCCTAGATCTTTACCTAGAAGTGTTTAGGACTTGAAAACTTCATTTGACCATAAACCATTTGAGTTTTCTACCGTAAATTCAAAGTCATATGGTCCAAAAAACGTAAAACCTATAAAGGGGTGATATGTTTCCCTAATCACTTCCTAAGGCTAAAACTTGAAGTTAGGATGCTTCAAAAGGACTTCTAGGACTTCAAACCACCACATGGTCAAGGTACCATGAGTTTACGACCGTAAACTCATGGGTTTACCACCGTAAACTCAAGTGGAGTTGTTTCCAAAACCGTAAACACCATTTAGTGCCATTTCACTTCCCTTTGTTGAATCACATGTGATTCCAACACCTAGCCAAGGTGTTTCCTAGTCCCGGAAGGTGTTATCTTTCATATAGTTGTGTATAAACACTATATTCATGTCAATATGTGTCCTTAAATATCATTTAGGACTTATTGTGTCTCGGAACTTCATTCGTGGAACTTCTCATCCGTACGCGCATACCCGTTTGAATCACCCACATCAGGTGAGTTCATACCCCGTAATGAATCTTTTAACTATTTTAATTGTTTTATGGGGGGGGGGGGGAATACAAGTTGAACACAATGATAATTGTGTAAATGTTTGTTTTAAACATCTTTCAAAATGTTACTTATGTTATTTATAAGTTGTTAAAACATTTCAAAACTCTTATAAAGGTTATGTTACTTTATAGTTATACAAAACTCCATTTTTAAAGTATAAGCATAACTTTGTAGATAAATGAGTCTTTTCAGTAACAGTCCAGTTAGAGCATTAGTAAGCTATTATAGGTATAGTTTAAGAGAATGCTATTCATTATTTCTAGTACAATGAAGCACACTTTTCAGAACAGAACAGAACAGAACAGAACAAACAGTGAAGAGAATCAAACAATACCAGAACAGAGCATAACAAACAAGTAAATTTGCTATAGCATGATAACACGCAGATAGGATCTAACTTTAATGTGAAATACACGGCTTGCATGGATTTGCTCGGGTCGCGTATGGTTCCCTCAATCTCCATACATGAGAGTGGTTAGTAGGGGTTCCAGCTTTCACATTATGACCGTAATAAAACACACATATGTTTTTAGGTTGATAGTACCTCCGTATGTCATTATAAACGACATCAGGGTACTCATTTCTCCCATTACTTTCATAAAGTGTCGGTAACACTTGAAGGTTAATCTACTCTCTATTCGAGATAGGTTATAAACTAGGGAGAATGTACTTTACAGTTGACAAAGGAACAGTAGAGTCTTGGTAGAAGACTGCTTTCATAACATTAGAGTCTTGGTAGAAGACTGCTTTCATAACAGTAGAGACTTGGTAGAAGACTGCTTTCAAAACAGTAGGGTCTTGGTAGAAGACTGCTTTCAAAAGAGTAGGGTCTTGGTAGAAGACTGCTTTCAAAACAATTGAGTCTTGGTAGAAGGCTACTTTTAAAAAGTTAGAACCATGATGCTAACCTTATGATTCTGTAATGTATACACTATAGGATACATATATGTTAAGTAGATTCCGACAGCTAATAGGATGTGTGTTCTTCGTTGTACGTCCTGTTCCCGTTGGATATGGGTTTACACTGAGGTCACCCAATTTATTATCTACCCGAATCTATATATATTTATGCTTAGTATACATTAAGTCATCATAAGGGTACCATGTATGGATCAGGTCATAGGACACAGGGTCAATGCACAGTTTTTCTAGTACAAAACTTTCGTTTCAAAGTCAGTACTTTTGATATACAAAACTAGCGATTTCTCAGTTAAGGGCTTAATCCATTTTATTAAGCCAGTACATGTTTAAAGACTTTAAGTGAGTTAACTCTATAATACCTTAGTTTATACACCATGTTTATATATAAGACTAGTATCTGACAGCTAGTAAGATGTGTGCTCTTCGCTGTACGTCTTGTTCCCGTTGGATGTGGGCTTACACCGAGGTCACCCAATCTACTATCTACCCGATATCAAATTATATATAGCAGTATAAACAAAGCTATTATAAAAGTAATCACCATAGTTAATATTTTATTATAAGAAATATAGGTTTTCTTAAAAGGAACTCTCCATTAGATATAAAGGAACCATTACAAATAACTCCATGAGTAACAAGTGAATACACCAAGGTTATATATGACAACGATCTAACAACCAATGGAATATGTGCTATCTGCCTTACTTACTGTACCCCGTTGGGTTGTAGGTTGAGGGCAGATGCGCATAATCGATTGTTTGTTTACTCAAAGTATATATAACTTGTACCCACTTATTACGCATAGAAAGGCTTGTAGTGTCATTTTACTCAACTCCCATTTTGAGTAGGAAATATATGATTTTCTAAAGGAACAGGCAAACTTTACAAAACAACACCTTACAGCTTACAGTACTTTACATATACATTTTCAACCACATTTTTATAGCTTACTCACATCACTAAAATCTTATGAACTCACCAGCTTAATTGCTGATCAGTTCTTTCAAATAACTTGTATTCTCAGGAGACTATTAGACAGGTGCTCGTGCTGGGACTTCAGAAGATGGAGCATTATAGCTTCAAGTCTTGTTTTGTTATTTGTTTATGACTTCTATGTTTTGTGAACACATACATTGTAAACACTTTCTTTCTAAATGAAATGGTTGTTCATTACTTGCTTACCATATACATATCTCGTGATACTTGACATGACGTCCTCCACCCCCGAACGTTTCCGCCGTTCCGGTTTTGGGGTGTGACACTTAAGGACCCAAAAACATGGCTAAGTGTTCTCTAATAGTTTCCAGCCATTTCTGGGTGTCTTCCCTCTCCTCTCTTCTCATCCAAGTTGCATATGGTGTTTGTGACTCCATTAGAGGTGCAACATTTGAGGCACTAAGCTTTCTGAAGCCAAGGATTGATTGTTATTGCTATATAACAATCAAAGGTAAGATCTAAACCCTATTTTATGTTAATATGATTAATTGTATCCTATATCTAGGGTTTATAGCTTTGGATAATCTATTGCATGTTCATTAGACAAACTAGATCCAATAGTTATTAGGGTTTGCATGTACACCATAGGAATGATGTTTTGCTCAAAACCCATCAGTGGTATCAGAGACATGGCTGTTTGTTTGATGTATTTGATGCTATTATGGATTATCCTGCTTAAAATTCGAAATTTAGGGCTTCTGGGGGCTGAACTCGCCGAGTTCATGGTGAACTCGTCGGGTCTATGCTTGACTCGACGAGCCAGCTGGTCAGAAAGAGGGAAAATCGGGATTTTGTGCTTCTTTGGCTGTGGGATAGTTACCAAAACGTTTTTTATTGATATAAATCAGATTTTTATGATATTGGGTGATTATCTTTGCCAAAATTAAAGATAACTTCATATTAGTTAAATAATTATTGCCTTATATGATTAGATTTAATTATTTGAATTATTTGGTGAATTATCTTGCAAGAATTTGGACTAGGTCAAATTAGATAACCACCAATTAATTGTTAATTGCCTTATTTGAATTTTGTGATCTAGAATATTCTTGATAAAGTTTGGAAAAGTTTCAAATTAATCCCTTTAGGTTTTATAATTTAAATTTGAACTTAAAAGTTTTGTTTTTGAAATTTAAATAAGTTAAACCCTAATGTTTCAAAACTTGCCCTCAAGTTTTGGAATTTAAAAGTTGATTAAAAGTTTAATTTAGAAATGTTAAATTCTAAAACCCTAGTATTGTTTTGAAAAGTTCAAATCACACCCTTATGGTTTTATTAATTAATTGAAGTGTATAATTAAAAGAGATTTAATAAACCCATAAAGTTTTGGTTTACATTTGATTAAATTAAAAGTATAATTTATTAAATTAGACCACCTAGTATTTTAAAAGTGTAAAATACACCATATATATATATATATATATATATATATATATATATATATATATATATAACATTAAAAGTCTAGTATTATATATGTATGAGTAAACAGTCAGTCTTACCGTTAGTAGGCCTCATTCACGAAGCTGGTCTATAAGGGGTGTTTAAGGAGATTGCCTATAAAATGGTGATTGAATGGGTATCCACTCTTACCCACTACACTCTTGACTAGTGGAGGATCGTTAGCCGAACGGGTAGGATAGGACAGAAACCTTCCATTATAAGTATAATGAAGTACAAAAGTAACTAAATGCTTTTACAAAATTCCCAATCTTTGTTACTTTAGGCAAAAGTGAATTGATGCAATTCCATGAAATTACACTTTATACCCTTGCGAAGACGTTAGTGGGGCGTGTGTGGTTAACCAACACACTAAATGGTTCTAAGCAAAAGTAGCAAAGGGTGACTCATTGTTTGTCATAGTTCGGTGGAGCGTGTGTGATTAACCAAGACATCGAATAGGTAACTGTAACATTGTGGGCACCATGTAAGTTTGCATGGTTATTCACACCCTATTTTGTGATCCTCAGCATACCAGTCACAAATCGAGGGGCATATCGAGATTTAAACATGCCATTGAAAAGTTCAATGAATCTCATAAGATCTAGGAATTTTCAATAGATTTAAAACTTAATTTTTTTTTTCGTTTTTCATGGTGGAAATTGGTAAATCATCATTTACCTACCTTCAAATGTTATGCAACTAGATTACGACATCCCTCTTCTAGGTTGTAGAGTATTGTGTTGGATCCTAGCCTCGATGTTTCATTTGGGTGTCACATCGAGGATCCTAATCAACTTAACTTGAATTTTCTCCCGTTTTGTAGATGTCAAAGTATGACAACTATGGTCCTCCCAAATCCCGTGGAACAAGCTTTCCGCATGAAGATGATATTCCACGATTCGATCGGGGAACAAGAGATCATGCTTCACTTCCTCCACCTCCTCCAATTATTCTCCCTAACCCACAAGTTTGAAGGCTTGAAAAGTTCAAGCTCACTCAAGCCCTTTTGGCAAGTAAGCATGGAAAACCTGTTTGTGTACACGTCTTAGAGATAAAGTCACACAT
This sequence comes from Lactuca serriola, assembly GCF_051521515.1. NCBI lineage: Eukaryota > Viridiplantae > Streptophyta > Magnoliopsida > Asterales > Asteraceae > Lactuca > Lactuca serriola. The sequence continues at coordinate 49,740,874 of NC_136415.1, forward strand.
TGATAGGTTAAGAATGTTGGGATCCGTTATCTGCGAGGAGCTAGTTGTTGATTGGGTTCTTCAGTCGCTTACTGACTCATATAGTAAGTTCATAAGAGAGTACTATATGATGAACCACGATCGATCTCACCTATATGCTTATTTCTGCTGAATCAGCAATGGTTTGGCGCACTGGAAAAACAAAGTTGATTGGTGAATCTGCCTTCCAGACCTCTATGGATATAGGCAATGGCAACAAAAGGCATGCCATGATCGAAAAGTTTGATCATAAGAGAAAGGTAAAGTCATAATTAGTTCCATGTGTTGTTCCAAAAGAGTCAGTTTGTTTTTATTTCCATGAGAAGGGGCATTGGAGACGAAGCTGCCCTATTTACCTAAGAGATCTAAGAGATGGGAGAGTCAAAATGTATGGCTCTACTTTAGGTAAAATCCATTAAGTAACTCTTTTAAGTTCCTATTCTAGATTCTTGATACATAATGTGATAAGATTATATTTTGATGTTTTGTAGGATCGAAGAAAAGAAAGGAAGCTTAAGGGAAGAAGTGAGCTGAATCTAATCGTGAAGAAATGGATTTCGATCTCATTGCTTGAAGATTAGATTCTTAAGTTACTACTTGGAGTTAGAATAGATTGCTTAGGAATATGTAACAACATAGTTTTTCAGTTGAATTGCACTGCAAGGACAAATTTTTCCGCAATAAAATAAATTTTGATTTTATATTATTTATTTATCCTTGCAATGGCGTGTATGAAAAATTGATGTTTGTAAGTTTCTATTATTAGCAATAATGGATTTGATTATGTTATTTGTGGAAAGGTCAAGAATTTACCAAATAGGGAAAGTTTCTCATCTCCCAAGTTTCAATTGGACAGAAACTTGGAGTCATACAACTTGGTTGCATGATGAATGAGAAATTTCAAATTTGGAAATTAGACTAATTCGTTGACAAAGTGTCAAGTGAAATACTAGGAGATCGAGTACACAAGGTTGTGTGTTGATCAAGTCCACCACAAGAGTAACAAAAATATTCGTCATGATTTACTAAGGTTAAGTAAATATGATTATACTTATGAGATTAAGTGTAATTCTCAGTTGGTTAAAAGATTTTCAATAAATAGCAGAACGAATAAAGAAGAATCAAGTAGGCAGAAGGATAAAAGTTTCTCTATTCTAAGAAGAAGGGAGAGTACCTTTTATTTTGTTTTATGATAGGTCTTAATGATTAAGAACCATATCTCAATTGATCCTCTAAGTGAGTCTTAGTGCAATTATATGTCTGAGAAGAGGAATCAAGAATTGAAGAAATGGTTAAATCAAGAAGTCAATCATACTTCGTTCCAATATCAAGTCTTAGAGTTAAGATTGTGAACTGAGTGACAAGTCTTAAGAAGGTTTATAACATTCATCAAATGTGGAATTTGAAAAGGTTTTCTTATTCTTGCACATTTGAAATTGGAAAGTTGTGATGTCTTGGATAGGACCAATTTTGTGAAGTGTTTTGTCTTGATAAAAGCTACACTAACTCTTGAATATTTGTTTTTTGAGAAATGTTTATTGACAAAAGAACCTTATATGTCAAGGAGTCAGTGGGAGTCTTAATGGTCTTGAAAAGGTTCAAGAACTAATCAAGAATAAACCTTATCGATCATCACTAGCACATGAATTGAGGTTTACAACCTGTTGTGTTGACATTATTTTGTTTCTGTGTCATTCCAATTGAGTTAATTATGCATGTGAGTTCTATGAGTTATCATTTGAATGCATAAAAGGCAAGCACCTTGATCAATGAAAAGTACATTGATAGGAAAGGGTGAGCTGCTTAACTACTTGGAAGACATGGTAGGCACTCGTGTTACCATAAGGCAAGAAATCAAGATTGAGAAAGTTCGGTCCATATGAGTTTGGATTTGTCGCAAACTTTGGTTTTGACAAATTTGTATGGATAGGAACACATACACCATTAAAATCTAAGTGTCATAAGATTCCCTCCTTTATGAAAATGATTGTGAGTAAATGCTTTCACTAAGAGAGATTTTAAGAAGATAGTGATTATGAAAATTGTATTCTCGAATTTGATTATGGTAACGGTATCCCTTTCCATAATTCGAAATGTGAGATTTGGCAATTAGTCTGAATTGTTTAGACACACATATGAGCTATCTAAGGCAAAGGTGTATAAGTTTAAGAAGCTTAGATATAGGATTATCAAAGCATTATGGAAGTTCAGTTGTTTTTTAAAACATGTCAAAGCTAGTGGGAGCATAAGTGTTATGGTTATATGATAATAATCATCATGATAGTGGGAGCATAAATGTTGTGCTTGTATGATTATTAAGGCAAGTATTGCAAGTTAGCAATATTAATTATAGAAAACAAGAGTTATACTTTGCAAAGTCGTAAGGGTTGAAAAGTTGTTTTGCTATAATTAAGGAAGAGAATATTGTACTTCGTTTCAAAATTTAAAGCTTAGATTGAGAAATTTTAATAAATTTAGTCAAAGGATACATGGTGTGTTCTTAAATTTCGATTATGATTACGGTATCCCTCTTCATAGTTCGAATTGTAAGAACGAGACACATAAAATATTGTGGCAGAAGATTGATAAAGTATCATATCTTTATGTAAGACATTATGCATTGATTGCCAGTGCTATTATATTTGACCATTCTAAAATTTTCCAAATGTCTAGCGCATTTAGAGGGAAAAAGGACTAGAATCGGTTTTGACTAAAATAATTAAACAACTATCAAAGGACGATCCAAAGCTCACTAAGGATTGGTCGCTTGTGAGTAGTTGGAAGTATGGTATTGGATGACATTATTATGAATAGATAAGATTCTATTAAGAATGAATTGTCATATGACGAATATGGAAATGTTTCCATATTGGGAGTTGGATATTGAGAATCTATGTCTAGATTAGAAACTTTTATGCAAGGAGGATGTTCAAAGGAATGTACTTTGAGTGAGAGACTGTTGGATTAGTGTCTAAGTCCATAACTATTTTGGTATGTACTTGACCCGATGGTGCATGGTCCTTTTGGGTTGCCTTCACCAAAGCAACTTGATAGGATGAATTATGGAGAGAAAGTATTAAATATGATTTATTAATATATTATGAGAATAATATATTAAATGAGAAATCATATTGTTTAATTAATATTAGTCAATAATTAATTGGTAATTAGTTTTGTGACTAAAAGAGATTAATTAAACTTAAGGGACTGGAATTGTAATTATAAGATAATTGCAATTTGGGCCATGGATTGCCTTGTATTAAGGAATGAAGGAATTCTATGGGGAATCCCATAAGGAAATTGTCCAAGGCCTTAAGGAAAGGGATCCATGGGTTGCTTAGGGCTTAAGCATCCAAATTAAGGTTTCCTTGTTAGATAACCCTAATAGCCTCACTATATATAAGACCCTTATGACCCAAAAACGTGGTGAAGCAACCTTCTAGGGGTTCACACGTTTTAGGGTAGCCTCCATCCTCTCTCCTCTTCATCCTCTTGCTTATGGTGTTTGTGAACCATTAGAGGAGTGACATTTGTGACTCTAAGCTTTCTAAAGTCAATACAAGGAGGAATTTGGGATTGTTATTGCAATATAACAATCAAGGTATGATCTAAACCCTAATTATATGTCATATTGATTATCATATTCTAGATCTAGGGTTTATAGTCTTGGATAACTTGCATGTACAATAGAGAAACCTAAATCCAAGCATTAGGGTTTGTATGAGCACATAGGATGTTCTTATGAACAAAACCCATCAAAGACATCATATCATAGAATTGTTTCTGATAGAGATTGGCCAAGTCTTGATGATTTTGAGCTATGACTTTACGAAAGAATCATTGCATAAAATGTTAGAATCTAGCATAAGTAACAAGAATTTGATATTCTTATACTTATGATAAGGATTGGGAGTTGTGAGATGAGTATGATTGGAAATGTGCTCATTTGATCTATTTCACATTGTGTGCATGCTGAGAGCATGGGACAAGTGTAGTAATAATTCAAGTAGGAAGTTGATTACCCAAAACAACAAATAATGAGTAATCAATATGGTGATTAAATAAAATGTTTTATTTATATCCAGAGTTTGGGGCCATATGGGATTAGTATTATTCTTGTGTCTCACTTTGCATGTTTTGACTTCCTGAATAATTAAATTGGTTCAGAACAATCAAATTATTCGAACGGACCACAGTCGTTCATATGTTGGAAGTAGGTATGAATGAAGATTGTCGTGAATTGGTGTGTGGATTGTCTAAAGTGTATTAGACATAAGCAAATGTTTGCTGCAACGTTCATGAGTGCTTATGAATATGATTTGAGCATTGGATTAAACCCACGCTCACTTGGATCACTTCATGGATTTTATCACGAGTGATTGGTGAGACGATAATATCTTATATTCTTGAAACCGAGATGTGTGAGTTGTATCTTGCGAGTCGGTTACACATTGATAATATGTAAACGCACCAGTAACTTGGTGTCATAAAACATATTGTTGTGTGTGATTTGGTGAGTGAGTGCAAGCAAGCATTGAATCAAAAGTTTATCTGTTCCTTTTATCCAAAGTGGGATGAAAGCGATATTTGTGAGCACCTCGATGATTTAGTAATGACACATAAGCGCTTGGCCAAACCGGGACTAATTTGATGTGTTCAATTGTAGTCTGTTGACAGTCGTCATAAATCGGAAATCAAGAAACAACACATAGACAGAGCGAATGATTTATATCCATGTCTGAGTCTATACGGTATCTAGAATGGAGGAATATATGATCCCTTATCTAAAGGACACGCTTCTGATAAGATCAGAGTTGACAGCGGCTTTTGAAAGCTACGATTGCAGATCAGGATCTGAAGTCATATGCAGAATAGTTAGTAGACTTATCCAAGTGGGAGACTGTTGGATTAGTGTCTAAGTCCATAACTATTTTGGTATGTACTTGACCCGATGGTGCATGGTCCTTTTGGGTTTTCTTCACCATTACAATATGTAGGATGAATTAAGGAGAGAAAGGAGTAATTATGATTTATGATTTATTAATATATTATGAGAATAATATATTAAAGGAGAAATCATATTGTTTAATTAATATTAGTCAATAATTAATAAGAATTATTTTTGTGGCTAAAAGAGATTAATTAAACTTAGGGGACTGGAACTGTAATTATAAGATAATTGCATTTGGGCTATGGATCACCTTGGAATAATAGGTTTGACGAATTCTATGGGGAAACCCATTAGAAATCGTCCAAGGGATGTTCTAAAAGGGTCCATGGACTGCTTAGGGCTTAAGCAGTCAGATTAGGGTTTCCTAAGGTAAAAACCCTAATAGCCTAAGTATATAAAGACCCTTAAGGACCCAAAAACGTGGCTAAGTGTTCTCTAATAGTTTCCAACCGTTTCTGGGTGTCTTCCCTCTCCTCTCTCCTCATCCAAGTTGCATATGGTGTTTGTGACTCTATTGGAGGTGCAACATTTGAGGCACTAAGCTTTCTGAAGCCAAGGATTGATTGTTATTGCTATATAACAATCAAAGGTAAGATCTAAACCCTATTTTATGTTAATATGATTAATTGTATGCTAGATCTAGGGTTTATAGCTTTGGATAATCTATTGCATGTTCATTAGACAAACTAGATCCAATAGTTATTAGGGTTTGCATGTACACAATAGGAATGATGTTTTGCTCAAAACCCATTAGTCAGGACATCACCGGATGTAGTGGTTGGTATGTTCATGTGTTTGTGTTTAGCCTTTATCTTATTGATTATATTTGTTATATGCTTATATGTTTGTACCTATGTTAGGTAAGTTCTTAGTGAACTCCTTACCTGTGTTGGTATTGTTTGACTCGGGGGCGAGTCGGTATTTTGTCTCTTGATCTTTTAGTAGAGAGTTCGGTTTGCCCTTAGGAGAGCTAGAGTGCCCGTTGCGAGTCTCCATTACCAACGAACATGATACTTCTGTTTCTTCAGTCTATCGGGGTCGCGCTCTTGAAATCTTCGGGTATCCTTCCCGATTGACTTGATTCCGATTCCCATGGGGTGTGTGTGTGATAGTGTGTATGGACTGGCTGAGTCGTTTCAGTGCCATGATCGACTGCGAGGGTCAGCGTGTGGTCGTTTAAACCCCAAGTGGGGGAGAGTTGGTTATCTATGGCGAGGGCACCATATTAGGTTCAGGGTTCTGTTCAGCCGCAAGGGCTCGGTAGTATATTCAGCACGGGTGTGTGGGTTATCTGGCGTATGTGGTGGATACGCGGGTCATGGATCTGGTCTCGGTTTCAGAGGTTCTAGTCGTCAGAGAGTTCGCTGATGTGTTTCCAAAGGAGTTACCCGGAGTGCCTCCAGAGAGGTAGGTCGAGTTTAGGATCGACCTTATACCAGGTGTGGCCCCTATTGCCAAGGCACCGTACCGATTGGCACCGTCTAAGATACAGGAGTTGTCATCTCAGTTGCAGGAGCCGTTAGACAAGCAGTTCATCCGTCCAAGCAATTCTCCGTGGGGAGCACCAATTCTCTTCGTCAAGAAGAAGGATGGTTCACACCGGATGTGCATTGATCACCGGGAGTTGAACAAGTTGACGGTGAGGAACCGTTATCCACTTCTGCGGATAGATGATCTTTTCGATCAGTTTCAGGGAGCATCTTGGTTCTCTAAGATAGATCTGAGGTCCGGGTACCATCAGGTCAGTGTAAGGGAGGAGGACGTAGAGAATACCACGTTACGGACTTGTTACGGGCATTACGAGTTCGTCATGATGCCGTTTGGGCTCACCGATGCATCGACAACATTCATGGATCTGATGAATCGGGTATGCAGGCTGATGCTCAATCACTTAGTCATTTTGTTCATAGATGATATCTTTGTATATTCCAAGACCAGTGTCACAGCTATCAGTTTAGGGCTAGGATTTCTATCATTGTACAAGATAATTTCTTGTGTAATCTTGTAACCCTACTTTTGGTATAAGCCAAATTTCAATGCTATACAAGTTTATAAATCCAAAATTGTGTTTCAAGTCGAAACTTCCTCGTGTAAGCCCAAAATTTAACCCAATAACATATGATCACTCAACTTTGGGCCTTAACCTAAGCCTTCTCGGTCCAAACCTCCTAACGGACCTAGACCTTCTTATCGGGGCCTTTTTGGGCCGAAAGCTCTAGCTAATCTTTATATGGGCCAAGAACCCATATTTGGGGCATAGTTGGGTAGAAAAATCTCTACTTAACACTGTTTTGGGCCATAAGACCCTTATTGGGCCTTAATGGGCTGTGGACATCTCTTTTAGACCATAAGGGGCCAAATACCTCTATTAGGTATAATTTTGGGCCGAAAACTCTTTCACTTAACCTTTTTGGGCCGAAAACCCATATATGGGCCCTAATGGATGAAAAATCTTTATTGGGCTCTCTTACCAAAACCAAAAACTTCCATTGGGCCAAATCCATTTCATTTGGGCCTAGTTTTGGACAGAAACCATTCTTGGTCCTGAGCCAAGCCCAAAAAATTGAAAACACTAATGGGCCTAGGGGTTCTCGTTTACTGATACCCAAAAACTCGAAAACACGAAACCATTCGTGGTGTTCTGTGATGCATCGATCACCGGATTGGGAGCAGTCCTCATGCAGAAAGGACGGGTGATAGCCTATGCTTCGCGACAGCTAAAACCACATGAGACGAGTATCCCACACACGTTCTGGAGTTGGGAGCGGTGGTTTTCGCTCTCAAGATTTGGAGACATTATCTCTACGGGGTCCGTTGTACCATATACATGGACCACAAGAGTTTGAGACATATCATGGATCAGCCGAACCTGAACATGAGGCAGTGCATGTGGCTGGACGTAGTCAAGGATTATGACTGCGAGATCCTTTACTATCCGGGTAAAGCGAATGTGGTAGCCCATGCCCTGAGTCGCAAGTCGGCTGGATCTTCTGTTCCAGCAACATGTATGAGGATATCGGTGGATTCTCCACTTGTGAGCTTGATTATGGAAGATCATGTCCAAGGTAAACGATATGACAACTGGAAGCTGGAGAGGATTAGGGGCAAGATCACCAGATTCGTGCAGGATAGTCTGGGATTGTTGACCCATTGTGGTCCGGTATGGGTTCCGATGTCTGGTGGGGTCAGACCAATTGTACTGGAGGAAAATCATAAGTCTCGCTTCTCTATTCACCTGGGGGCCACCATGATGTACTGGGATCTGATACTGAGTTACTGGTGGTCATGTATGAAGAGGGTGATCGTCTGGTACATCAAGAGGTGCTTGACCTGTAGGATGGTAAAGGATGAGCATCAGAGGCCGCATGACAAGCTGCAAACTCTAGAGGTTCCCATGTGAAAATGGGAACAGATTACAATGGATTTCATCACCAAATTGCCGAGAACGACAAAGGGTTTCGACGCTATTTGGGTCATCGTAGATCGATTGACCAAGAGTGCCAGCTTTCTGCCCAGTCGAGAGAGCTCATCGGCCGAGAAGCTGGCCGATGTGTATATTCGAGAGATCGTTGCTCGTCATGGGGTTCCAATCTCTATCGTTTCATACCGTGATGTTCGGGTCACATTTCGTTTCTGGCAGAAGTTCCACGAGGAACTAGGTACGCGACTGCATTTCAGTATAACTTATCATCCGCAGACAGATGACCAAAGTGAGTGGACCATAAAGACCCTCGAGGATATGTTTCGGGCCTACGTTATTGACTTTTGGTGGAAGCTGGGACTCCTACCTACCTCTTGCAGAGTTCTCCTACAACAACAATTTTCATTCTAGCACTGGTGCTCCGCCTTTTGAGCTATTGTATGGACGCAGATGTCGTACCCCAGTCTGTTGGGGTGAGGTTGGTCACAGGGTGATGGGTTGGATCAAGGTGGTTCTGCAAACTACCGAGATGATTCAGCAGATCAGGCAGTGGTTGCAGACTGCTTAGAGTGGGTAGAAGAGTTATGCCGACGGGTGCTTATCTGAGTTAGAGTTCCAGGTTGGTAACATGGTACTACTGAAGGTCTCACCCTGGAAGGGTGTGATTCGCTTTAGGAAGAGGGAGAAGTTGGGTTCCCAATACATTGGACCCTTTTGGATTATTGTCAGGGTTGGCAAGGTAGCGTATAGACTGGATCTCCTGGAGAAGCTTAGTCAGATTCATAACACATTTCACGTCTCACAACTGTGAAAGTGCATATTGTGTGAGGATGAAGTGGTGTCATTGGATGATATTTAGTTCAATGAGCGTCTGAATTACGTAGAGAGGCCAGTGGCCGTTATGGAGAGGAAGGTGAAGGTTCCGCGTAACAAGGAGGTACCTTTGGTAAAGGTACAATGGGAGAAACAGAGGGGATCCGAGTGGACTTAGGAGCCGGAGGCAGAGATGCGGGAGCATTATCCGAAGTTGTTCACCGCAGCAGGCTTCGAGGATGAAGCCTAGTTCAAGTGGGGGAGAAATGTAACATCCCGACTCCCATGTATGAAATTTTAAGGACTTTTGTACATCACATAAGACCTACTCGACGAGTTGGATGCCCCAACTCATCGTGTAGAAACTAATAAGGCCGCGTGGATTATGGAACCTACTCGATGAGTTGGAGCACCCCAACTCGATGAGTTGAGGCTATGCATGAAAACCCTAATTTTTAGGGTTTACACCCTATTTATAGGAACTTAAGTCCCCTCACAGGCCTGCCTTACTAGCTTATTGTCCAGAGAGAAACCCTAGTTGTGCTTTATTACTTTCTTGAGTGTTTGTGAGCTTTGGAAAGTAAATCTTGTGTTCTTTTGGAGGAAACTAGAAGCTTGAAGAGGTGATTGCGTAGAAGGCCTTAGATCCAGGAAATTCACTGTTTTTGCAACTATTTAGAGGTAAAAAGTCTTTACCTTGACCTCTTGTTTCTTAGATCTTATCCTATGGAAGTTTAGTGCATTTTTAGCCCATTTTGGAACCATTTTTGGATTGAGCATGATTTCAAGTTGTGACTTCAGATCCAGACACCTCTAGGCCTCCTTGGTCCTAAAGATTCAAGCTTTATCAAGCTTTGGCCATCCTCCATGCCCTAAACCCCTTATTAAGCTTCATATGAGTGTTTTAATCCCTTTGATGCCTTGCATGCACATAAAGTTAGCAACTTTACGTGGTATCTCAATCCTAAGTGGCTAGATATGTAGTTGGGGCCTTGGTTTCGATTGGAAAGGGTTGAATACGTTAATACAGGAAAACTCAACGAGTTGCTTAGCTAACTTGATGAATTGGATATGGTTTTCCCGCCTTTCTGGATACTGAGTGAACTCGGCGAGTGGGTGAGACGACTCGGCGAGTTGGCTAGGGTTTTCCCGGTTTTCTGAACGCTGAAGAACTCGACGAGTTGCTCTGGTAACTCGGCGAGTTGTCTCGAGCTTTTCACAATCTTCTAAGATATGAAGGAACTCGACGAGTTAGTAGATGCACTCGACGAGTTGGGTCAACATGGACTGTTGACCTTGACTTTGACCATGGTTGGCCAAATTTGACTTCTGTGGGTATTTTGGTAATTTGGGATTTTAATGGAATTAGTCATATGGTGGTTATGGGCAGTTGAGTTCGGAGCTGTGAGTTAGGATTCGATTTTATCGTTAAGCACTACTTGTGAGGTGAGTTTTCCTCACTATGCCAACAGGGTCTAATGCACCAAGGCCGACTATTTTTGGATTGTTATCCTGGTTATCACATGATGATATGCTTAGTGATCTGTTGGATCTGTATCGTGGTATATAGGATGGTACTATGCTTAGTGATCTGCTAGATCTGTATCCTGGTATATAGGATGATGCTATGATTAGTGATATGTTAGATCTGTATGACTGTCTGTACGTGCTAGCTAGCGTTTGATATCTATGTGTTGATTGTGTGTTTGCAGGTTGGTTGAGGAGGTTCTACTTTGTGCTATAGGCCAGCAGACCCAGGGCGGCCCGAATAGACTGAAGGCCCATCGGGGCGTAGCAGTCATGCCGAAGGCCTGAAAAACGGTCCAGACAGGCTGAAGGCCCGATAGGGTGGACCAGACATGCTGAAGGTTCTGAGTGTGGGCCAGATAGACTGAAGACCCAGTGAGGGCGGTCCAGACATACTGAAGACTCTATATGCATGTTGTTTGTTATGATATTATTCTGGTTTGTATGGCATTGGTATTTTGGGGGAAACTCACTAAGCTTCGGGCTTACTGTTTTGGATTTTGTTTCAGGTACTTTGGATGATCGTGGGAAAGCAAAGGCTTGATCGTGCACCTCCTCATATTTTATGATTTTGATTTCTGGAATTCTTTGATATGAAACTATTTTGAAAACATTTTGTAATAACTAATAGATTTTGGTTGTTTGAAAAAGTTTTTAATTTTTATGAGTTTTATGGATGTTACATTACGACGTTCAAAACACAAGACCTAAGTCAAACTACAAGACCTACACACCAAGGAGTCGATGCCGTGATTGAAATAAACATCAACAGCCCCAAACACCTCATCAATGATTCTCCCACATAAGGACTAAATGTGTAGAAGGATTGAATGTGTAAATTTTAACAAGTTGAAAGGGTAAATATGGACGACAAGAACAAAGGTATACAAATCGATAAATATATTATTTAAGTCATTATCCCTTTTTTTGCGGACACCTCGTTAACAACTTTTCCTTAGTATTTCATAGGGAGTGGTAACATCTTTAGCACTCCTTGATTTTTTTTTCTTTTTCGAACTTTAATAAATTATATTTTTTAAAACACGTATTTCGTATTAAATAAATTATATATTTTTTTAAAACACAAACTTAAATATATAATTATTTTTATTATTTAAGTGCTTGTAAAAGGTAATTAACAAACTAATACTTTGATACTTCTTACTTAAATAAACATAATTTATTGGAACTCTTTATTCAAAACAAAATAAATAAATAATAATGCTTTCCACAAATTGATGACCATGTATTTCATAAAGTAGGATAATATTGGTAGATAAAAACACCCAATCACATATAATCAAACCCTCTCTCCTTTCTCGATCTCTTTTCTTTTTCTCACTATGACGGAAACGACTCTTTCTTGGTATACATCCTAGTGAGAAGCTAGGGGTGGTCTACATCGAAGCAAGCTAGGCCTTGGCGAGAGCCTTAACATGGCCACTCCCCATAGCCTTATAGTCCTCTTTTTGAAAGAAATGGAATTGTTTTAATATTTATCGATTTAGTAAAACCTTTTTTCAAAATTTCGGAACAATTTTATGTTTCCAACTATTCAATAAGGCTATTTGTTATTTGTTAAAAAACTTATTCAGAGCACATATTGTTGTGCGGTGTATGCAAAAGTTTACATCTCCCAACAATTTGTTTTTTGAAAGTCTTCGGAGTAAAAAACATTTGTGTGTGTTCTGTTTGTGGCACCACCTGACTTGTCTCTTTAATCCTCTTCAAACCTAAACTTTTAAAAAAAACGAACATCTCCCCTTATAAAAAGTGCGGCACTCTCATTTTTTCTCCCTTCGACGACTACTTCATCTCTGATCGCAACCTCCATCGTTGTAGCCTTCGTTGCCGTCGCAGCTTCCTTCCTCGGTCTAGCCTCCTCCCCGTCGCTGTCTTTTCCCCGTCCCGCCGTCATCGTTGGTTAGTCGGCGCCTTCATCAAGTAAGTTTATTTTTTTTTTCGTTTATTGTTGTTGAAGCAACAATTCTGTCCTGCTTCATCTTATTTTTTTTGTTTTTTCTTGCTGAATCCTTGTTGATATCTTTGTTCTTGCTGGATCGTGATGTTGATGTTATCAAATCTTTTTGATGTTGTTTTTTTTTTATCTTGAGTGATGATAAGTTTTCGCGGAAATGTCAGAAATTTATGCTGAAATGTCATATATTCTGCTGAAATATGATGAATTGTTGCTGAAATTTCATGAATTGTTGTTGAAATGTCATAAAATTTTGCTGAAATGTCATGAATTGTCGTAGATATGTCATAGATTGTTGTTGATATGTGACAAATTATGATTGAAATTCATCAATTGAGGTTCTTATTATGTTGAAATGTGAATAATCTTTGTTGAAATTCGTTAATTTAATCAATAGAAATTCTAGATATGTTGAAAGTTGTTGTTATAAGGTTATGTTTTCTAAAGTATGAATTATATTTTTTTGTTATTAGTAATGCAAGATAAACATACACGGACCAATTAGCAGATAAAATTATGATTGAAAACTTGTATTGAAGAATTAAAGATTGTGGGTAGAAAATGTTTGAGTTTGCAAAAACATTCATGGAACAAAGTTAGGAATAGTTATTAAGGAAAAGTATGGTGTGGATTTGACTCAAAGACAATTGAAAAACACCTATGACAACCTTAAAGCCAAATGCACAAGATTGTTATACTTGAAAAACAAAATTGACAACCTTTACAATCCTCAAATAAACACTTTTAACTTAACGAACAAGGAGTGAGAGGACATTAAAAAGGTATATATGTATGTATTTATGCATATATATATATATATATATATATATATATATATACATACTTATTTAAATGTATTTTGTATAGTTGTCAAATATTCTTATACTACTTTTGTTACATTGATTGAGTTTAGGGACATCTGAAGGCCGCTTCCTTGAAAATTGTCCCATTGTTGTTTCTAGAGCTTTGTGCAAGCCTCTTTGATGGAAAGAGTGCATCTGGTAATCTCATCTATGCCACATTGCAAACACCATCGGGACATGGATCATATTCTTGTTATGTCCCACCACTACAACTTATGGACAACCCTTCTATTAACACATATGTGGATGATTACTTTCCCTTTCATACTAGGGAGCCTTATGCTACTTCACCTTCTAGTAACCCAAACAAAAGGGCTAAACCCTCAACTCCTAGAGCTCGAGCTCCTAGTGCCTCACCCGATCCACCTTTTAGTGCCTCACCTGAAGTGTAACACCCGAACAATAGTTATTTTGCTTTTTGACCCAAAATATAAAATATGTTGCAAATTGGTCCTTACGCTAAGTGTACTTGGGGAGTACGCTTGGCATAGCTCATTTATAACGGGCCGCGTGACATTAATTTTGTTATCTTTTGTCGATAAACCGCAATTTAGTTCGATCCAAATCAAATCAATTCGAAACAAAGACAGACAAAATCGGACCAATATATTCTAAACTGGTCTAAGTAACACACACACACACACACACACACACACATATATATATATATATATATATATATATATAAATCGGTTCCGACGAGTACCCAACGGTGGTATCAGAGCCATGAATGTTTTCTGTTATATAGATGCATAGATTAATTGTTCAAAGTTGAAAAAACTGCATTCCTGCACTTTGCCAGGGTGAACTCGACGAGTTGGGCAGTCTGGTTGCTGAATTTTCGAGTTTTTTGGCCTATTTTGGATTAGGATCATTATCACAAACTGTTTTGGTTCATAAAATTTGTTTTTGTTGATATGGTAATGATTATCCCCATCCAATCACATGATGATTGCAAAATTTTAAGATAAATATTTGATTTTATGAAAAACTAATTATTTGTAAAATTTAAATCATTTTGCTACAAGAGTTGAATTAGGTCAATTTAGTAAAAGATAAAATGATATGATTATTTTATTAGTTTAAAAGTTTGATCTAAAGAGTTTATGAAACCTCCATAAGTTATGGATTTAAAATGTCTCATTCATAAAACCATTAACTCCTTAAGTTATGAATTCCAAGAGTCTTGAAATGTTACAAAATTTAGAGATCAAAAGTTTTTTGAAGAGTTTCATAACTTTCCTTCAAGTTATGGAACTTAGAAAGTTTTGGAGAGTTACCAATTTTCCATCAAAGTTTTGGAACTCAAAAGTTTTAAGGAGTTACAAAAATTTGTCATCAAATTTGGAACTCAAAAGGTTTTAAAGAGTTATGGAATCCAAAAGTTATCAAGACTTACAAAACTTGCCCTCAAGTTTTGGTATTTGAAAAGTCTCAAATTATGAAACATTGAATTCTAAAACCCTTGGGTTCATAACTTAAAAATTAATTAAATAGTTTTTAATTTTGAATTTTATATTTAGAACCTTAATGTTTTGAATAGTTCAATTACACCATTATGGAATTTATTAGTAGTTAATTAAAATGTTTAATTAAAAGATTTTATTAAATCCATAATAACATGGTTTAAGTTTAATTAAATTAAGAGTATTATTTATTAACAAATTAGACCACCAAGTATTTTAAATGTGTAAAATACACCCGTATACTATATAAAATTAAAAGTTTAATATATTATATATGTATAATTAAAAAGTCAGTCTTACTGTTAGTAGGCCTCATTCACGAAGCGAATCTATAAGGGGGTATAAGGTTACTGCCTATAAAATGGTGGTTTAATGCACTCTCACCCACTGCTTCCTTGATTGGTGGAGGGTCGTTAGCCAAACGGGGAAGATAGGACTCAAACTCCCACTTAAAGTATAGTGAAAATACAAAGTAACTAAACATTTATAAATTCTCAATCTTAGTTACTTGGGAAAAATGTGAATTTGGTGCTATTCCATGAAATTCCACTTTGCACCTTGCTAAGTCGTTAGTAGAGCATGTGTGGTTAACTGACACACTAATTTAGGACTAGCAAGCGTTGCAAAGGGTAGCTTGATGTTAATCACGGATCAATGGAGCGTGTGTGGTGAAGCGGCACATTGATTAGGTGATATATAACATTGAGAGTACCAAGCTAATTTGCATGGTGATTCACACATTGTTTGTGATCATCGGTATCCCAGTCACAAACTTGAAGGGCATAATCGAGGTTAAACATGCCATTGAATAAGTTCAATGAATCTCAAAGAATCTACGAATTTCAATTCATTTAAAACCTAAATTCATTTTCGTTTTTCATGGTGGAAATTGGTAAATCGTCATTTACCTACCTTCAAATATTTTACAATTGGATTACGATATCCCTCTTCCGAATTGTAGAATATTTTGTTGGGACTTTGCCTTAATATTTCATTTTGGGTGTTATATTAAGAACTTAAATCAACTAACTTGAATTTTTCCCTTATAGATGGCTATTACTGACAACTATGGTCTTCTCGAATCCTTTAGAAAAAGCTTTACACATGAAGATGATATTCCACAATATCATACTTCACTTCCTCCACCTACTCCAATTATTCTCCCTGACCCACATGTTCGTCGACTTGAAAAGGTCAAGGTCACTCAGGCCCTATTGGCAAGAAAACATGAAGATGGAAAGTTTGTGTGTGCACATGTCTTGGAGATGAAGTCACACATTGACAGGTTGGGAATGTTAGGTGTCGTTGCTTCGAGGAAGTTGGCTATTGACTTGGTTCTTCAATCACTTCCTAAGTCATATAGTGAGTTCATTAGAGATTACTATATGACAGACCGCGACGTGACCCTTATTGATCTTACCTATTTGCTAATTGCTGCTGAATTAGAAATCATTTGGCGCACTGGTAATGCAAATTTGATTGGAAGATCTACTTCCCAAACTTCCATGGACATTGACAATGGAAATATTGGAAGTCCAGACATTAGAAGTCCAAAAAAGTCTTCTCTTCCCAATGGAAAGGGGTCGACCATGGTCAAAAAGTTTGACCAAATGGTATAGAGAAAGGCTAAGTCTGAGATTATCTTGTGTGCCATTCCAAAAGAGTTTGTTTGTTACTATTTCCAAGAGAAGGGGTATTAGATGCGAAGCTGCCATATCTACCTGAAGGATCACAAGGATTGTAAAGTCAGAGTGTATGACTCTGCTTCAGGTAAGTCCACTATTTAACTCTATTAAGTTCCTATTTGGAGATCCTTAATACATGATGTAATGTAATTACATTTTGATGTTTTGAAGAAACAAAGAAAAGAAAGGAAGATTAAAGGAAGAGTGAGCTGATTTTGATCGCGAAGAGATGAATTTCGATCGCATGGTTCGATGATCAGATCTTTGAGCTGCTACTTAGGAGTTATGATAGATTGCTTAGGGATACTTAGCAACATAGTTTTCATATGTATTTGTATTGTAAGGACAAGTTTTCCACAATTTTATAAATAAAGGAAATTTTGTTTTTATTTTATTTTATATTTCCTTGCAATGACATTTGTGAAAATTGATGTTTGTATGTTTCTATTTTTAGCAATATAGATTTGATTCTTTTATTTGTGGTAGTTTCTAAATTTACCAAATAAGGAAAGATTCTCATCACCAAGTTTCAGTTGGACAGAAACTTGGAATCATGGAACTTGTATTGTACGATGAATGAGAACTTTCGTCTTTTGGAAATTAAGAGTAATTCCTAGATCACATGTATATATGAGTCAAGTGAAGGACTAGGAGATCGGGTACACTTGGTTGTGCATTGGTCAGGTCCACCACAAAGAACGATAAGACTATTCGTCATGACTTACTAAAGTTTAGTGAATATGATTATGCTTACAAGATTAAGTATAATTCTGAATCATTGAAAAGTTTCAATGAATAGCATAACGAATAAGAAGAATCAAATTAGGCTGAAAGATAAAAATTTCTCCAATCTAAAAGGAAAGGAGAATACTTAACTATCATGTTTTATGATTATCTGAATGATTATGAAAACTATGTCACAATTGATCCTCTAAGGACACCTTAGTGCATTTGTATGACTAAGAAGAGGAATCGAGAATTGTTGAAATGGTTAGATCAATTAAGGCGAGTCATAATTTGTTCCAAAGTCAAGTCTTAGAGTCATACTCTAAGATTGTAACTTGAGTGACATATCTTAAGAAGGTTATAACACATTCAAATTGGTATTTGTGATGTTTTGGATAAAACAAAGACCAACTAAGGGTTATTCTTGATAAGAATGTACACTAACTCTTGAATATTTGTTTGTCAATGAATGTTTCCTAACAAGAGAATCTTATATATCAAGAGGACAGTGGGAGTCTTAAAGATCTTGAATAGTTTCAAGAACTAATCAAGAATAAAACCTATTGTGTATCACTAGCTCACGACTTGAGGTTTTTTTAGCTATCGTGTTGACATATTCTTGTTTCTGTGCCCATTCCAGTTAAAGATGACTATGCATGTGAGTTCTATGAGTTCACAATTGATTGCATAAGGCAAAACACCTTGATCAGTGAAAGTTCATTAATCAGTAAGGGTCATCTGCTCAACAACTTGGTGTAACGCCCCAAAAATACCGGTTTAAAAATTCATTTTTAAATTAGGTTAATACGTAAAAAAATCATTACAAATCATTCATAATAATACTCCGTGTCTGAAAACCGGTAATATCATAATAATATTTCAGAGTACATCCCAGAAAATCCATGGTGCGGAAAAACATGAGTGTGTGTGATATGCTGTTACCGTGCCGGCTCCTTTCCCTTAGCTGAAGAGGTACCTGAAACCAAAACTGAAAACTGTAAGCACGAAGCTTAGTGAGTTCCCCCACTGTACCACATACCATATAATCACATAACATACGTATATTGTCAGGCATATCTGAGTGCCCGACCTACCCCTTCGGTCCTCTCGACCGAACGTTGCCTAGCATACCTGGGTGCTGGCCTCCCCTTCGGTCCTCTCGACCGGATACTGCCTAGCATATCTGGGTGCTGGCCTCCCCTTTGGTCCTCTCGATCGGATACTGCCTAGCATATCTGGGTGCTGGCCTCCCCTTCGGTCCTCTCGACCGGATACTGGGGAACTATTTCTCCCCTCTACTACTACCACATAGCATGTATCACAATATCAGAATCTATCTAACATGGCTGAGTATGACTACCCCTTTGGCCCTACCGACCGGATATCTTGGGGACTATCTCCCCCTACTGTCACTAGCACATAGCATCATATCATACTAGCACATAAAGATAACACAGGTAGTCGTAATCCCTAAATGAATATCACAGAGACAATCATCTACATACAACTCCTACTGGTGGGCCGACATTGTGGCCGTAGACCCACCGCTACTGGAAGGTAACTCACCTCGATGAAGCTGCTGATCTGTGTGGGGATTAACTGTCTGCTGCTGCTCCAGAAATCCTCCGGCTATAATTCCCACAAAACACTCAATCAACCACTGCTAACTGTCCCTTGGGGTAAAATGACCATTTTACCCCTGACCAAGTCATAAGCCAGGGCCAGAGTCAACTTTCAGTTGACCCGACTCGCCGAGTTGGCTCTCCAACTCGCCGAGTCTCTATCCAATCGATTGTTCTGAATCCCATCTCTACTCGTCGAGTTAGGCGTTGACTCGACGAGTTCTCCTTCTAAACTGATGTCCAATTCCTTCATCCTACTCGCCGAGTTGTATGAACAACTCGTCGAGTTCATCTTCATCCGATGAACACTTTATGCTGTGACTCGCCGAGTTGTATGAACAACTCGTCGAGTCTGTTCTTGATCCAAGAAGATTGTCTTGAACTCGCCGAGTCAGGGCATTGACTCGCCGAGTTCCTTCATGAATGAGTTCGGCTTCCAACTCACCGAGTCCACCCCGGACTCACTATACTACTCGACAAAACAAAAAAGGGGAAAACCCGGGGACTCGCGTCTCGACTCGCCGAGTCCGATGAACGACTCGCTGAGTCGTTACCATGCAATTACTATATGGTCGATTCTGCTTGAATCCAGCTCATGCCATACATAGATCCGTGATCCTGGGGCTTGATTAACACGTAAAGTTTCCAACTTTACGTGTAAATAGACAACCATGAGGGTTTTAGGGTCCAAAATGCACCAAAAGGGTAGATCTAGGGCTTTCATGCAATATGGTTCCAAAAAGGCAGTAGATCTGAGCTCCTGGAGCTCAACCATGCCTAGATCTAAAGGTTAATCAGCTTATTACAAACCCTCAAACATACACAAACTTGGAAATGGTTCAAGAAGGACTTTAATGGAGCTATAAGGGACAATAAGCTTGAAGACAAGGGGGAAACCGAGTCATGCCTTAGGGAACACACTGAGATAGCTCCAAGATGCTTGACCTCCTCTTCTTCTTCTTGATCTACTCTCCTTCCCACTCCAAAACTTCAAGAGAACACCAAATGCTTCAGACTCACAAAGAAACAAAGCTTGAACGAGGTATAGGGCTTTGAGGGTGAATGGGGGCGAGCTTGGGGCGGAATGAGGGTTTAAATAAGGTGCAAACCCCTGAAACTTAGGGTTCATCCAACAGCGGTGTGTAACAGCCCGAATTCCCAGGTATCTTTATTGTTTATGATTTTGGTGTTTTGAGAGGGGACTCGGCGAGTTGGAGCTCAGATTCGCCCTTCAGTCCGACACTTTCAAGCTGGTAAGTTCATGCACGACAGCAAAAGAAATATGGGACAGGTTACGTGAACTGTACTCTACAGACGAAGATCTAGAACACTCCATTCAAACATTACTCTTGTCTGAGTTTGGTGAATTTAGGCAAGGAACCGAAGAAACCGTGACCCAAACGTTCGATCGCTTCAATCATCTTCTTAGCAAGATGATCAAACATGACATCGAAAGAAAGCTTATTGAGCAGAAGGTTACGTTCTTAAATGGTCTAAGATCAGAGTGGAGGGCAGTCGTGTCCACAGTTAAAGCCCATGAGCAATTTAAATCATATTCCTTGGCGAAACTGGTGGGTATTCTCAAATCTCAGGAGAAGATTGTGTTGCAGGAAAAGAATGTGGTTTCAAGCCTAGGTTCGTTAGCCCTCTTGTCCAAAAGTAAAGCTGTAATGGAGGACGAAGACCTCAACTTGGAGGATTATGATCTCACGTCTGAAGATTATGCTATGATGGTATCTAACCCCAAGAGGTTCATCAAGAAGAGATTCTCCAACAACAAAAACCAAAACTGGCAGGGGAGTTATAGCTCAGAAAAGGTTAAAGACGAACCGAAGGTTGAAGAGTCTAAGAAGAAACCGAAGGCAGAAGGTAATTCTGGAGTAAGCTGCTACTATTGTGGGGGAAAGAACCACTATGCAAAGGATTGTGTCCTCAAAAAGATGGCTGAAAAGGATGAGGAAAAGGATGAAGAAGCTTTGTTGCAGAAAAAGCTTGATGAGATAAGGAAGAAGAAATCTACCGCTAACCCTTCTATGAATGCTCTAATTGTGTAGGGTTCGGTTGTTGATGACGAGTTCGGTGGCGTGGAGGTTTGGTCAACCGATTCTGAAGACGATGAAGTGAGGAAGCCCTCTCATGGAAAGGCTTGTGTGGCAAAAGAGGAAAACAGTGGAGGAAGATGCTTGATGGTGTCTGACGTATCTCAGATGAGGGGATACAACACTGATGGTGGATGCAATGAACTGAAGGAGCAGCAGGATATGTGCTTTACAGCCAAACCGCTCAGCGTGCAGTTCAACGAGCTCGATGAACTAATCAAGAAGGTACAATCGGTGTTTGTTTCATTTAAAGTCCCACAATGCTCATATGAAAAAGAACTAAAAAGCGTTAATTCAAGAATTTCTCATCTAGATAGTAGTTTAACTCAAATTCGAGTCACCAATTCTAACCTAACTGATCAATTAAGCAGGGTGTCTTCGAAGAGTGAGGAACGGCGCATGTGGATCGAATTGAAGGAGTCAGAATTAGTCAAAATAAAAGATGAAAACATTTATTTGCAAAGAGACAATTTAAAGTTGTTGAAACATCGAAATGTTTTTTGTTTAATTGCCAAACGTCTTTACACTAATATTACTCAGCTTCACTTGGATTGTGAAATAGGACAAAAGATTCATCGCATGATTTTGCCCTTCCTTGAGTTTAAGGAGGATGAAATTGATGCTGAAGCTTACAATTATGAGAGTGTGATATCATCTGATGACGTCAATCCGACCTATATGTATGGACTGGACAAAATAGAATCTTTCATTAAATCCAAGGACCATAAGGACATGCTTAAAAACCTTTTGGATGAAAATGATAGACTTAAACTGAGAACCGAAACCATACAAAAATTTGACTTTTTAAACTCCAACTTGAGCTCAGAAAACAAAATTGATGTTGAAAATGCATCTGAGCTTAATGAGGATGACAATATGAGTGAAATTTCTGTAGAGGACACGGTTGACTGCTCATAATTTGTGAAAAGCGACCCTGAAAACCACAAGAATTTAATTTCAGAAAATTCAGTGGAATTCGCTCGATTGTCCCAACAAAAGTCCCCGATCTTAGCAAAAAAAGCCGTTGTATATCAAAAGGTTACTCCAAATCAGGTATACAAGGTCACAGGCGTAACCGAACATCAGACTGCTGAACTCACAGCTATTGTAAACGAAGACAATGCTGATGGCTGCGATGAGTTCTTCTGGTCAGCTCCAATCGATAATGCTGATGAAACAATAGGTTTGTCTGAAAGGACCTCATGGAAAAGCAAAGGGAGATACGTACCAGAACCCTTGAATAAACCTGATAACTTCGATGTGCCAAGCACAAGCGGTACGAAAGACATTCCTCAAGAAAAAGGAATTCCAGCAAAAGAAGTCACAACTTCAAGTGAAACTTCCTCAGTTCAGAGTGAACCAGCCATAGAAAAACCGAAACCGAAAGCTAATATCCATCATCAACCGAAGCATATGAGAAATCAGAAACGTCAAAGGAATCAGAGATACAGGAAGAATCTCTCTGAAAGAAAATAGTTCTGGCAATCCCAGAATGCTTATTTCTCTCATCAAGACAAGAACCTGAAGTATGAGAAAAATCCTGTTGAAATGCACGAGAGCCACAACAACCGGAAGCAAAGGTTCGGTTCAGAGAACGAAACCAACCGAAAGCAAAGGTTCGGTTCTAAGAATAACTCCAACCGAAAGCAAAGGTTCGGTTCAGAGAAGGAAACCAACCGAAAGCAAAGATTCGGTTCTGAAATCAAAAGAGATCAAAACTCTATGGTCAGCCCCACAAATGATCAAAAGAAAAAGGGTCACCTAGAGTCTCCAGCCAAGAAGTCATCTTAATCTAAGCCCTCTCAATCTCACTTATCTACTTCTTCTAATTCTTCCAATTATTCTCCACCTCTTTCTGAATTCCATTATGTTCCTTCTCGAAAATCTCAATCTTCAGCTGAACAAAAAGGGAAACAGAAGGTTTCGGTGTCTAAACCAGAGTCAAAACCAAAAGAACCAAATCCTAATAAAATTAAAGTTTTTACCATCAAAAAGAAAGATGAAATAACACTAATAAAACGAACATATCTTGTTGACATCTCTCTTACTATTCCTGTTCCTGTGAAAGGCTCACGAGGACCCAAGAAACTTTGGGTTCCTAAATCTGCTTAATTTTGCAGGTTATTAGTGACGAGCAGTTTGACGAAGAATGGTACATTGATAGTGGCTGCTCGCGTCACATGACAGGGAGGAAAGAAGAACTAAGGGAATACAGGTCTCTTTCAAATGGTGGAAACGTCAAGTTCGGGAACAACTCCTTCGACACCATAAAAGGATATGGAATGATTACTAACGGTGATTTCACGATAAGGAAGGTTGCATACGTGGAAGGGCTACAACACAACCTCATCAGTGTATCTCAACTTGTTGGAGGTACCGGTCTCAAAGTCTCATTCGATGATGAGGGTTCTGAAATAATTGAGAAGAAGACGAAAAGAGTCATTCTCAAATCTGAACGCAAAGGTGAAATGTTTCCTCTAAACCTCAAACCCATCAAAGGAAACCCAGCTATCTGCTTGTTATCAAAAGCACAATCTGACGAAAGCTGGCTGTGGCACCGAAGGCTCTCTCATCTTAACTTTAAGGACATCAACAAACTTGTCACTGGAGGTTACGTTCGAGGTCTTCCACTACTCAAGTTCGATAGAGACCATCTGTGTGCTGCATGTGAAATGGGGAAGCAGAGTCGTCAAAGTCACCCATCTATAATAAACACTAAAGTTGTTGAACCACTTGAATTACTTCATATTGATTTGTGTGGTCCTTCATCTATCGAAAGCATCGGTGGTAGCAAGTATATTCTTGTTATTGTTGATGACTTTTCACGTTTTACATGGGTGTTCTTTCTGAAGCTTAAATCTGAAGCGACTCCCAAGCTAAAGGTGTTCATCAAGCAGATTGAAGTACAACTGAAGAAGGTTGTTCGCAACATCAGGAGCGACAATGGTCTGGAATTCAAAAATAGAGAATTCGAAGAATTCCTGGCGGAAAAGGGAGTTAGTCACAACTTCTCAGCTCCCTACACTCCTCAACAAAACGGGATTGTCGAAAGACGAAACCGATCTTTGTGTGAAGCCGCCCGTACCATGCTAAGTTTCGCTTCCTTACCTCTTTATTTTTGGGCTGATGCTATTTCTGCTGCTTGTTTTACACAGAACAGGTCATATCTCAACAAACGATTCACGCTCACACCTTATGAGATTCTCAACAACAGGAAGCCCAATGTGAAATTTTTCCATGTGTTCGGTTCACGGTGTTTAATTTTTAACTCCAAGGAACACCGCAACAAGTTCGATGTCAAAGCCGACGAGGGAATCTTTCTGGGCTATTCTCTCACTTCTAAAGCGTACAGGGTTTTAAACAAGCGTTCAAAGAAAATTGAAGAGACTTAATACGTAACCTTCGATGATAGCTATGTCAAAAAGCTAAAGGCCAGTGAAAACACTGCAGGGGAAATCTTTCCTCTAACTGGCCAGGTTACGGTCTCGATCGCTAATCTATACGAGAAGTTTCGGGAGCTATTCGACGAACCAGAGAAAGCCACTCTCTCAGAAGCAGGCGCAGCAGACAACAAGGTAGATCACATGAAGCAAGTTGTTGAAGACGCTGCAAGAAGAATGAATGAAGGAGAATCAAGTTCTGACGAACCTCCATCACATAATACTTCAGTCGAGGGGGAGGATCAACCATCGTCAACTCAGCCGACCTCACAAGTTGAGGGGGAGCCAAGCACTTTGCCAACCGAAAGCACTTCACCAACCGAAAGTGCCACACCATCCGAAGGTGCATCAACGCCTGAAAGCTCCACACCTCAAGAAACCTCTGAAGCTCAAGATTTTCAAAGTATTCCTGAAAGCTCATCTATCGAGGGGGAGCAAGCTGATATGTCATTCGACTACGAAAGCCAATCCGAGCCAGAAGAAATGATCAATGCTGAACTGGATCCAACCTTTGATCCAAACTACCCTCCTCTCACCAAATGGACCAGGGATCATCCTATTTCTCAAGTTGTTGGTGATGTATCTGAAAAAGTTATGACTCGATCACAACTCAAGGCAAAACATACTTCCTTGTTTTCTAAAGTCGAATTCTGCATGTTTAACTCATTCGTATCAAAAGTTGAACCAAAGACAGTTAACACTGCTCTTGATCACTCCGATTGGGTTCAAGCAATGCAAGACGAACTGAACGAATTTGAAAGGAACAAAGTGTGGCGCCTCATTCCAACTCCTCCAGGAGCCTCGGTTGTTGGTCTCAAATGGGTCTTTAGGAACAAAATGGACAAGGAAGGAAACGCCATTAGGAACAAAGCTCGTCTAGTAGTCAAAGGATATTGTCAAGAGGAAGAGATTGATTATGAAGAGACTTTCGCTCCAGTAGCCAGGCTTGAATCCGTCAGAATATTCCTTGCCTATGCTGCCCACAAAAACTTTGAAGTTTTCCAAATGGACGTAAAGTGTGCATTCCTCAATGGTGAACTCGAAGAAACTGTGTATGTAGAGCAACCTCCTGGCTTTGTAAATGAAAGGTATCCTAATCATTGTTATATTTTGGATAAAGCCGTGTATGGACTGAAACAAGCTCCGAGAGCCTGGTATGAAACGCTGACTAAATTTTTAAAGATGTCCAAATTCAAACAAGGTTCGGTTGACCCAACCTTCTTTCGCAAAAAGGAAGGTAACCACCTTATGATCGTTCAAATTTATGTCGATGATATCATCTTTGGCTCAACGAATCCCAGCCTAACAGCTGAATTCAGAAAGCTGATGGAGACTAAATTTGAAATGAGCTCAATGGGTCCTATTAACTTTTTCCTTGGCTTAAATATTAGACAGGGACCCGAAGGCATCTTTATCAATCAGGAAGCTTACACGAAGACTCTCCTAGCAAAGTTTGGTATGATGGGAGACTCCAAAGTCAAGGTCCCAATGGCATTCGGCACCAAGCTCACCCATCCCTGGACAAACCGGCTGTTGATATTACGATTTATCGATAGATGATAGGCTCACTAATGTATCTCACTGCTAGCAGGCCTGACATAATGTTTTCTGTTTGTTACTGTTCTCGATTTCAGGCAAATCCACGCGAACCTCACATGATTGCAATGAAGAACATTCTACATTATCTCAAGCGAACCACCTCTCTAGGTCTATGGTATCCTTCCAACTCAGGCTTCTTCGTTCAAGCCTATTCAGATGCGGACCTTGGAGGGTGTGGACTCGACAGAAAAAGCACAACTGGTGGCTGCCAATTCCTTGACGGGAAGTTGGTTAGCTGGCAGTCAAAGAAACAAACGTGTGTGTCTTTGTCCACTGCAGAAGCTGAATACATTGCAGCTGCATCCTGCACCTCTCAAGTGATTTGGATCCAGAGTCAACTCAGAGACTATGGACTCAATATGAAAAAGATCCCACTATATTGCGACTCTGAAAGTGCAATTAGGATCTGTCATAACCCAGTGCAACACTCCAAAACCAAACACATAGCACTGAGGTATCACTTCATCAAAGATCATGTGGAAGATGGAAATGTTGAAGTTCACTTTGTTAGAACCACTGATCAACTGGCTGATGTCTTTACCAAAGCTCTTCCCGAAGCCTCATTCAACAAAATTCTACAAGGGCTAGGTATGATGGAATCAGAATCAGTACCACAAACTACCTCTCGACCTCAATCGTAAGAAGCGAAATTGACCGAACGTTCGGGTTCGGTTGCATCATCTGCACTCGCTCATCATTTCAAAGGTAGTTTTCTTGATTGTAAATTTCTTGTACAAAGTTGTTTATCTACTCGTCTAAAGTATTACCTACTTGAATGTCAAAATTCCTTGGTTTCTAAAAAATTTTCAAAACCGAAACCAACCGAACGCTCGGGTTCGGTTTTTCAAAATTTTTCAAAACCGAAACCAACCGAACGCTCGGGTTCGGTTTTCCAAAATTTTTCAAAACCGAAACCAACCGAACGCTCGGGTTCGGTTTTCCAAAATTTTTCAAAACCGAAACCAACCGAACGCTCGGGTTCGGTTTTCCAAAATTTTTTAAAACCGAAACCAACCGAACGCTCGGGTTCGGTTTTTCAAAATTTTTCAAAACCGAAACCAACCGAACGCTCGGGTTCGGTTTTCCAAAATTTTTCAAAACCGAAACCAACCGAACGCTCGGGTTCGGTTTTCCAAAATTTTTCAAAACCGAAACCAACCGAACGTTCGGGTTCGGTTACCAAATTTTCCAAAGTTTTTTTTAATCTTTCTAAATCTTATTTTTTTTTTCTTCTTGCTTGTTTTTTAATTTTATTTAATTTATTTTCTTTATATATCAAAAACTCCAAAAATATTTTTTTTATTTTATTTGTGTGTTCGTTCGTCTATGGTGATAAAAATTGCTGGATTAGTTAAGTGTCCCTAGAAGCATGCTGCTGTATGTGTCCCAAGCCTCATAAGATTTTGAATAATAGCCTTAATGACCTGGTATAAACAAACCTTGTCTTCCCAATTAGGCTACCACATTTATTCTAATCGTGAGCTACCTCACTCTCTTCTCATATGAGATAAGAGTTTTTCTGCTTGGTCCTTATTTTTTGCAGCTGAGGTACTTTACTTTCTTACACCATCTCCATTACATTTCTCCATTACATTCGTTTCATCAACGTAACCCTTGAGACTCACAGAAATTACCACTGAGGTTTATGGTTACACAACAACTGTGTTTATGATCTTAGGTTCGTGCCACTACGAGCTGAGTGAAACCCAAAATTCAACACCAAATCTGAATTGACGGTGAACAATTAATTTGCTAAAGTTTTCACCAAAGAATTGACGGATGTACCTTGATGAAATCTCAAAATTTATTTTGTGTGATTCCTATGAAATTGTTAAACCCCATAACATTTCTTCCCTTGGAATCTAGTTTTATTTTTTGTGTTGAGTTTTCATATTTTCCAAGCCACTTTAAAATTAATTCCTACCTACTTGTTCAACAGACTACACCGGTCTCACAAGTACTTTGTTCACTTTCTTTCTTATTTCAAGATTAGAATTGTTGCATCAAAGCGAAAGCCACCCTTACGTAGCTTAATTAAAAGAAGTCTTTCAACATTTCTTAATAAGTGTTTGATAGTCATTCAACGGGAAACCATATCAACACTTTAAGGTCTCTCTTGACCTTGAAGGAAGAGATTCATGCACGGGATCATTTGTTTCGTGTCATTATTGACATCATATTTATTCCTAAAAAGAGTTGCTTTATTTCTTTTCTTTTTACACTC
Source organism: Lactuca serriola (assembly GCF_051521515.1). Lineage (NCBI taxonomy): Eukaryota > Viridiplantae > Streptophyta > Magnoliopsida > Asterales > Asteraceae > Lactuca > Lactuca serriola. The sequence goes on from NC_136415.1 coordinate 49,769,306, forward strand.
TTAGCACGAAAATCTTTGATTTTCCAAAATTCTGGTACTAATAATTACAGGCTATTTTACTGAATTGGAGGTTATTTACAAGTTGTGGTCAAAAATAATCCACGTGGGAGACTTATTCAAAAGATGCCATTCAAAAGATAAGATGAAGGGTTGCTGACTCAGGCGGGAGATAAACGGATTGAATTTCAAACGGCGGTAAAAAGGGACGCATGCAAATTTGAAACGCCCATTCTTTAACTGACACTGTGGACGCGTGTGCGAATTTGAAGCGATTCCAATCTGGCACATAAAGGCGCGTGTGGATTTGAAACGGTTTCTTCAGAAATGGCGCTTGTTGGGCGGCGTGTTACAAGGAATCTGACATTCTCTCTCATGGTGATCATCGCATACCTTAACTGTCACACATCTGTCATTCCGGAAAAACCTTTCGTATTTCGATAGAAGATTTGAACAAATTTTTCTCTCTCCTTACACCCACTATAAAAGGCAGCCTCCTCTCCCATTTACCTCTTTACTGCATCCGAATTCCCAAGAGAGCAAAAATTGCCTTAAACCCTTACTGTTCATCTTCTTCTTTCCAACTTCAACAATGGCAGAATCATCGTTAGTTCACGCGACTTCCCACATCCTTCCCATTCGCCCTCAACAGTGTTTGGTGATCGATTTAACCCCTCAGGCGTACGATTCCTACATGTTCCCGATTATTGAGTGCCTGAAGTACTCGCCGATCGCTCCTGCACTTTCTAAGGTTGAATCTGTGCCTATGGAGCTCCTCTCGCAGGTGTATGCGACTGCACATTACGATAAAGCAGTCGATAGGGTTTTCTTCGAGGTTTCTGATCACAAGACCTCGATTTCAATGCAACGATTTGGCGTATTGCTAGGGTTTGCTGCTGACCCTTCCATGGTTAATACGGAGACGATTCCGATTGGCCATATCTACAGTATGTTTTACAACATGGGGTACACGGAGGTGCTCACCTCCGTCGCGAAATTTAAAAAGTCTTGCTTGCCGCCACAGTGGAACGGTCTGTTCACTGTTCTTTTTAAAGGTTTATCTGAACGGAGCTCAGGATCCGATGGCTCTAGTCGACTCTTCCTGTCGATCATGTACGGTGTCTACAACGGGATCAACGTCGATTATGGGTTGGTTCTCTGGCAACAACTCATCCAAAGCCTCTCTTCTTCTTCACGACATTCCGAGGTGTCGTATGCCAGGTTTTGGGCTCTCATCACAAAATGGGCGATGGATAAATTTGATGTCCCCACTGCTGCCGGTGCATCGATGTCTTCGATCGGTACTTTTCATACCACGAAGATTATCGTCTCAGATGCATCAAAGTTCTCATTCATTAGCTCTATTCCGGAGACCATGTACGGCGATGTTCCATTTGACAGCCGGATCATCCGGACTATTAAGGAGTTCAAACAGTCTGGCCCGAGGGAGCTCACACAGGAGATGCTCAAGTCTATACATGATGCCGATAAGCCTGTTTCAAGAGGCAAAAAGGCAGAAAAAGGAAAGCAAGTGGCGAAAGGGGCTAAAGGCCCTTCTCCCAAAAAGAGGAAGGCTACTAAACCGGCTCAGTCCCCGCAGCAGAAGAGGCGAAAGACAAAACCAAAGCGAAAGCTCATTATCGCTTCCTCTTCCGACGAGTCGGAGGGTGAGAGTTCAGATTCGGACGGCTCTCAAAGAGGCAACACCCCTCCAAGAGGCAACACCCCTCCAAGAGGCAACACCCCACCCAGATCACCTACTCCTGACATGGAAATCCATACCTCACCAATCCCCTCTCCTACTCAAACAATTACCACTTCCATTCCCACCATAATCCCCACTACCAACATTCCTAAAACATCTTTCCCTATACCACCACCCATTTTCACCGATGCAACAACTTCTACTGCAAAGGTTCCAACCAACGTATCTGATACGGGGGTTCATACCGATGCAACCAAACCACCACCAGTAACCGAACCCATACACACAACCGAAACCCAACAACCACCCGAACCTACTCCCACTCAAACACAAACCGAACCTACCCCTCCTCAAACTCAACCTGAACCCACTCACACCACTACACCACCAGCTTCACCACCACCTTCATCTCCCGGTCATGCCTCTGACGGAGATAACCCTTTCCTTGGCGGGGAGAACATGCAATTTGATTCGGTCTATTTCAGTCCGTTTCAGGTCCAAAGCGACGATGATGAGGAAGCTCCAGTAACGAAGAAGCATCTTAAGGAGCTGCATGAGAAGGTTGACCTGCTTATTGCTTCATCCTCCAATTCTCAATCCTCTCTCTCTCTCTCTGAAGCTGCTCTTCAGAAGATCGTTGATGCCTTTTCCCAGGCTCAGCAAGCTTCAGTCGCTTCAGCCACTGCCGCCATTGACGCCTCGACGAAAGCATGTGAGGCTGCGACCGAAAAAGTCGATAAACTATTCTCTGACGCCTCTTCCCTGTTAAAGTCCTTACAGGAGAGCGCCGATGCCACAAAGACAACGTTGGAACCAATCGTTCAACAATTGGCCACGTTCGTCTCCACAGAGTTGAAGTCGTTCGCTACCCTTCGCCAATCAATTAGTGACGACAACTCGGCCCTTCGTGCCTCCATTGACGAGCGCCTCTCTAAACTCCAAGAGGATCTCGCTGCAGAAAACTCGTTGATGGACGCCCTTGCAAGCAAAACCACCGCCTTCAAGGTCAAGAGCGCTCAGCTTTCCAACTCTCAGCAACAACTTGACGCTCTTCGATCCGAACGGGAGGTCATCAAGACATGTGTTTCGGATGTACACTCTGCCATATCCAACATCCTGGAAGCACACGATCCGATTCTCAACCACTCTGTGAGGCGAACCCTTGCAGAAAAACTTGCTCCTGCCCTGGACCTGCTCAGTAAATTAGAAGGGCTGCCTAGTTTCGTGTCCACTCCGAAACAAGGGGGAGAAGTGAAGTCCGGATCGAAACCACCTCCTTCCTCAAAAGCTTCTCACACAACCGAACCTCCTCCTACTGGTCAAACTTCGGGTTCGGGTGTGAAGGATAAAGCAAAGAATATAGCTGAGGAAGAAGATGAAGATGATAAAGAAACCATTGCTGACTTGCTGAAACGCAAAAATAGTCGCAATGTTGATAATGAGAACATTCGTGTGGCGCGAGAAGCTGAAGAAGCCGAACGCAGACAGAAAGAAGCCCACGATCTCCTCGAGAGCAGGAAGACTCTTTTCCCTGCTTGGACTCGAGAGAGAATGATTAAGGAGGCTATCGATACTCCGAGCATCCTTTGGCTCGAACCGGTGATCTCCTTCGACTGCTACAACTCTGTCGACTCGCAGTTCGACATGCCCTTAACCCGAAAGGCGTTTATCTTCCACGCCTTCTCCAGCATTTTTGAAGTCCCTTATCCTAATCCTGAGGTTGATCGGGAGTTAATCGATTTCTATCTGAAGGCTTCTCAACCACAGTACCAAACATGGAGCGCTCAGAAGATCGTTAATGTTCGGGTTTTGAAGCCTTATTCTGAGGGGAGATTCATCAACATTCGGTTCAGGGTGATTCGAGGGTCTGCAAAAACCGAACATCTTATATCCTTAGCAGATCTACCGAACCTCAACCCCCATGACTGGATTGTTCTGCATAACATCCTCTTGACGAATGAAGCTGAATATGGTCCGATTATAGACCATCTCAAAAGGATGTTAGTATGCTATATCATGGAGGTCACCTTGATGGATCAGGAGGTAGCCACTGTCTTCAAGAAGAAACCGAAGATATCTCCTGTTGGCTCAGCCAGTGATCTGAACTAGATGAAGATGGGCAAGATTGACCCGAGGCATAATTCGGTCATGTTCACTAGAGCAGAAGGACAGAAATGTCTCTTTGCCTTAGCGGATAAACATCTTTATACCACTGCTTGTCTTGAGCATGTGCTAGGGATCATCCATCGGTGTAAAGAGAATGCAGCGGATGATATCAAATACTTCAACGATATGATTCAATGGTATATCCGATTCAGACAGACGATCCTTGCTCTTATCTCTCGTCTGTTTCAAACTGTAAAGAAGAAGGTTCCTCCTGCTGCTGGCCCAAGTAAGAAGTGAAGATCTCGCTCCAATTGACGCAAAGGGGGAGATTGTTGGGTTGCAGATTTGTTTAATATTGCGTCATTGGGCTCGTTTAATTGTTCAATTATTTTGTACTCCGGTTTGGGCCTGTCCAACCGTGAGCCTGTTAGGTTTACTATATAACAATATGCTTGCATGCATATTAGGTTAACGATCTAGAATACAAGATAGAGAATTACGATAGCTTTGATTTTCTTTATCGTTCCTATAAACCTTTTAACCCTCTACAGTTGCTGTTCTTGATCGAGCTCTTCTGAGGGTTGTTTTATAATCATTCGACACGTTTGATTCATTCTTGAGTTGTTTATTGTTTTCGTGTTCTTGCTGTTTAATCTTTATTTTACCTGTTTGAAGATCTAATCAATCTTCAAGATTAAGTTTTAATCTCATCATATGGAAACATTTCCATAATGGGAGTTTGATATTAAGAGGGTATGTAAAAGTTAGAAACTTTTGTGCAAAAAGGTTGTTCAGAGGAATGTACCTTGAATGTAAGACTTCGTATCTATGAGATTATCTTGTAACAATCTCCAGTGGAGTACTTTTTTAACATCATTGTCCAAGTCTCTGTGACTTTAGTGCATTGACATTACAAAAAGATCATTGCATGATAGTTTAGAATCTAACACATTCTAATAGTGGCAAGATTTTGGCATTCTTACACCCGTGATAAAGATTTGGAGTTGTGAAATGAGTTTCATTGAAAATGTATTCAATTGTTCTATTTCACAAAGAAATGACCATAGGAAAACATAGTGTGCATGCTTGGAGCATAGGATAACTATTGTTTTAATTCAAGTATAAAGTTGATAAATCGAAACATTATAGAATGAATGATGTGTAATCAATATGGTGATTAAATAAAAGGTGTTTTATTTATATTCAAAAGTTTTGAGACCATATTGGATTCGATTATTCTTGTGTTTCACTTTGCATTTTTTGACTTCCCGAATAATAAAATTATTCAAACTATCCACAGTCGATCATACTTTGGAAGTATGTATTGAAGCTAGACTGTCATGAATGGGTATGTAGATTGTCTAAAGGTGTTTAGACATAGCACAAGTTTGATGCAGTATTCATGAGTACTCCTGTAATAATATTTGAGTATTGGACTAAACCCACGCTCATTTGAATCACTTCATGGATTTTATCATGAGTGATCATGAGACGATAATATCTTATATTCTTGAAACGGAGAGATATGAGTTGCAATTTACAAGTCAGTTACACATTGATGATGTGTAAACGCACCAATAACTTGGCGTTATAAAACATATCACTGTGTGTGATTTGATAAGTAAATAGAGCAAGCATATGAGTCAAATTTTATCCGTTCCTTTTACCCTAAGGGGAAAAGGCGATATCTGTGGGCCCTTCGATGATTTAGTGATGACAACCCTAAGCGCTTGGCTAAGCCAGGACTGATTTGATTTGTTCAATTAGTCAGTCGTCGTAAATCGAAAATCGGGAAACAACACATGAACAGAGAGAATGATTATAATCCATGTCTCAATTCATACGATATCTAGAATGGAGGAATAGATGGTCCTTTATCTAATGGACGCGTCATTGATTTATTTAGAGTTCGACAATGGCTTTTGAGAGCTACGATTGCTAATCGGATTTTGGAGTCCTACTTGCAATAATAGTTATTAGACTTATCCAAGTGGGAGACTGTTGGATTAGGTGTCTAAGCCCATAACTATAATTGGTAAGTACTTGACCCGATAGTAGCATTGTCCATTTCGGGTTGCCTTCATCAGGACAATTTGATAGGATGGATATTTGAGTAAGAGGTTATTTGTGATTTATTAATATATTATAAATACAATATATTAATTGAGAAATCATATTATTTAATTAGTATTGATCAAGAATTAATTTGGAATTACTTTAGTAATCAAAAGAGACTAATTAAATTAACGGGGACTCGTTAAGTGAATCAGGAATATTTATAGTTTGGACCGATGATCCATATTAATTAGGATGGACTAATTCGATGTGGGATTCCATGAATAGTTAGTCCATAAGGCCCATCATATGGATTATTGGATTGCTTAAAGGCTTATGTAAATGGACTAGGGTTTACAAGTTAAACCTTAGGAATTCCAAATTATATATATATATATATATATATATATATATATATATATATATATATGTAACCCTTTTAGCCAAAATGGTACCTAAGAGTGACATTACATGGATATGGATGATTTTGGTATCTAACTCTTACTCTCTCTCATTTGTTCTCCAACTGTTCATGATGTTTGTGACTTGTTTGAGGCACAACACTTGGGGTGTTAAGCTCTTAAAGGCCAAATTCAACAAGCTACAACAAGAGGTAATATTCTAAGTTGTTTTTTTATGTTTCAAGTATCAATATTGTATGCTAGTTGTAGGTTTCACGCTTTGGAAATTTTATTGCATGTATAACTAGAGAAAACTTAGATCCAAAGCTATTAGGGTTGTATGTGCACCATAGGAGTGTTATAGTACACAAAACCCAACAGTAACAAGTTAGGATCATTTATTAAGGAAAAGTATGGTGTGGATTTGACTCAAAGACATTTGAAAAACACTTATGGCAATCTTAAAGCCAAATACACAGGATGGTTATACTTGAAAAAATAAAACTGGAAACCTTTACAATCCTCAAACAAACACTTTTAACTTAATGAACGAGGAGTGGGAGGACTTTAAAAAGTATATATATATATATATATATATATATATGTGCGTGTGTGTGTGTGTGTATTTTGTATAGTTATTAAATATTCTTATACTACTTTTGTTACATTACTTGAGTTTAGGGACATGCCAAGGCCGCTTCCCTGAAAACTGTCCTATTATTGTTTCTAGAGCTTTGTTTATACCTCTTTGATGGAAACAATGCAACTGGTAATCTTGTCTATGCCACATCCCAAACACTATCGGGACATGGATCATATTCTTGTCATGTCCCACCACTACAGCTTATGGACACCCCTTCTATTAACACATATGAGGATGATTACTTTCCCCTTCATACTAGTGAGCCTTCTATTGCTTAATTTTCTATTGCATCACCTTCTGGTAACCCCAATAAAAGGGCTAAACCATCAACTCCTAGAGCTCGAGCTCATACCGCCTCACCTAATCCACCTTCTAGTGCCTCGCCTAAAGTGTAACACTCGGACATCATGTATTTTCCTTTTTGACCCAAAATATAAAATATGTTGCAATTTGGTCCTTACGCCAAGTGTACTTGGGGCGTACACTTAGCATAACTCATTTAAAATGGGTCGCGTGTTCAGGTGAGTATGTTGGGCATACGTAGCAAGTGAGAAAACCCTAATTTTTAGGGTTTGAGCACTATTTAAACATCATTATCCCTCAAAACCCTTCCCTCCATCAGCCTCCATCTCCCAAAAACATCCCTTGCAAACCCTAGTTCTTTGGTGTGTAATTTTTAGCTTGAAAAAAGTGTGTTCTTGTGCTTGTGAAGGAGGAAGAAGGTGGTAGATCATTTTGGAAGCTCATGGCAACTTAGATCCAGAAGTATCTCACCCTCAAGCATCCCTTGAAGGTATAAAGCTTGAAACCTGATGAATGTTTTCCTTGGATCTTGCTAGTTCTTAGGTTTTTATGCATTTTGGTCCCATAAATTTGGTGTTCATGAGTATGGCTTACTCTAAACCATAAGAGTTGTCATTTCAGACGTTTTAGAGTGCTAGAAACCATAAATATGTGATCTTGGTCCTTTTCTTCCCTCCATGCAAGAGTTATCATGCTTTGGTTTGGGTATTAAGTTAGGGTGTTGGCTTTTTGACTCCTTAGAGCCATGGGAAGTCATAAATTTGGAAACTTTATCAATTAGAATGATATTTAGAACTAGACATGAGCTTTGGACGTGAGATCTTAGTGGATTAAGCAGTTAATGAGGAAAATTGGATTCAGGCTGAGTACATTGGGCGTACCATGTGGTACGCTGAGCGTATTGGGCAAATGCCATGTAGTTTGGAGAGATCGCGACTACGCTAAGCATAGTGACTAAGTACGTTGGGCGTACTGAGTCTGTGTTGACCTCATTTGACTTTTTGACCTTGACTTTGACCAAGAAATTGTTAAAGTTTGACTTAGGGGCATTTTGGGAATTTCGAGTTGTAGTTTGAGATTAGGTTACTGTTTTGTTGTATATGGGACCTGTAGAGTTAGCATTTGGAGCAACATTCATTTCTGTTATCTTTCAGACTCAGAGGTGATTTTTCTCACTATACTTGTGGGTCTAAGGCACCAATGCCGACCCACTAGATTACGTATCCTGGTATATTAGATTGATGTTATGCTGGTTATATGATATACTGGTAGATTTGTATGATTACCAGTGTTACTAAGTATGTGTTAGATTTGTAGATTTATATGATTATCTATACTTGTTGGTTATTTATTATTATTGTATATGTCGACATGTTATGGTTTTTTGGGTTGAGGTAGTTCTGCTTTATGCTGAAGTTCAAGATACTCGGGGTGATCCAGATAGGTTGAAGTACCGAGAGGCGGTCTAGTCAGGTCGACGACCCATAAAGCGGTCTAGATAGGCTATAGGCCCTGCGAGGCGGTCTAGTCAGGCTGAAGGCTCATATATGCATGTTTTTATTTGTATGGTTGTGTGTGGTACTTGGGTGAACTCACTAAGATTTGGCTTACAATTTGATTATTATGGTTTCAAGTACTTCAAAGGGCAGGGGCAATGCGAAGGCTTGATCATGCATATCATCCTAGATTTTTTATGAGTTTATGATTTTGGGATACTCTAATTCATGTTCTGATATTTTAGAAACTACGATTTCTAGATATTTATGGTTTTTGGATGGTTTTTAAAATAAAAATTTTACCTTGATTTTTGGGATATTACATAAAGTTTCTATTACTGCTAACAAATTAACACTAGAGATGCAAAAATCTCTACGACATTTGACTCAAGTGTTGGATTAGATGTCTAAGCCCATAACTATAATTGGTATGTACTTGATTTGAACAACTCGCCGAGTTGTATGAACAACTCGCCGAGTTCATCTTCATCCGATGAACACTTTATGCTGTGACTCGCCGAGTTGTATGAACAACTCGTCGAGTCTGTTCTTGATCTAAGAAGATTGTCTTGAACTCGCCGAGTCAGGGCATTGACTCGCCGAGTTCCTTCATGAATGAGTTCGGCTTCCAACTCACCGAGTCCACCCCGGACTCACTATACTACTCGACAAAACAAAAAAGGGGAAAACCCGGGGACTCGCGTCTCGACTCGCCGAGTCCGATGAACGACTCGCTGAGTCGTTACCATGCAATTACTATATGGTCGATTCTGCTTGAATCCAGCTCATGCCATACATAGATCCGTGATCCTGGGGCTTGATTAACACGTAAAGTTTCCAACTTTACGTGTAAATAGACAACCATGAGGGTTTTAGGGTCCAAAATGCACCAAAAGGGTAGATCTAGGGCTTTCATGCAATATGGTTCCAAAAAGGCAGTAGATCTGAGCTCCTGGAGCTCAACCATGCCTAGATCTAAAGGTTAATCAGCTTATTACAAACCCTCAAACATACACAAACTTGGAAATGGTTCAAGAAGGACTTTAATGGAGCTATAAGGGACAATAAGCTTGAAGACAAGGGGGAAACCAAGTCATGCCTTAGGGAACACACTGAGATAGCTCCAAGATGCTTGACCACCTCTTCTTCTTCTTGATCTACTCTCCTTCCCACTCCAAAACTTCAAGAGAACACCAAATGCTTCAGACTCACAAAGAAACAAAGATTGAACGAGGTATAGGGATTTGAGGGTGAATGGGGGCGAGCTTGGGGCAGAATGAGGGTTTAAATAAGGTGCAAACCCCTGAAACTTAGGGTTCATCCAACAGCGGTGTGTAACAGCCCGAATTTCCAGGTCTCTTTATTGTTTATGATTTTGGTGTTTTGAGAGGGGACTCGGCGAGTTGGAGCTCAGACTCGCCGAGTAGGGACGCGATTCTGGACGCGAGATTCGCCTGGACTCGGCGAGTCCAGGATATGGACTCGGCGAGTCCGCGTTGTTTAATGAAACCCTAATTTCTCGGGTTTGGTACCTATTTAAAGGGCCTTATGGCCGTCATTTGTACCCAGCATTCCATAGAGAGAAACCCTAGAGTGATTTAGCGATTTGAGAGAGAGAAAGGAAGCATTTCTTGACCTTTGTGTGTTGTTTAGCAAAGAAGAGGGAAGTCCTAGCCAAGAGGAAGCAAAGGAGGTTGCTATTCTGTGGATTTGAAGCTTAGATCATCGATCTAAAGGTATGATTTCGGCTCATCTTCTGTTTTGTGAAGTATATTTAGATTTAGGGCTTCTTGTGGCCTTTGTTGGGTTGATTTGATGGTCAAATAGTCCCTTGCTAGTGATGAGGCTTTGGATCTGGATCCATAGAGGTCCAGAGAGCCTCATTCATCAAGCTTTATGAAGAACAATGGAGGTTATGACCTTGAGTTGTGATATTTGTTGATAATTCTTCATATATGGACATTTAGAGGTTGTATGTACACCAAGTTTGGGGCTTTACGTGATGAATCAGTCTAGGAAGGCCAGATCTATGAATTGTTGGAGCAGATCTAACCTTAGAAGCGAGTTTGAGTGACTGCATGGTATGGACTCGCCGAGTCCGATGAGCAGACTCGGCGAGTAGCTTGAAGATTGCCTTGAGTTCGCTCAGTGAGTGGTCCAGACGAGTCATAGGTTGACTCAGTGAGTCAGGGTGAGTTAGAGAGGGTTGACAGGTGGACTAAGTCGAGCTGGGACTCGCCGAGTTGTTCTTGAGACTCGGCGAGTTGAGTCGGGGTGGCCCCGCGATTCTTCCAGGTGGAACTCGTCGAGTCAGGGGGAGTACTCGACGTGTATGAAGGGAATCCTAGAGAGTTGGTGAAAACGTCTAGACTCGCCGAGTTGCCCTTGTGCACTCGCCGAGTCCGGTCAAAGTTGACCGTTGACCAGAGTTGACCTGTGTTGACTTCTTAGGGATAGTCAACCTTAGAGATAAAAAGTGTTAATAAGAGATGTATGATGTTATAGGGAGATTGTAGCTCGGAGGATAGAGCACGAGTGATTTCGGGATTTGCTAGCTATCGATATTCACGAGGTGAGTCTTCTCACTATACTGTACCCGGAAGGGTTTGATTGTGTGACCGGAAGGTTGGTTATGATATGAGACATATGTGTTATATGTGATAAGTTAATTGTTATATGTGCTATGTATGATATGTTTAATGTGGGCCGGAAGGCATTATGATATGGGCCGGAAGGCGAATATGTCATGGGCCGGAAGGCATTGTAGTGTGGACCGAAGGGTTGGCGTGGGTAGGACCGGAAGGTTTACCCAGCAGGAACGGAAGTCCCCTGAGACACATGGACCGGAAGGTCAGGGCCTGGAAAGGCGTATGTGCGTAAGTTGTATTTTGGGGAACTCACTAAGCGATTATGCTTACAGTTGTTGTGTATGTGTTTCAGGTACTAGCGAGGACCGTGGGAAGGTGCCGGCCTGATCTGTACACACTGATAGATGATTTATGATCTTGGGATTCATATGATTTGTATTATGATATGACACGTTGAATGTTTATGCCTTGTTTTGGATGAAAATACTTCCTTTTGAAATGAAAAAAAAAATTGTTTAAAAATTGCCGTTGTTACAAATTGGTATCAGAGCCTTGGTTTGAGGGATTCGGGTACACCTTCGGGCGTAACTGAACTCAAACCGAGGACTTGAGGAAAACTTTTAAAATAAAGACATAAAATCTTTATAAAGTAATCGTGGTAAACAAGAATGAAGCAGTGTGTACGATCAGCCAGCGCCCTAACGGTAAAGATCCCCAAAATACTCTTACAATGTTGTATTAAGAGATATGATATGATATGAATTGTTATGCATGCTAGAAGACTAGGTATTCATGATAGGACTAGAGTGGCCTAATATGTGATGCCTTAGTCTAGGGAAGTCTGTTGCTATGAGATGCTGTGATAGCGAGCGGGTAGTTAGTGCATAACAAGAGTAGAGTACTCACGATCCGGGGTTTGGGGAGGAGAACTTGGGATGAATGCTGATGCGGTGTGGTCGGTAGTATTGGGCCCGTCTACCGAAGACACCGGGTCAGTGGGCAACCCAAGTAGGAATCCCTAGGTATCGGAGACTGAGTAGGGTTGCGTTATCGAGTACGATTATGCTCGATAGAGTCTCTGATAAGTTCTATGTTGTATTTCAGAGGCATCATGGTTGGACCACGCCACAGACCGAGTACGAGCAGTGTGAGTGACGAGGAGATTCGTCAGATGATTCATGAGGAGGTGGCTGCGGCGATCCGGGCCGAGATTCTGGAGATGTTTGGGTCTATTAAGACCACTTTGATGGAGACCTTTGATGAGCGTTACGCCGCGTTGACTGAGGCTGCAGCTGCTGCAGCTACCGCAGCTGTGGCCGCTGCCAGGCCACAGGGAGGTGACTCGTTGCTGTTTCGGGAGTTCAGCAACACGAAGCCACCTGAGTTTGACGGGACGCAGGATCCGATCGCTGCTATGAGGTGGATTGCTGATATCGAGGGATGCTTCAACACTTGTTCATGTCCGGAGCATCTGAGGGTACGGTTCGCCTTGAACCAGCTCCGTCTGGGAGCGAAGAATTGGTGGAAGTTCGTGACGGCGAACTTCACTTTGGCAGAGATTTCAGCTGTGTCGTGGGAGAGGTTTACCTCTATGTTCAGAGACGAGTACGTTCCGCCGGTGGAGAGGGAATGGTTGGTTCAGGAGTTCTTGACCCTCAAGCAGGGTACTGATTCGGTTACGGTGATCACGCAGAAGTTTCATGAGAGGGCGATGTTCTGCCCCGAGCAGGTGTCCACAGAGCAGGCTCGGATGAGCCGGTATTTGGGTGTGTTGAGGAGGGATATCCGGGAGTTCGTGTCGAACTCCACATATCATACCTTTGCTGAGCTTCAGGCGAATTCCAGGAAGCGCGAGATCGAGTTGGAGACCCAGGCCAGGGAGGATGCCGAGTCTCAACGGGTGGATCGGCGGCCGGCTCAGTCTCAGTCGGCAGCCAAGCGGACTAAGTCCGCCGATTCGAGGACGGGAGGTCCGAAGGGCCGCACTTGCGGAAAGTGCGGCAAGGGTCACGAGGGGACATGTCGGTCTGGTGCTTGTTACAAGTGTGGCAAGGAGGGGCACATCGCTAGGGATTGCCCCAAGGGGTTTATGGTTTGCTTTCATTGCAACCAGACCGGCCATCGGAAGGCAGAGTGCCCTCAGCTTCTTCAGGGATCTGCACCTGCTGCCAGGGCTACTGAGACTCGACCAGTGAAGGCCGAGGCCCCGAGGGCTCGTGGGAGAGCCTTTCAGCTGACTGCGGAGGAGGTCCGCGCTGCGCCCGATGTTGTGGCAGGTATGCTTTATTTCATGTATTTATTTTGATGTTGAGATATTATGCTTATGCTATGATATGCGTAGGTACTTCCTTGTGAACTCTGTACCTGCTTTAGTGTTATTTGACTCGGGTGCGAGTCGGTCTTTCGTATCTTTGGCCTTTAGTCAGCAGATCGGTGTTAGTCGTGAGCCGTTGAGTCGGCCTCTGAGAGTTTCTATAGCAGATGAGAGAGTGATTTGTGCCACGGAGGTTCTCCAGAGATGTGTGTTAGAGATTTTCGGGGTTGAGTTTCCGATTGATCTGATTCCTATTGCGATGGGTGATGTCTGTGTCATTGTGGGCATGGACTGGTTAAGCCGATTTGGTGCAGTCATCGACTGTGAGCGTCAGCTGGTGACCATACGAGACCCTAGTGGGGGAGTTCTTTCAGTGTACGACGAGGGTACACGTTCTGGATCAGCTTTTTGTTCGGCCGCTAGGGCGAGGCAGTGTCTACAACAGGGCTATAAGGGTTTTGTGGCGTATGTGATGGATACGCGGGTGGCTTCCGAGAGACCGAGTTCAGTTGAGGAGGTTCCGGTGGTGCGTGAGTTTCCAGATGTTTTTCCCGAGGAGTTGCTGGGTGTACCTCCTGTGAGGCAAGTGGAGTTTGGTATTGATTTGGTTCCGGGGGCCGCGCCTATCGCTAAGGTGCCTTATCGTCTTGCACCTCCAGAGATGCAAGAGTTATCCTCGCAGCTTCAGGAGTTGCTGGGGAAGGGATTCATTCGGCCGAGCAGCTCGCCGTGGGGAGCACCTATTCTGTTCGTCAAAAAGAAGGATGGTTCACACCGGATGTGCATTGATTACCGGGAGTTGAACAAGCTAACGGTCAAGAACCGTTACCCGTTACCGAGGATCGACGATTTATTCGATCAGTTGCAGGGAGCATCTTGGTTTTCCAAGATCGATTTGAGGTCGGGATATCATCAGGTGAGAGTGCGGGATGAGGACGTCCAAAAGACAGCGTTCAGGACGCGATATGGGCATTATGAGTTTGTGGTGATGCCTTTTGGGCTCACCAATGCCCCGGCTGTGTTCATGGATCTCATGAACAGGGTATGCAGGCCGATGTTGGATCGGTCGGTGATTGTATTTATCGATGATATTCTGGTGTATTCGAGATCTAGAGAGCAGCATGAGGAGCATTTGAGGGAGGTCCTTGGGGTTTTGAGATCGGAGAAGCTTTATGCAAAGTTCTCCAAGTGTGATTTCTGGTTGCGGGAGGTTCAGTTCCTAGGACATCTCGTTAACCAGGAAGGGATTCTGGTCGATCCGGCCAAGGTTGAGGCAGTGATGAGTTGGGAGGTGCCGAAGTCACCATCTGAGATCAGGAGCTTCCTTGGGTTGGCAGGATATTATCGGAGATTTATCAAGGATTTCTCCAAGATCGCAGTGCCGCTCACCAGATTGACCCGGAAGGGTGTTGCATTCTCATGGGGTCCCGAGCAGCAGACCTCCTTTGAGACACTTCGCCAAAGGTTGTGCGAAGCCCCGGTATTAGCTCTCCCGGAAGGGATGGATGATTTTGTAGTATATTGTGATGCATCGATTTTGGGGCTGGGTGCGGTGTTGATGCAGAGGGGACATGTGATAGCATATGCATCGAGGCAGCTGAAGCCTCATGAGACGAGATATCCCACGCATGATCTAGAGTTGGGGGCAGTAGTGTTCGCCCTCAAGATTTGGCGTCACTACTTGTATGGGGTTCGGTGTACGATATACACGGACCATAAGAGTTTGAAGTACTTGATGGATCAGCCCAACCTAAATATGCGTCAGAGGAGGTGGTTGGATGTGGTCAAGGATTATGATTGTGAGATCCTGTACCACCCAGGCAAGGCTAATGTGGTAGCCGATGCGTTGAGCCGCAGGGCGGAGAGCACTCCACTACGAGATGTATGTTTGAGATTGACCGTGATAGCACCGATACTGGATGCCATTCGTGGGGCACAGGCCGAGGCTGTGCAACCGGAGATGCAGAAGAAGGAGCGGGTCGTTGGGTTGGTTTCAGAGTTCGTTACGGATGGGCGAGGGCTTATGACCTTTCAGGGTCGGATTTGGGTACCGTTTGTGGGCGGTACCCGTATTACTTTGATGGAAGAGGCTCATCGGTCGAAATTTTCGATCCATCCGGGGGCCACGAAGATGTATTTGGATTTGAGGAAAGAGTATTGGTGGCCCTGTATGAAGAGGGACGTCGCTTGGTTTGTTGAGAGGTGCTTGACCTGCCGTAGGGTCAAGACCGAGCACCAGAGACCGCATGGCAAGTTGCAGCCATTGGAGGTTCCCGAGTGGAAGTGGGAACAGATCACCATGGATTTCATCACCAAATTGCCGAGGACTGCCAGAGGAGTTGATGCAATTTGGGTGATTGTGGATAGGTTGATGAAGAGCGCTCACTTCCTTGCCATCAGTGAGAGTTCTTCAGCGGAGAAGTTGGCGGAGATATATGTGAGGGAAGTGGTATCTCGGCATGGGGTGCCGATCTCGATTGTTTCGGACCGTGATGTGCGTTTCATTTCCAGATTATGGAAGAAATTTCATGAGGAGTTAGGTACTAGATTGCATTTTAGTACCGCGTATCATCCCCAGACAGACGGCTAGAGCGAGCGGACGATTCAGACGCTTGAGGACATGCTTCGAGCGTGTGTATTAGATTTCGGGGGTAGCTGGGATGCGTATTTACCCTTGGCAGAGTTTTCCTACAACAACAGCCATCATTCGAGCATTGGTATGCCACCCTTTGAGCTGTTGTATGGTAGGAGGTGTCAGACCCCCATTTGTTGGGGAGAGGTTGGGCAGAGAGTGATGGGCAGTACAGAGATTGTGCTTCAGACGACAGAGCAGATTCAGCAGGTCATATAGAGGTTATTGACCGCCCAGAGCCGACAGAAGAGTTATGCAGACAGACGCCGGTCCGAGCTTGAGTTTCAGGTCGGCGACTTCGTTCTCCTGAAGGTCTCTCCTTGGAAAGGAGTGATTCGATTCAGGAAGAGGGGCAAGTTGGGGCCCCGGTATATTGGGCCATTTCGTGTGATTGCGAGGGTAGGCCGGGTAGCCTATCGTTTGGAGTTGCCAGCAGCGTTGGGGCAGATCCACGACACTTTTCATGTGTCGCAATTGAGGGAGTGTATAGCCGATGAGTCGACAGTGGTTCCATTAGAGGATATTCAGGTGGATGCGAGCCTGAATTATGCCGAGAGGCCAGTGGCCATCAGGGATCGGAAGATCAAGGTTCTGAGGAACAAGGAGGTACCTCTGGTGTTGGTTCAGTGGCAACACCGGAAGGGATCGGAGATGACCTGGGAGCCGGAGCGCGAGATGTGGGAGCAGCATCCGGAGCTGTTTTCAGAGCGAGACTTCGAGGGCGAAGTCTAGTTCTAGTGGGGGAGAATTGTAATAGCCCAAATTTCCAGGTATCTTTATTGTTTATGATTTTGGTGTTTTGAGAGGGGACTCGGCGAGTTGGAGCTCAGACTCGCCGAGTAGGGACGCGATTCTGGACGCGGGATTCGCCTGGACTCGGCGAGTCCGCGCTGTTTAATGAAACCCTAATTTCTCGGGTTTGGGACCTATTTAAAGGGCCTTATGGCCGTCATTTGTACCCAGCAGTCCATAGAGAGAAACCCTAGAGTGCTTTAGCGATTTTGGAATTAAAGGAACTGATTAAAGGAACATGGGCTGTTTTGCAAATCATTGATAGTTGTGAAACTGGGCTCTTAGACTCCTTGGATAGGAGTGGACGAAAATTATAGGGTGACCCTATAATTTTTCGTCCAAGGCCTTCCAAAGAGAAGTCCATGGGCTACTTAGGCCTTAAGCAAGGAATTAGGGTTTTCACCTGCAAACCCTAACTTTAGGACTAAGCCACCTCATGTATAAAAGGGATCTAACCCTTAGATTTTCGGTCCTATGCCTAAGAACCCTAGTGGAGCCGATTTCTAAGAACCATTCCTTCCTCTCCCATCTCATCCTCTTGCTAGTGATGTTTTTGAGCCATTAGAGGTGCAACATTTGAGGCACTACGCTTTCAAGAGTCAAGGATCTACAAGGGGTAATTGTTATTACTACATAACAAGTAAGGTAAACATCAAAACCCTTTTATTATGTGATTTTTGAATTATATATGCTAGATCTAGGGTTTTGCTTTGGAATTCAATTTGCATGTTCAACTTGTGAAAAACTTAGATCCAAAGCAACTAGGGTTGCATTATCACATAACATGTAGTTATGCTCATAACACATCATCAAGGGCCTATAATTACACAAATATTAAGATGATGGATCGAGATGACTGATATAATTTTTAGGAGTTTTAAAGGATGGAAAGATTATTCATTAGGTTTATGTTCTTATGTTATTTGGTATTGTAATTTGGTTGATGTTATGTAATTTGGTACTTGAATTTTAGTTAAAGTTATGGTATTTGGTACTTGAATTTTAGTTAAAGTTATGTTATTTGGTACTTGAATTTTAGTTGAAGTTACGTTATTTGTTATTTGATACTTGAATTTTAGTTAAAGTTCAATTTAAATTTCTACTTGTGTTGATTAATATGTTCCTAATGGATCATGACAAGAAGATACTTCTCATAATTCTTATGTACTTGTATGTCCGCTATTTTTGGAAGAAGGGTGTGAAACGAGTGCGGGACAACGATTCAAAAATAACGGGACATGAATACATGTTAGAGTTATTGGAACGTAATCATCAACATTGTTTTGAAGTACTACGCATGTCCCGTGAATCTTTTGTGCGACTATGTATCCACTGAGGAAAAGATGGCTATGTTTTTTATGATGATCGGTCATAACCAACGTTACATGATTATCAAGCGAAGATTTCAACACTCAAAGCAAACAATTAATAAATGTTTTCATGAAGTGTTGGACAAAATGCTGCTTTTCACACATGACATTATAATACCAACTTCTTTTAATCTGAACCCAAACATTTTGGGACATAATAGGAGGTTATGACGGGTTTTCAAAGGAGCAGCTGGTGAACTTGATGTCACTTTGATACATGGTGTTGTCCCTGCTAAGAAACAAGATTTATATAGAGGTAGGGAAAAGGCAATTGTTACCAAAATGTATTGGCAGTTTGTGACTTCAACATGATGTTTACGTTTGTTGTGGCCGGTTGGGAAGGGGTAGCACATGATCCTAGAATATTATCAGAAGCATTAGAAAATCCACATGCACCATTCCTATTTCCACCGTCAGGTAGGTTTATGGTTATTTAAATAGTTGTATCTTAGTTTGAAAACTGATTGATTGATTTTTTTTTTTTGCATTTTTACAGATAAATATTATCTTTGTGATGTCACGTATGTACAAGCTCGAGGATTTATGGCCCCGTATCGTAATGTGAGGTATTGACTTGGAGATTTTCTTCAAAGACGTGTATCAACAAATAAAGAAAAATTTAACTATACACATGCAAAACTTTGGAATGTCATTGATTGTGCTTTTGGTTTCTTGAAAGCATGATTCTATATATTGAAGAGGATGACATCATTCTTGTTGGTTACACAAATAAACATGACTCCTGTATGTTTCGCGCTTCATAATTTTATAAGTAGAGAGGGAATGAGTGATGAGTATTTTGCATGATATGATGAACCAAATGTCTTGTTTCGAAATAACAATGTGCTCGTTAATGACGATGAAGACGAGATTCCAACACATGGTATTGCAATGGACCATGAATATATGACCCAATTACAGGATGAAATTGATGAGCAGTTGATGCAAAATATGGATTAAAAATTATTAAAATTTGGTTGTATGAATTTTATTTCAAATTGTTATTGTAAGACTAATTTAGTCGTATGAATTTTATTTCAATGTTTTAAAACAAAAATTATTAAATTTTCTATGTTGAAAAATATTTTTCAGTTTGTAAAATTTGTTTATTTAAATTTCAATTTACTACAGCAGTCTGCAGATGTTAAAAAAACAAACATATTTATTATTACAGACTGCAATCGTTTGGTCCGCCTATTATGTTGTAGAGATTTGCAGAGGTGATCCGCAGACTTCATGTATTTTGACTTTGAAAAAACAAACAACACCTACGAGTCATATTTTTTTTAAAGTATTTTTTATCCATGTTTTTAATTGTTTTCTAATAGGAATAAGAGAGGCAAAAAAATGGTTTCAACGGATGAAAAGTCATCTCATGTATAACTATTTGTAATTGCATTTTCTCTTTAGTTTCTTGTTAGTGTCTTTTTTATAAAATTTAGTTGTTCAAAAAAAAAGTTTTTTTTTTCATTCTAATCATATTTGTCTTTTAAGTTTTGCTACACATACGGTGCTTAACCGGATGTCGTTTCTAAAAATCTTATTAGGTGTCGTCGTATATAAGGTTTATATCTTCTTACTCTTTTAATAATGATGTCATCTATATTAGTTGTTTTTCTTTATATTAATTCAAAAAAGGCGATTTCGAAATAATTAAATTACTTGAAAATAATTATGAATAGAACTTAGGGGCTAAAACAGGCAAAAAAAGGAAAACTCAATTTGAGAAGAATATGAATTAAAGATAAAAAAAATTATTTTATCAAAGTGAAGGGATTTGATCCGCCAATTTCAGAAAGCTGCATGAAGACTTGTGGGTTTTGTGTGCTTCTCGTGTAGCAGCGGATTTGGTTTGCCAAATGCAGCCCATTTTTTTTACCCATTAAACCCTTGAAGCCCAACCTAAATTGTGCATGTTGGTGTGCATGTATGTATGCGTTTGGTAGGGGCGAAGTTACGATTTAAAAATAAGGGCGACAACTTACATCATATCATGATAATATACTAAAATAAAATATAATATTATATCTTAATAAAATAGTAGGTCTAAAATTTTAAAAGAAAAAATCACAAAGAATTAAAAACTTGTCTCCATAAAACTCAATCTTCAATTCAACTAACTATAAGCATCAACTCTTATTTATCCATTAATCTGCAAGGATTAAAATAATTAGTTAGAACTAGGAATGACAAAAAAGCCTAAATCCGATGGGAAAACCCGAAACCCATTCATTTCGGGTCGGGTAACGGGTTATTATCGACTTCAGAGCAGTAAATGGGTTATCCTCACTCCGCCCCGATTTTATATATATATATATATATATATATATATATATATATATATATATATATATATAGGGAGAGAGAGAGAGGGAGAGAGAGAAGTAAGTTCAAATAAAAATAGTGAATAGTATGAAAACGTAAAAACATTATATTTATGTTATTATTCTGTAGTGAATGTTGTATATGTGTTTTTTTGAAGTAATTCTAATATTAATATTAACGTTTGATTATTCATATATTCATTAAAATGTTATTATTCTATTATAAATTTATGTATGTGTATTTTTGTAGTGATTTTAATTTTAGCTTTAACATTTGCGTATTCATTTATTCATTGCTGACTAATAACATAGAGTTGTGCATACAAAATTCATTGCAAAATAATAACCTAAAAATAGTGTTATTACGTTTTCACACTATTTATAATTTTTATTTGTACTATCTCCTATATATATATATATATATATATATATATATATATATATATATATATATGTGTGTGTGTGTGTGTGTGTATTCAAATCCTATTAGTACTTTTAGTATTTTTCTCAAGAATCATTTTAGATTAATAAAATAGTAAACAATATCATTATCATAGAACCAAGGTAAAGAAATTGTATCAATACATCAAAAAATCAGAATAAAACACAAATGCGGAATTGAGTGGTGTGTACTCTGCAATCATCCCGAGCTCTTCCCTCAGGAACTAGATGTACATCAAACATAAACTGAAAACTGTAAACACAAAGCTTAGTAAGTTCCCCAAATACCACATACAATACATACATAAATAAACATATAATTGGCCCCACCCTTCATCGAGCCCCGCCCATCATCGAGCCCTTATCAGTATACAAATCCGTCAGTCACCGGGCCCCGTCCGACATATATATAAACATGTAAACATATAAACACATAACACATGCAATAATCATGAAGACACACAACATACAAAATGGTCATTGGGCCCCACCCGTTAAGCATAAGAATACATAACACATGCAAGAGTCACACAAACATCTAGCATCCTAACATAACAAAATCATGGGCCGACATTGGTGCTTTCGACTCGCTAAACATGGTGAGGAAACTCACCTCACACCGCTGAATCTCACAGATAAGTCTCTGGCTGTTGGCCTGCTAAAATCTCGACGTTATCAATCACAAATAAGATCTAATTAATAATTGGGTCCCAACTCATAATAAAATTCTAAACTAGGGTAAAAAACTTTACCCATCTTGGCCCAAAGCCTAGGCCCAATCCAATTATCCAAAAGCCCAAATTCCAAAATAATCACTCTATACCCAATTATGGCTCAGTTTTCCAAATTGAGCTCAAATCTCTTTCATGGGCCTTCGACCAAAAGTCCACTAACATACCAACAACCCGACAATAGAATTATGATGGCCCAATCAGGCCCAAGACAACCCAAAGTCTAACATGGCCCAATAACGAGAAGCCCACATCACTAAAGCCCATTTCTGAGTACGCGGTGCGTTCTCAGCTTGTACGCTAAGCTTACTCGCTTTAGGGCTTGTACGCGACGTGTACGAGCTTGTACGCCCAACGTACTCCTCTATTTGGCCAACCTTCCTTTTCCATCTCTTAATCGATTAAGACTTCATTCCAAACTCATATCTGACTTCCTTAAGGTGGCTTGTCATGTAAAGTTGGAAACTTTACGTGCATGCATGGCCTAATGTAGCTCTTGAGCTCAAAAGAGCTTAATAGATGACTTAACACATGCATGAGGCCAAAACCACCATAAATTTTGCACCTTTATGCTTAAGAAACTCTTAATATGCCTAGATCTAAAAGGACAAGCCCCATAAACGACTTTAACTCACCAAACCAACCTAAAAGGGACTAAAAAGCATAAAACCATAACATGAGGAGATTTAAGCATACAAAGATCAAGGTTGAGGCTTTATACCTTCTTACAACTGAGGAAGGTGCCTAATCTCTAGACTCACAAGCTTAAGCTCCAACAAAGCTTTTTCACCAACTCCTTCTTCTACCAAAGGCACCAACTAACCAAAGATACACCCAAAATGTCAAGAACACTAGAAGATGCTATTAGGGTTCGAGATTAGCATTTTAGGGCAATAGAGGTTGATAAAAAGGCCATCTCTTGGGACTTAAGGTGGTTATATAAGGTGCAACACCCTAAAAGTAGGGTTTCATTAAACCCCTCCTATGCCTTGTGTAACCTTCGTACGCCCATCATACGAGGTTCGAACCCGCGACCCGCTCTCCCCATTAGTATGCTAAGCGTACACATGTGCTACGCCCCACGTACTAGCTTCTCAGCTAGTATGTTAAGCATACCCTATGGTACGCCCCACATACTTACCTCAAGGACAAAAAATGCAATATTTAAAATCACAAGGGCAAAAAGGATACATATGCATTCAAGCGTTACACTTCTCCCCCACTTGAATCAGACTTCATCCTTGATGTTCGTTGCCCCAAATAACTCCGGATAATGCTCCCTCATCTCATCTTCCGGCTCCCAAGTCCACTCTGAACCCTTTCGATGCTGCCACTAAACTTCTACTAACTCAACAACCTTGTTCCTCAAGGTTTTCGTCTTCCGATCAACAATCGTCACCGGCCTCTCAATATAATTCAGGCGGTCATCCACCTGAATGTCGAACATGTAACGCCTGTGTTTGTAGGCTAGGAACTAATGATGATGTAATAGTCTAGGTTAACCTTTGTAGCCCGTTTCGAAATAATAAAAATGTATTATTTGGGTATTATGTGTTTTGTGCTTAATTGTGTGACTTAAATGAATTAAGGATAAAAATAAGCGTCATAATAAAATGTTAGATAAACCTGATATCTATACCTAAAGAGGTAGTGGTCAAGACAAGGATTTTGGGTATATAAAGAATGCCAAAATCCGAGTTATAACGAAGAAGTTATGATCTGTCGAAGTTTCACAACTAAACCGACATGACACTGTATGCCGTAAAAAGTGAATTTACGATGGAATGTTTTTTAGCCTTGGTGATCTAAACAAAAGTCGTAGAATACGTTAAACCGAGAGCGTGCATAAAAAGAACGTCCAAATCTGACTTCATATGAGGAAGTTATGATTTTTCTAAGTTTCAGCTTAGCACTATGCAACCCAAAACTCGATATTTAGATCAAGTGATTTCTAGCTGAAACAATCTAAACGAGAATCAAGGATCTCGTCGATAGTAGTGCAACGGTAAAAAGACAGATGAAAACGGAGGTCAGATGAAGGAGTTATGAATTAACAACGGAGTTTTCCTGTCCCGACCTACTAAAAATAATATAATAAAAATAAATCAAAATTAGCCGACGAAGTCTAAATGAAAGTTATAGAGCATAATCTCACCTATGCGTGCATATAAAGGACGTCGAAAACGGAGCTCGTATGCGAGAGCTTTGAATTTTTGAAGTTCACGGCACGAACTTCCACCACTGTCAGAGTTCACGACGTGAACAGGTGATAGACGCTTCCAGAGTAAGTGGCCTGATGAAGAACGCCATGACCTATGCAAAACCAAACTCACAACGTGAACATTTGAGGTTCACGACGTGAATTCAGGATTTCATCCCTCTAAATAGAAATTGAAGGGCAGCCGATTTTGGTTGCTACTTTCTTATTCTCTGACTCCCTATACCCTCTCTAGCTGTCTTGAAGTACCCTCGAAGCCCCGATATCATCCCGACACCTGAAGCGGGTCCCGAAGCTCCGAAGATTCTGAGAAGAAAAGAGTTTTAAGCCGAAGCTCTGCCCACGAGAAACCCGGTTTGTGGAGATATCCCGGTTTCATCAAAGAATACTACTTGAGGAGTCGTAGTGTTGTCCGATAATCGTCTTATCAAGTGAATGTGTAGTTACTTTCACCTTACACATAAATATGAACTATTTGTTATAAAATAATACATGATATGTGTGTGTGTGTGTGTGTATATATATATATATATATATATAGGGTTAGGTTATTTTGTTTTCACTATCTATTGTGTGCATGCATGATTGACTATGGACCAATTATTTTAGTTATTTTAAGAAAGTAATTAATGCATATTACATGTTGAAGATATAATGGGTATTAATTACATCTTCAACATTTAATATGCATTAATTACTTTCTTAAAATGACTAAAATGATTGGTCCAGAATCAATCATACATGCACACAATAGATAGTGAAAACATTTGAACCTAACTCTCTCTCTCTCTCTCTCTCTCTCTCTATATATATATATATATATATATATATATATATATATATATATATATATATATATAGTTTGTTTTTTTACTTGAGATGGATATTGAATGAATGTTTTATACAGGTATTTAAATGATTTAAACGATATATGTAATTTATACCTACAAATATGTTGGGTAGAACATGGATAATGAAATAGTTGGTGTGTGAGGAAAGATGAGTTTGAGGATGAGACGAAAGATGATATAGATAATGAGATGAGGGTGACAGGTGAAAAATATCTGAAACGTTTACCCGAAACGGTGGCCACGTCATTCATCAGAGTAGGGATGACAACCACGGACTATTCTAGACAGTCCAGTGGAACACTAGCAGGCTCACAACTTGTAGGTGTTGTGGAGTTGATGTTCACCAGTGTACTCTAAAAACCCATGGACCTGTATTACGAGAGGAGTCTCAAAAACGATACTGTCAATAAACGAGATAAACCTTTGTAACTATGGATTTAGTGCCTGTTGAGAAAACCCTGGCAACGATGGATTTCGTGCCGATTCCTTGGGATAATCCTTAGGAATAAATGAACGAGGAATAGCTGATTCTTTGGGTAAATCTCTAAGAAATAAAAGGAGATAATGGGGGTGGGTAATTGGGTTGATTGTTTGATGATTGCAATTAATATAATTATTTATTGTGGGTTGAAAACCCTATATGCTCTCCAGGCTCCTAAACCTGACCCACTCAGTTTTATTTGTATTACAGGTAGTGGTGCGGGAGCATAAGTTGGATGAATAATCAAGTTATTTTGTTTATAGGCATGTAGTTGTATATAACTGTTGTAGCGCTTATAATGTGCCGTTTATGCTTTTGGTCTGTATCAGAACATGACATCCCGAGTTTTGTTATATATGAAAATAAATTTCTTAAGAAATGATTTGATAAATTTTATTTTATTATATTTTGTTTTGGGAACAAATTCCGCAACTCTTTTAATCAAATGATTACTCTGAAATTATTTTAAAAAACATAAATTAAGTCGGTCTTTTCTGGCCATGATTTTTGTTATGTCACACAACAGTACCACTGCGGAATCATCCACTAAGCACTTCCGCTGCTGAGAGACATGGAACGTGCTATGAATCTGACTGAGCTCCTTTGGAAGATCCAAGCGATATGTAACCTGAACCACCTGAGCCAAAACCATAAAAGGACCAATATACCTATGGCCCAGTTTTCTACTCTTACTGAATTGGATGACACATTTCGAAGGTGACACCTTTAGGAGAACCATATCCCCCACCTGGAACTCTAAGTGTGACCGACTCCTATCAATAGAACTCTTCTGCCAACTTTGAGTTGTCTGGAGCCTAGTCTGAACCTGTTGAATCAACTCAGTGGTCTTGAGTACCACCTCGGCACTCCCCATAACCTGCTGACTGCTTCGCCCCAACAAATCGGAGTCCTTCATTTCCTCCTGTAGATCATCTCAAAATGAGGTCAATTAATGTCGGCATGATAACTGTTGTTATAAGAACATTCAGCTAACAAAAGATACATATCCCAAATCCCAAAGTCCAAAACTCACGCCCGCAACATATCCTCAATGGTCTGAATAGTCCGGTCACTCTAAACGTTGGTTTGCAGATGGAATGTTGTGCTGAAATGGAGACGAGTGCCCAACTCGTCATGAAACCTTTTCCAATACTTGGAAGTAAACAAGACATCTCTATCAGAAACCACCCAAACCAATACCCCATGACGTGCCACATTCTCCCTGTATAAATCTCAACAAATTTCTTTGTAGAAACACTCTCCTGAATCGGAATGAAATGAACGCTCTTGGTCAACCGATCCACAATGACCGAGATCGAATCCAATCTGCTCACAATCCGGGTTAACTTCATGATGAAATCCATGGTAATATCCTCCTATTTCCACACGGGAATATCCAACGGTTACATCTTGCCGTGAGGTCACTGATGCTTGGCCTTCACTTTCCTACAAGTCAAGCACCGCTCCACAAACCAAGCCACATCCCGCTTCATGTAGGGCCACCAATAATCAGGACGAAGATCTTTATACATCGTCGTCACCCCGGGATGAATGGATAATCTAGACTTGTGCACCTCCTCCATCAGAACCTGATGCACGTCGCCCTAATATGGGACCCAAACCCTCCGATGAAGAGTCAACAACTCACGACTATCATAATCGAAGGAAGCCACCTGACCCACAATGTAACGCTTGTAGATCCGGGCTAGTCTAATTAGAGGCAATAAGTGTCGAAAATGACGTTTCGGAAAAATATTATTTAGAATAAATAATCTTAACCAAGTTGTAGAATATATCTCAAGGGTTCCGTACATATAAAGAACGCCGAAATACGAGTTATAACGAAGAAGTTATGATTCGTCGAAGTTTTTCGGCAAAACCGGCACGACACCGGGAGACGTAAACAATGAATTTACGTTGGATGACTTTTTAGCCTTGGTGATCTAAACAAAATTTTTAGTATACGTTAAACCGAGAACATCCATAAAAAGAACGCCCAAATCTGACTTCATATGAGGAAGTTATGATTTTTCTAAGATTCGGCTTAGCAGTGCACGACCCGAAACTCGAATTTTAGTTCGAGCGGTTTTTGGCTTACGTGACCTAAATGAGAGTTGAAGATCTCATTAATAGGAACTCAACGGTAAAAATATAGACAAAAACGGAGTCCGTATGAAGGAGTTACGAATTCTTCGTGGTCATTTAACAGTCTAAACGCCTCCTACTATTAAATATGAGATCGGTCGGGAATTAGCTGACGGAGTCTAAATAAAAGTTGTAGATCTTGATTTTACCTATGCGTTGAAAAAAAGAACGTCGAAAATGGAGCTCGTATGCGAGAGTTATGATTTTTCTAAGTTTGAAGGCTGATACGCGATAGGGGTTGATGTGGCACCACCAGAATTGGACACGTGGCACCACCAGAAGGCTGCCACATGCCCCAACTCGGCGAGTAGGTCCTTCTACTCGACGATTCCATCAGTCAACACCCCTATAAATAGAGGTGTCGGGTTCCCTCACTTCCTCACACCTTCAAACCCTTCTTTCTCTCTCTAGTTTCTCTCTCTAAGCTCCCTTAAGCCCGCTAAAGTCTAGGTAAACCCCCTAGCACCCGAAGGAAGCCCCGAGGCTCCCGGAGTCCCGAGAAAAGAGCCTTGCGGCTTGGGAACGCTGCTTCAGCGAAGCCCGGTTTTCGAGAAAACCCACTGTAAGTGAGCTACGCCTAATCTATCTTTAGTATAGCTTATGTTTCAATATAGTAATGTTATTAGGACCTTATAATAAGTACTTGGGCTATTATTATGGCTTATATAAGTATTTTTAATGCTTATATAATAGTAATAATATCTAGACTATTAATTAGTCTCGGTGAATATTAAACTAAACCCTTGTGGTAATGATACTCGGTTTTGTCGAGGGAAATTGTTTTAAGAAGTAACGAAGTGTTGTCCGAGTGCCGAGTCACCACCTTACCAGGTGAGTGCATAGTTACTTTCATCTTACACATAGACATGAAGTATTTTATATAAACTACGTGCTATGTGTGCATATTATCTGAATACTTGCTGTCTATGTTGGATGAACGTTTTTATACATGTTTTAAATGATTTAAACTGTATACGTATTTTATATATACAAATATGTTGGGTATGACATGGGTAGATGAATGATGAGAGATAAAGATGATGTGAGTAAACATAGGCAGCTACAGACTTAGTGCCTAATAAATAACATCGGCAACTATGGACTTAGTGCCTATTGGACAAACACTGGTAACTATGGATTTAGTACCTGTTAGGAATTAGTAGCTATGGACTTAGTACCTGTTATAAATTGGTAGTTATGGACTTAGTACCTGTTAGAAATTGGTAGCTATGGACTTAGTACCTACTAGATAAACACTGGTAGCTATGGACTTAGTACCTGTTAGGAATTGGTAGCTATGGACTTAGTACCTATTAGATAAACACTGGTAGCTATGGATTTAGTACCCGATGAATAAACTATAGCAGCTATGGAATTAGTGCTTTACGAACGAGCATTGACAGCTATGGATTTAGTGCCAGTCCTATAACCCTGGAAGCAAGGGACTTCGGAATAAACGAATGTAGGATAGACGACTCTTAGGATAGATCCTTAAGAGTAAAGAAGATAATGGGGATGGGTAATTGGGTTGATTGTTTGATTGTTTAAACATAATAATTATATTATTGTGGGTTGAAAACCCTATGTACTCACCAGGTTTCCCAACCTGACCCACTCAGTTTATTTATATCACAGGTGTTGATATGAAGTCACATTACACTGAGAGATTAAGGAGATATAAATCACTAGTGATATTAAATGTAAGTTCTGTTTATGTCTATGTTTCTGTATTGACGATGACATCCCAAATATTTTAAAATGAACAAAAATATTTTTCTTCGGAAATGCTTTGATAACGTATTTATCATGTTTTACTGGAAACAAATTCCACAACATTTTTATTAAAAGAGGTACTCTGATTTTTATAAAGCATAAACACAATCGGTCTTTTGTGGCCGTGAAAAATGGGGATGTCACACATAATACAATCACTCTTCCGATGCTCTTCCTTCATAGCCTCGATCTAAGCCACATGAATCCGCTCCAAAAGTGGAGTAATCACAGTCATCCTCAATCATATGTATCTGATTGGAGCCGCGATCGCCTTGTAGCTGAGAGCATCGGCCACCACATTGGGCTTCCTCGGGTGAAAAAGGATCTCGCAATCAGAATCCTTCACCACATCCAACCATCGGCGCTGCCTCATATTTAGATTCAGCTGATCCATCAAAATACATCTGGCTCTTGTTATCCGTGTAAACAGTACAACGGACCCCATAGAGGTAATGCCGCCAAATCTTGAGGGCGAAAACCACACCAGCTCTAAGTCATGCGTCAAATAATTCGTCTCATGAAGCTTCAGCCGCCTCGAAGCGTAAGCGATCACGCGACCCCTCTGCATCAATACCGCTCCCAAACCCATGATCGACGCTTCACAATAAACCATAAAATCCTAAACACCCTTCGACAGGGTTAGAATCGGTGCCTCGCATAACCGCTGTCTCAAGGTCTCAAAAGTTGCCTGCTGCCCAGGCCCGAAGCGAAATGTAATTGTCTTCTTTGTAAACCGAGTCAAAGGAACATCTATCTTCGAGAAATCTTGGATAAATCTCCGATAGTAACCAATAAGACCAAGGAAACTCCGAATCTCATATGTAGACTTAAGAACCTCCTACTACATCATGGCCTCGACCTTGGCTGGATAGACCCGACTACCATTCTGGTTGACAATGTGCCCTAGAAGCTACACCTCGTGCAACCAGAAATCACACTTGGAGAACTTTCCAAAAATTCTCTCCCTCCTCAAAGTCTCTAGCAGTTCCCTCAATTGCTCCTCATGCTGCTCCCGAGTCTTAGAATAGACCAAGATATCATCGATAAACACAATCACAAACCAGTCCAGCATTGGCCTGCACACAAGGTTCATGAGATCCATGAACGCGGCTAGAGCATTGGTGATCCCAGTACGCATCACCACAAACTCGTAATGACCATAACGAGTCCGGAAAGTTGTCTTCTGCACATTCTCTTCTCTGACCCTCATCTGATGATAACCTGATCACAAATTAATATTGGAAAACCAAGATGCACCCTGAAGCTGGTCAAAAAGATCGTCAATCCTCGGGAGTGGATAACGGTTATTCACGTTACCTTATTTAGCTCCCGTCAGTCAATGCATATATGATAAGACCCATACTTCTTCTTCACAAACAATATTGGTGCTCCCCAAGGCGAACTGATTGGTCGAATGAATCCCATGTCTAACAACTCCTGCAGGTTTGTAGATAACTCTTGCATCTCATGAGGAGCCAACCGATAGAGTGCTTTGGCTATCAGAGCCGTACCTGGAACCAGATCAAATAATGAACTCAACATACCTCTCCGGAGGCACCCTAGGAAAAGCCTCTGGAAACATATCGGGATAATCCCGCACAATCGACACATCATCCACGGTCGTCGTACCCTTATCTCAGGTATGCATAACATAAGCAACAAATCTTGAACAACCTTGCTGAATATAACATTTGGCCCTCGTTGCTAAACACAATAACGACCCACTATGGGCTTTCTCTCTCTGAACCACTAACTCTACCCCACTTGGGTTTCGAATTAAGACTAGTTATTGCTCACAATCGATCACCGCCCCATTAGGGCTCAGCTAATCCACACCCATAATAACCTTGTTCCCACACAAAGTATGGGAACCAAATCTATCATATACTCAGAACTAAACAACTGAAGGGTACAACCCCGATGAACCCTCGTAACCCGACAAGACCTATCATCTGCGATCTCGACATCTAACGGACATTCCAGCTCCCCCGGAGCTCTAGCAAACCTCTTGCTAACCGCAAGTGATATAAAGGATCGGGTAGCCCCCGAATCAAACAATACCAAAGAAGAAATAATGTTCACGAGGAACGATCTTATAATAAAACACATAAATATAAGCAGAAAAAACAATATAAATAAAGAGATAAAGAGAAGATACATACCCGTCACCACATCAGGAGCTACATGAGCCTCCTCGGCTAAGCCCTGCTCTTCACCATAGATGCATACGCCCATCCCTGGTGACTGTCAGTAATCTGAAGAGTTCCAAGAGCGGGTGATGACACCAGTCCTGCTACCGCCAAACTATGACAATGGGCCTTCTTGTGGCCCCTCTGATTGCAATGAAAGCAAATCAGATCAAATATTGGGGTGGTGGTAGTAGTAGCAGTGCAATCCCTGCTAGTATCACTTGTCTAAGCACACTTGAAGTAGCCCAAACCACCCTCCCTACACGCTCCCTCGTGCATCTTGCTGCACTTGCCATAGTGGCTCTGGCCCTGCTGGCCTCTCCTCCTGGAATCAAATACCTTGGGCCTCTTGCCCGAATCCTCATCACTCGACATATAATTTGGCTTCCTCTTCTTCTCCATCTCCTGATCAATATCCCTCTCCCTAACCCTCGCTATCATATCCTCCAACATCTTACAGCTGGATCGGCTCACAAACTGCCATATATCACTCCTTAACATCTTGTGATACCTCGCCTTCTTCATCTCCTCGTCCGCTACATAATGTGGAACCAAAAGTGCCCTCTCCCGAAACATCGTGGTGATCTCAGCCACCGTCTTAGTAATATAGCGGAGATCCTGAAACTCTCATGCCAACTGATGTACCTCGATCACCGGTTGAAACTCAGCCCTGAACCTGGTCACAAAATCATGTCAGGTCATCGTGTCAACAACCTGATCACCAACTGCACGTCGCACCTCCTCCCACCAATCTCGTGCCCTGTCCTTAAGAAGATAGTAAGCAAGTCTAACCATTGCCCCCTCATGGAAACTGCTGGTGTAGAAGACATTAGCAATATTCATTAACTACCTCATGCTCGCTATCGGGTCCTTTAAATCATGATAGTCCGGAGCTCCACATACTCGGAACTCCCTGAAGGTCAATGAATACGCCCCAACCAAGGCCACAATCTCATAATGAAAAAAGCTTAGACGCTCATCTATAATCTCCAAAATACCCTCATTTACCATACCAACGATCACAATAGTCTGCTCATGAATGCAACACGTAATCGCAGACGAGATGAACTCCCTAGTCTGATCATCCAGCTGCTCGACTCCAGAACCTGAGCCCGAGCCCTCCCCAACACTAGAACTGCCAACAGGTCTGCCCCACAGAATCACCATACTGAAAATAGACCATATAAACCATTAGAATAAGCATCAGATATATCGATGGATCACAAACTCTACAAGCTTCCTGGTTTCATCGCGACTCTCCTTGACTCGAGTACGGATCCTCTACTTCTAGTAGTACGGGTCCATACTGATGGGTTTTGAGCAAAACATCATTCCTATGGTGTACATGCAAACCCTAATAGCTTTTGGATCTAGTTTGTCTAATGAACATGCAATTGAATATCCAAAGCTATAAACCCTAGATCTAACATATAATAAACTGAATTAGGGTTTAGAGAATTACCTTTGATTGTTATATAGCAATAACAATCAATTCCTTGCTTTGATTGGCTTCAGAAAGCTTAGTTCCTCAAGTGTTGCACCTCTAATGGAGTCACAAACACCACTAAGCAACTTGGATGAAGAGGAGAAGAAAGGAGGCTGACCAAAACGTCTAGAAACCCTAAAGGAACTCTTGTCCACGTTTTTGGGGCATAGGGGCCCTTTATATACATGTCGGCTATTAGGGTTTTCAACTAGGAAACCATAATCTGGGTGCTTAAGCCCTAAGCAGCCCATGGACTCCTTTAACATATCCCTTGGACGATTTCTAATGAGCTTCCCATAGAATTCTTCCAACCTATATATTATTAGGTGATCCATAGCCCAATTAATATTATCTTATAATTACAAATTCAGTCCCGTAAGTTTAATTAATCTCTTTTAGCCACAAAATTAATTCTTAATTAATTATTGACTAATATTAATTAAACAATATGATTTTTCTTTTAATATATTATTCTCATAATATATTAATAAATAATATTTAAACCTTTCTCTCCTTAATTCATCGTACATATTGCTATGGTGAAGGCAACCCAAAAGGACCATGCTCATAATCGGGTCAAGTACATACCAAAATAGTTATTGACTTAGACACTAATCCAACACATACTACCTTCCACATCTATCCGTACTTTCCTCAAGAATTGCCTTGAATCCGCCAAGTCACTTTATATCTATACAATCAACCCTCATCAAGATAAGGCTCGAGAGTATGATTGAATCCCTCAAGTCAAGGCTCTGATACCAACTTGTAACGTCCCAAAAATAAGACCCAATTTTTTTTTTCATTTTTAGATTAACAAAATAGTAATCCATATCATTTTCATAGAACCAGGGAAAACAAATTGTATCAATACATCAACAATCATCAGAGTAAAATACAAAATGCGGAATCGAGTGGTGTGTTCTCTGCAATCATCCCGAGTTCTTCCCAATGGAACCAGAACAAAACATAAACTGAAAACTGTAAGCACACAAAGTTTAGTGAGTTTCCCAAATACCACATACCATACATACATAAATAAACATATAATTGGTCCCACCCTTCATCGGGCCCCTCCCGACATCGAGCCCTGATCGGTATACAGATTTGTCAGTCATCGGGCCCCGTTCAGCATACATATAAACATGTAAACATATAAACACATAACACATGCAATAATCACGAAGATACATAGCATAAAAAATGGTCACCGGGCCCCGCCCGGTAAGCTTACGAGTACATAACACATGCAAGAGTCACACAAACATCTAGCATCCTAACATAACATAATCATGGGCCGAAATTGGTGTCTTTAAATCGCTAAACATGGTGAGGAAACTCACATCACTAGCAGAATCTCACATATAAATCTCTGGTTGCTGACCCACTAAAATCCGCGCGCTATCAATCACAAATAACATCTAATTAATAATTGGATCCCAAATCATACTAAACTTCTAAACTAGGGTAAAATACCTTTTTTCCCTCTACCCATCTTGGCCCAAATCCTAGGCCCAATCCAATTGTCCAAAAGTCCAAATTCCAAAATAATCACTCCATACCCAATTATGGCTCAGTTTTCCAAATTCGGCTCAAATCTATTTCATGGGCCTCCGATCAAAAGTCCACTAACATACCAACAACCCAACAATAGAATTATGACGGCCCAACAAGGCCCATGACAAACCAAAGTCTAACATGACCCAATATCAAGAAGCCCACATCACCAAATCCCATTACTGAGTACCGATGCGTGCTCAGCTTGTTCGCTAAGCGCACTCACTTTAGGGCTTGTGCGCGTCGCGTGCGATCTTGTACGCCCAATGTACTTTCTTTGTTTGGCCAACTTTCCTTTTCCAAGTCTTAATCGATTAAGATTATGTCCCAAACACATATCTGACTTCCTTAAGGCGGTTTATCATGTAAAGTTGCCAAATTTACATGAATGCATGGCGTAATGGGGCTCTTGATCTCAAAAGAGCTTAATAGATGACTTACCACATGCATGAGACCAAAACCACCATAAATCTTGCACCTTTATGCCTAAGAAATTCTTAATATGCCTAGATCTATAAGGATAATCCCCATAAACGATTTTAACTCACCAAACCAACCAAAAAGGGACCAAAAAGCATAAAACCATAACATGAAGAGATTTAAGCATACAAAGATCAAGGTTGAGGCTTTATACCTTCTTGCAACTGAGGAAGGTGCCTAATGTCCGGATTAACAAACTCAAGCTCCAACAAAGCTTCTTCACCAACTCCTTCTTCAACCAAAGGCACTAACTAACCAAAGATACACCCCAAAAGGTCATGTCACACCCCAAACCAGAACGACGGAAACGTCAGGGGCGGAGGACGTCATGTACAGTATCATAACAATGCATAATAGTAAACAAGGAACAACATCATCCCTTGCATTAATAAGATAATTTAATATAAATATGTTTTGTGTATAGCTTGAAAGACACCAAATATGAATCAAAATAAAACACGAGTCTTGAACACGCCCTGTCTTCTCAAAACCTAATCCGGTGTACCTATCTACTGGTGACTTGAGAATACAAGTTATTTTGAAAGAGTAGATCAACATTTAAGATGCTGAGTTCATAAGTATTTTAGTGTGAAATGTTTGTATAAGTTTGATGAAAGTGTTTGTAAATTTTTGATGTAAATGTTTGTAAGTGTTTGATGTAAATGTTTGAATCTCCTAGAAAATCCTATATTTTCTACCTATAATGAAATGTAGTCTTCTACCAAAACACGACTGTTCTATATGTTTGTTCTTTTGTAAACGTGAGTGTTTTTCCCAAGTACGACTATCATTACCAAAAATATAGTTTACATTACCGTTTATGTGAGAAGATCACAATATGAATGAAATGGGAAAATGAATATGTACTGTAGTATTGTATATAGTAACTACCGTAGTACTAACTACCTTAAACCAATTGTTTAATTAAGGTAAAATGTGATGAGATTATAACCATACTTGATTGATTAGTAAAACACGACGATCCAAACGTCGAAATGGTTTGACATTCGTCACCCGTAGACCTGCAGGCTCCACTGTAGCTAGCAGCAAGGTGTAGGATGGTCAATCCCATATAGATCTATACACAAATTCACGTTCCTCCTCCAGGAGACTCTGGTTACAAAACATGACACATCAGTATATTGCCATGCCATGAAGTAGTGGCTCACATTAATGTTATAGTATTCTTGTATTTATATAGTATGTTCTCTCTGTTCTATTGTACAATATGTTCTCTCTGTTTTAGTGTATAGTGTGTTCTCTCTATTCTAGTGTATAGTATGTTCCTCCCTGTTTCTGTTTATAGTATGTTCTTTCTGTTTCTCGTTATAGTATGTTTGAACTGACTCATGTATGAATTGACTCTTGTATGTTTCATTGTTCTAGAAATAGTGAGTAGCAATCCTCTAAACTATACCTATTATAGTTTACTAGTAATGTTGTTTGAATGATTGATCATGTTTGTACACCTTTGCTACCCAAAGGTATGGAACTGATGGAAGGACTTATATATATATATATATATATATATACACACACACACACACACATATACATAATATATAACTAAGATTTAAACGCACTCGGACAAACAACCGATACCCCAAGTCCACAACCAAACAAGGAACAAGAAATAAAGCGAGTTATCAGTCGTAAGCCCTTTCAACCTTATTTATATAACTACATCTATATAGACATGATTTTGACAATATATAAGTTTAAAGGAGTTTAGCATATAAAAGAGTTTTAACATATAAAGGAATTTTAACCATTTGAATGGTTACAAATGACTTGATGTCAGTTTATAAAACGTTTTGAAATAGTTTTTTTTGATAACACAGTTTTGAAGTATAAGAAATCCACTTCTTTGATAGTTATAAATCACATGTGATTGATACATAACTATAATGTTTTCTACTTGTATCCCCCCCCCCCCCCCCCCGCGCCCCCGATAAAAGCATTTAAAATCATTTAAAAGATAAGTTTAGGGGTATGAACTCACCTGTAGTGAGTGATTCGAATGTAAGATCGATATAGGATGCTAAATGTCAAGCAAAGCCTCGAG
Organism: Lactuca serriola; assembly: GCF_051521515.1. NCBI lineage: Eukaryota > Viridiplantae > Streptophyta > Magnoliopsida > Asterales > Asteraceae > Lactuca > Lactuca serriola. Next base: position 49,806,449 of record NC_136415.1, read on the forward strand.
CACAAATGGGTCATATTAAGCATATGATGACACATATATGTATATAATTAGTGTATATAACAACTAATCATGTTAGGGAAAAACCTTAGGGACTAGGAAACACTTGGAATGAAGTGTTACAATCACAAATGATTGTACTAAAGGTGTTTATGGCCACAAAAGAGTGTGTTTACGGCCTAGATGTGTTCACGGCCAAGTTGTTTACGGACAACACATGAAATAGCTAGGGTTTATGACCAAGACTTGAAGAAGTTCACAACCATGACATAAATCAAGAAGGGTTTACGGCCATACAAGGTTTTACGACCGTAAACTCTTGATGTTCTTGCTAAAATGGTTGTTTCTTGGATGTTAATCAAGTGCTTCTAATAGATAACTAGTATATGGAAAGAATAATTACGATTTGGAAGCTAAAAGGGGTGATTACGGCCTAAAGAAACTAGTGTGTGTTCTTGGAGATCTAACCCAAAAAGAGATGAATTCACGGATGAAATCATGGGGTTTTACTAGATCAAGAAGGATACCAACTTATAAATGAAAGAATCACTTACAAATTTGATGAGAAATGGAAGTGTTCTTGATGATACTTGAGAGAGAAATTAGTGTTCTTGACTTGGAAGTGTGAGAAGTGAAGAAAAATGAAGGAATATCATAATTAAGAGGCCAATTCACGACTAAACAAGAGCTTTCGGTCGTAAGCTCTAGTTTACGACCATAAACTCCATGTGTTGGAGTTTTTCGGCTTGAATGCTGCCCAATGAACTTTAGAAGATAGTTCCTAACACCCAATTCTTGAATGTACTAGGCTTAGAACTCTCAAACAGACTCTACAGAAAGCTAAAGATAGCAGAAACAAGTCTGATTTGTGATTTAATTGAATGGCTTTACAAGATAGAAATTTCGGGTTGTCACAACATCCCCCCATTAGAGAGAATTTTGTCCCAAAATTAGAGTTTATGCAATTACAAATAACTAAGTAAAAAGATGAGGTTATTTCAGTTTCATTTGATCCCCACGCTCCCAAGTGAATTCAGGTCCCCGCTTGGCATTCTAGCGAACCTTCACTATCGGGATACGGTTTTGCTTCGTTTGCTTGACCTCTCGGTCCATGATCTCTATTGGTTCTTCAACGAAGTTGAGGCTCTCATTGATATCGATCTCGTCGAGTGGGATTACAAGCGTCTCGTCGGACAGACACTTTTTCAAGTTCGAAACGTGGAAAGTACGGTGTATGTTACTATGTTCGTGAGGTAGTTTGAGTTTGTAAGCTACAGGGCCGATTCTAGCGAGAATCTCGAAAGGCCCTACGTATCTTGGATTTAGCTTTCCACACTTTCTGAAGTGTATCAAGCCCATCCAGGTTGAGACCTTCAATAGGACATGGTCACCAACCTAGAATTCCTAAGGTTTCCTTCTCTTGTCTGCGTAGCTTTTCTGTCGGTCTCTAGACGCTTTCAATGGTTCACGAATTTGAACGATCTTCTTTGTCGTTTCCCGAATGATTTTCGGACCTGTGAGAGTGCTGTCAGGAACTCGTCCTTTAGCTAACTATATGTCACTCACCTCAACCCAACACTGAGGGGATCTGCACTTTCGGCCATAGAGGGCTTCAAATGGAACAACCTTTATGCTCGTGTGATAACTGTTATTGTAGGATAATTCGAAAAGGGGTAAATGAGCATCCCATGCCTTCCCAAAGTCTATCACACAGGCTCACAACATATCTTCCAAGGTTTGAATAGTCCTCTCACTTTTCCCGTCGGTTTGCAGATGATGAGTTGTACTCATGTTCAACCTAGTTCCTAGGGAACCTTGTAGCGACTGCCAGAACCTTGAAATGAATCTACTATCCCTGTTAGAGATAATGGATATGGGAACACCATGCAGTCGTACGATCTCCCTAATGTATGTTCTAGTTAGTTTTTCCATCTTGTCAGTTTCTTTGATAGGTAGGAAGTGTGAGGACTTTGTTAATCTGTCTACGATCACGCAAATGGTATCAAGACCACTAGTTGTCTTGGGCAACATGGTTATGAAGTCCATTGTGATCCGCTCCCACTTCCATTTCGGTATCTCCAGTTGTTGTAGTAAACCTAAGGGTTTCTGGTACTTGACCTTAACCTTGGCGTAAGTAAGACACTTACCATGAAGGTAGCAATCTCCACTTTCATGTTAGGCCACCAGTATAGCTTTTGAGATCCAGATACATCTTATCTGAACCTGGGTGGACGGAATATCATGTGTTGTGTGCTTCGGTCATGACCAAGTTTCTGAAACCACTGTGCCTCGGTGTCCAGATCTGATCCATGAGATATAAGGCTCAGCCACTCTTGACTTCCAAGTTTTTATCCATCCCTCTCAGGGATTCACCCGCCACATTTTCAGGTTTCAACGCTTCAAGTTGAGCCTCCTTAATTTGTGTGGACAAGTGTGAATGGATAGTCATAGTCAATGATTTGATTCTACGACCGGAGTATTCTTTCCGACTTAGGGTGTCAGCTACTACGTTGGCTTTACCGGGATGATAACGAATTTCGCATTCGTAGTCATTGAGTAGCTCGACCCACCGTTGTTGTCTCATATTGAGCTCCTTCTGGTCGAATATGTGTTGAAGGATTTTGTGGTCTGTAAATATAGTGCTCTTTGTACCATACAGGTAGTGTCTCTAGATCTTTAGAGCAAATACCATTGCTCCTAACTCAAGATCATGTGTGGTGTAGTTGGCTTTGTGTGTCTTTAGTTGTATTGAGGCATAGGCGATGACCTTACCTCGTTGCATAAGAACACAACCAACCCTTGGTTGGATGCATCACAATAAAGCACAAAATGTTCTCTTCCCAGTCAAAGTCCACACCTTTCTGGTTCAATGTAGTAAGCGGTTTCTCGATCCTAGAGAAGTTCTGAATGAACTTGCGGTAGTAGCCAGCGAGGCCTAGAAACTGACGAATTTTTGTAGGAATTTTCGGCGCTGACCAATTCTCAATGGCCTTTATTTTGGAAGAGTCCACGTGAATTCCTTCTTTGCTAACCACGTGACCCAAGAATTCAACTCTTCGAATCCAAAATTCGCATTTAGAGAACTTCATGTAGAGCTTCTCCGATCGTAATGTTTCTAAGACTTTACGTAGATGTTGACTATGCTCCTCCTTACTTTGAGATTATATAAGTATGTCATCGATGAATACAATGACAAACTGATCCAAATAAGGACATCACACTCTATTCATTAAGTCCATGAATACTGCGGGTGCATTGGTCAACCCGAAAGGCATCACTACAAACTCGTAGTGTCCATAACGAGTTCGGAAGGCTGTCTTAGGAACATCCTCCTCTAACACTCGTAACTAGTGATACCCGGATCTCAGATCTATCTTTGAAAAGTAATTCACCCCTTGTAGTTGGTCGAACAAATCGTCTATGCGAGGCAGAGGGTAACGATTCTTGACAATAGGCTAGTTTAGTACTCTGTAGTCGATGCACATATGGAACGATCCATCTTCCTTCTTCACGAACAAGATCGGTGCTCCTAATGGTGAGAAGCTTGGTCTAATAAAGCCCTTCCTGAGCAGTTTGTTAAGTTGACCGGATAGCTCTTGCATCTCAGCTGGTGCTAGACGATAAGGCGATTTGGCTACTGGGGTAGCCCCTGGAACTAAGTCGATTCTGAACTCGACTTGACACTGTGGTGGTAATCCTATTAGTTCTTTTGGAAAGATGTCCGGAAAGTCACGTACTTATGGGATGTTCTTTATGTCTTTCGTCTCTTGGCTCGAATTGACAACATGAGAAAGGAACGCATGACTTTCCTTTCGTAAGTACTTCTGGGCTTGTATACTCGAGATGATACGAAGGATCGATTCGGGTTTGTCACCATAGATAACTAGACTTTCGTTAGATGATAGATTAAGTCGAACGGCCTTCTCATAACACATGATGTCAGCACGATGAGGACTCAACTAATCCATGTCGATTATGACGTCGAAACTTTTAATTGAGACCGACATGAGGTTGATTGGAAATGAATGACTATCTCGAGTTAGAATACATCCTATGTATATACTGCTAGTGCTCTCAGTTTTTCCATTAGCATTTCTACAATGAACGGTTCTTTCAGTGCACGTGGTTTTTTTTAAGTAAGTGAGCAAATTTCTGGTTCACGAAACTCCTCTACGTTCCACTATCAAAGAGTATGCATGCATAAGAGTTATCGAGGAGAAACGTACCAGTGATCATTGTAGGGTCGACTACTGCTTCCTCGTGACCTATGGCCAAAAATCTTCCTACCCTGTCCGCGTTCCCTGCCTTCAGACAGTTTCTTTTGAAGTGGCCCACCTTGCCACATCCGTAGCAAGCCTGGCCCATACTAACGCCGAGGACATGGTTGATTGGCCTTGCCGAAGACTTGCAGAAACGGGCAGTGTGTCCTTTTCTGTTGCATTTAGTGCACTGCATTTCTCGACAGGGTCCATAATGGTGGAAGCTACACTTGTTGCACTTGGGAAAACATCCAGCATACTGCTTCATTGACGCATTAGCAGTAGGTGTTATCGTAGCATGAACGGCCACGACCTGCTGCTTTTTGGCAGAGTTCTGCACCGCTTTGTTCTTCTTGTTATCCCAAAACTTCCGCTTGTTGTCAGCGGCTTTGGAGGGTTCTGGGATGGCCAGGGTTGTTGTTGTTGTCGGGGTGCAGAATCCATGATCAATGAGCCGTTGTGCCAATCGCTTGGCACTGTCGAAGTTAGTGTGGTTTGAAGCTAAGACATTCCACTGAAATGGAGGCACCAGTCCCCAGATATACCTCTCAATTTTCTTTCCCTCAGTAGGGACCATTCCCGGATATAGTGCCACCAGATCGCTGAATCTGGCAGTATAGGGCACTATGTCGGAGCCCTTCATGGTTAGGCTCCAAAGTTCCTGTTCAAGTTTCTGAACCTCACCCCTCGGGCAGTACTATTCAATTATGAGCTCCTTCAGTGCTTCCCAGCCCATAGCATTAGCCACTATTAGAGTCAGTGAATTGACATGGCTATTCCACCATGTTAGGGCTCTATCCGCGAAGGTGTAGACATCAAATTTAAATTAGCTCCCTTCTGTACAGGATCAGATCTTGAAGATCGACTCTATTTTCTTGAACCATTGCGAGAGGGCAATGATTCCACCAGTCCCGTTAAAGGTCCTGGGCTTACAGTTGGTGAAGTCCTTATACAAGCACTCTCTAGAGCGCACTGGAGCATCACCTTGAGTGGAATGAACAGTTGTTCCACTCCCGCTAGTACCACTAGCACTAAATTGAGCTAAGGCTGCCGAAACAGCCGCAACCACTGCAGCTTGGATAGCTGCCGGATTGTATTGTGGAGGAGGTGATGGTGGTTGAGTAGGAGTTATCGGAGGATTGCGCCTCGATAATCGGAGTGGAGGCATCTTTCAACTAAAAGTTTACAAAGATGAAGATAATAGTAAGAATCAATTGTAAGTAATATGAGAGTGGTCCATCGACTAAATCGCCATAGCCCAACAAAACAGATTAAAGTATGATTGAAAAGAGATCTAACAGTAGAAGGATGAAAGCATTTGGATAAAGATTTCCCAAGAGATTGGATGTCTGTAAATAATATTGGCATTAATGATGTAACAAGTTCGGGAAAAATGACCTTGAAGTAGGTCGTACATCAAACCAGAATAAGAAAATTTTGACAACATAGAGACCTAGCAGACTGAAAGTACAAGTTCCTTAAAATAAGCGGGAAATTAATACTAGTGTCTATATATAGACCTAGATATATCCAAAAGACAAAGTAGAGTAGACTCTACTTGCGACGAGAACCGCTCAGATGAGCCTTTGATTCTGCCTGATGACGTTCCATTTTCAGCATACGCCTTTTGAACGTTGCCTGACGTGCTCGAAGTTCCCTGACTTCAGCTTGGGTTGCAGTAAGTTCTCTCTGCAGGACCACATTGTGGTCCAGAGTTCTTCCTGATGGGTTTTGGTCATAAGAACATCCTATGTGCTCATACAAACCCTAATGCTTGGATCTAGGTTTCTCTATTGTACATGCAAGTTATCCAAGAGGATAAACCCTAGATCTAGAATATGATAATCAATATAACATATAATTAGGGTTTAGATCATACCTTGATTGTTATATAGCAATAACAATCCCAAATCCTTCTTGTATTGACTTTAGAAAGCTTAGAGTCATAAATGTCACTCCTCTAATGGTCAACAAACACCAAGAGCAAGAGGATGAAGAGGAGAGAGGAAGGAGGCTTCCCAAAAACGTGTGAAACCCTAGAAGGATGCTTAGCCACATTTTTAGGTCATAAGGGATCTATATATAGGAGGATATTAGGGTTATCTAACAAGGAAACCCTAATTTGGATACTTAAGCCCTAAGCAACCCATAGATTCCTTTCCTTAAGGCCTTGGACGATTTCCTTATGAGTTTCCCATAGAATTCGTCCACTCCTTAATACAATGCAATCCATGGCCCAATTGCAATTATCTTATAATTACAATTCCAGTCCCTTAAGTTTAATTAATCTCTTTTAGTCACAAACTTAATTCTTATTAATTATTGACTAATATTAATTAAACAATATGATTTCTCCTTTAATATATTATTCTCATAATATATTAATAAATCATATTTAATCCTTTATCTCCATAATTCATCCTATCAAGTTGCTTTGGTGAAGGCAACCCAAAAGGACCATGCACCATCGGGTCAAGTACATACCAAAATAGTTATGGACTTAGACACTAATCCAATAGTCTCCCACTTGGATAAGTCTAATAACTATTATGCGTATGACTTCAGATCCTGATCTGCAATCGTAGCTTTCCAAAGCCGCTGTCAACTCTGATCCTATCAGATACGCGTGTCCTTAAGATAAGGGATCATATATTCCTCCATTCTAGATATCGTATGAGACATGATTTCTAATCATTCTCTTTGTACTATTTCTCGACTTCTGATTCATGAAGACTGACTAATTGAACAAATCAAATTAGCCCTAGCCCGGCCGAGCATTTACGTTTGTCATCACTAAATCATCGAGGGGCCTAAAGATATCGCTTTTATCCTACTTTGGATAAAAGGAACGGATAAACTTTGATTCAATGCTCGCTTGCACTCACTCACCGAATCACACACAACAATATGTTTTATGACACCAAGTTACTGGTGCGTTTACATATTATCAATGTGCAACTGATTTGCAAGATACAATTCACACATCTCGGTTTCAATAATATAAGATGTTATCGTCTCACTAATCACTCGTGATACAATTCATGGAGTGATCCAAGTGAGCGTGGGTTTAATCCAATGCTCAAATCATATTCATAAGCACTCATGAACGTTGCAGCAAACATTTGCTTATGTCTAATGCTATTTAGACAATCCACACACCAATTCACGACAGTCTTCATTCATACCTACTCCCAACATATGAATGAATGTGGCCCGTTCGAATAATTTGGCTGTTCTTAACCAATTAAATTATTCAGGAAGTCAAAACATGCAAAGTGAAACACAAGAATAATACTAATCCCATATGGCCTCAAACCTTTGAGCATAAATAAAACACCTTTTATTTATCACCATATCAATTACTCATTATTTGTCATTTCGGGTAATCAACTTCTTACTTGAATTATTACAACACTTGTCCCATGCTCCTAGCATGCACACCATGTTTACCTATGGTTCTTACTTTGTGAAATAGATCACATTGAACACATTTCCAATCATACTCATTTCACAACTCCAAATCCTTTTTCATAAGTGAAAGAATATCAAATTCTTGCCACTTATAGAATATGCTAGATTCTAACATTTTATGCAATGATCCTTTCGTAATATCACTGCACCAAAGTCACAAATACTATTGCCAATGAATTACAAGGTCCTCTATCGGAGATTGTTACAATACAATTCCTTAGATATGATGTCTCTCACTCAAAGTACTTTCCTTTGAACATCCTTTTGCATAAAAGTTTCTAATCTAGTCATAGGTTTTCAATATTCAATTCCTAATATGGACACATTTCCATAATTTCCATATGACAACTCATTCTTAGTAGAATCTTATCTATTCATAATAATGTCGATATGGTCCATCCAATATGGAATCATTTCGATATCTTCCAATACTATACTTCCAACTACTCACAAGCGACCAATCCTCGGCGAACTTTGGATTGTCCTTTGATAGTTGTTTAATTATCTTAGTCAAAACCGATTCTTGTCCTTTTTCCCTCTAAATGCGCTAGACATTTGGAAAATTTTAGAATGGTCAAATATTATAGCCTATGCAATCAATCCTATACCCGAAGCGTATGAGACACAACGCATAATGTCTTACATAAAGATTTGATACTTTATCAATCTTTTGCCATAATACTTTATTTGCTATGTTCTCAAAATTTGAATTGTGAAGAGGAATGCCGTAATCATAATAAAAAATTGAGAACACACTATGTTTCCATGACTAAATTATTAACATTCCACAACCTAAGCCTTTAGATTTGAAATGAAGCATAATATTCTCTCTCCCTTAATTATAGCAAAACAACTATTCCATCCTTACGACTTTGTAAAGAATGGCTCTTGTTTTCTATAATTAATATTGCCAACTTGCAATACTTTCCATAATAATCATACAATCATAACATTTATGCTCCCACTATCAAGATGATTATTATAAACATAACACTTATGCTCCCACTAGCTTTGACATGTATTCAGAAACAACTTAACTTTCAGAAAAACAACACCTATTGAATTTCTTAAGTTCATGTTTCTAATACTTAATGCTTTGATAATCTTTTATCAAGGCTTATACACCTTTCCCTTAGATAGCTCATATGTGTGTCTAAACAATTCAGACTAATTGCCAAATCTCACAATTCAAATCATGGAAAGGGATACCGTAACCATAATTGAATTCGAGAATACAATTTCACAATTACTATCTTCTAAAATCTTTCTTAGTGAAAGTATTTCCTCACAGTCATTTTCATGAAGGAGGAAATTTTATGACACTTAGATTTTAATGGTGTATGTTTTCCTATCCATGTAAATTTGTTAAAACCAAAGTTTACGACAAATTCAAACTCATATGGACCGAACTTCCTTAATCTTAATTTCTTGCCTCATGGTAGCACAGTTGCCCACCATGTCTTCCAAGTAGTTAAGCAGCTCACCCTTTCCTATCAATGTACTTTCCATTGATCAAGGTGTCTGTCTTTTATGCATTCAAATGAGGACTCATAGGGCTCACATGCATAATTAACTTAACTGGAATGGCACAGAAACAAAATAATGTCAACATGATAGGTTGTAAACCTCAACTCGTGTGCTAGTGATGATCGATAAGGTTTATTTGATTTGTTCTTGAATCCTTTCAAGACCATTAAGACTCCCACTGACTCCTTGACATATACGATTCTCTTGTTAATAACTATTTCTTAACAAACAAATATTCAAGAGTTAGTGTAGCTTTTATCAAAAACACTTCATAAATTGGTTCTACTTGGTCTTTGTCTTATCCAAGACATCACAACTTACCAATTTCAAATGTGCAAGAATAAGAAAACCTTTTTCCATATTCTACATTTGATCAATGTTATAAACCTTCTAAACACTTATCACTCAATGTCACAATCTTAACTTTAAGACTTGTTTTGGAACGAAGTATGATTAACTTCTTGATTTAACCATTTCTCCAATCCTTGATTCCTCTTCTTAAACATACAATTGTACTAAGACTCACTTAGAGGATCAATTGAGATATGGTTCTTAATCATTAAGACCTATCATAAAGCATAAAATCTACTCTCCCTTCTTCTTAGAATGGAGAAACTTTTATCTTTCTGCCTACTTGATTCTTCTTATTCGTTTTGCTATTGATTTAAACCTTTTTTTTTAATCAATTCCGAATTATACTTAATCTTATAAGTATAATCATATTTACTAAACCTTTAGTAAATCATGACGAATATCTTGTTACTCTTATGATAGACTTGATCAACACACAACTTTGTGTAATCGATCTCATAGTCCTTCACTTGACACTTTGTCAATGAATTAGTCTAATTTCCAAATATGAAATTTCTCATTCATCGTGCAACCAAGTTGCGTGATTCCAAGTTTCTGTCCAATCAAAACTTGGGCGATGAGAAACTTTCCCTATTCGGTAAATTTTCGACATTTCCACAAATAACATAATTAAGAATCAAATCCATTATTGCTAATAATAGAAACATTCTAACATCAATTTTTTTTCATACACGCCATTGCAAGGATAAATAAATAATATAAAATCAAAATTTAATTTATTGCGGAAAAAGTTGTCCTTACAATGCAATTCATTGAAAAACTATGCTAATACATCTTTCTTAGCAATCTAATTCTAACTCTAAGTAGTAGCTCAAGAATCTAATCTTCAAGTAATGCGATCGAAATCCATTCCTTCACGGTTAGATTCTGCTCACTTCTTCCCTTAAGCTTCCTTTCTTTTCTTCGATCCTACAAAACATCAATTGTAATCTTATCACATTATGTATTAAGAATCTAGAATAGAAGCTTAAAAGAGTTAGTGAATGAATTTTATTACCTAAAGCAGAGCCATACGTTTTGACTCTCCCATCTCTTAGATCTCTTAGGTAAATAGGGTAGCTTTGTCTCTAATGCCCCTTCTCTTGGTAATAAAAGCAAATCGACTCTTTTGGAATAGGAAATGAAACTACTTCAGACATTGCCTTTCTCTTATGATCAAACTTTTCGATCATATCATGTCTTTCGTTGTCATTGTCTATATCCATAGAGGTCTTGAAGGCAGATTCACCAATCAACTTTGCTTTTCTATGGCCATACGTTTTGACTCTCCCATCTCTTAGATCTCTTAGGTAAATAGGGTAGCTTCGTCTCCAATGCCCCTTCTCTTGGTAATAAAAGCAAATCGACTCTTTTGGAATAGGACATGGAACTACTTCAGACATTGCCTTTCTCTTATGATCAAACTTTTCGATCATAGCATGTCTTTCGTTGTCATTGTCTATATCCATAGAGGTCTTGAAGGCAGATTCACCAATCAACTTTGCTTTTCTATTGCGCCAAATCATTGCTGATTCAGCAGCAATAAGCATATAGGTGAGATCTATAAGGGTCACGTCGCGGTTCATCATATAGTACTCTCTTACGAACTCACTATATGAGTTAGGAAGTGACTGAAGAACCCAATCAACAACCATTTCCTCACAGACAACGAATCCCAACATTCTTAACCTCTCAATGTGTGACTTCATCCCTAGGACGTGTGCACACACCGACTTTCCTTCTTTTGTTTACTTTCCAAAAGGGCTTGAGTGATCTTGAACTTTTCAAGCCTTTGAACTTGTGGGTTAGGGAGAATAATTGGAGGAGGTGGATGAAGTGAAGCATGATTTCTTGTTCCTCGATCGAATCGTGGAATATCATCTTCATGTGGAAACCTTGTTCCACGGGATTTGGGAAGACCATAGTTGTCGAACTTTGACATCTACAAAACGGGAGAAAACGAATTCAAGTTAGTTGATTGATTGAGTCCTTAGTAAATCACCCAAATGAGATACTAAGGCTAGGACCCAACACAACATTCTACAACTCGCGAGAGGGATGCCGTAACCCAAATTGCAGAACATTTGAAGGTAAGTGAATGACGATTCACTAATTTCCACCATGAAAAATGAAAAAGAAATTTAAGTTTTAAATCTATGAAAACTCCTAGATCCTTTGAGATTCATTGAACTTTTCAATGGCATGTTTAAATCTCGATATGCCCCTCTTGTTTGTGACTGGGATGCCAAGGATCACAAAGCGGGTGTGAATAACCATGCAAACTACATGGTGCCCCCACATGTTACAGTCACCTATTCGATGTGCCGGTAAACCACACACGCTCCACCGAACTATGGCAAAAATTGAGTCACCCTTTTCTACCTTTGCTTAGAACCATTTAGTGTGCCGGTAAACCACACACGCTGCACTAACGTCTTCGCAAGGGCACAAAGTGTAATTTCATGGAATTGCATCAATTCACTTTTGCCTAAGTAACTAAGATTGGGAATTTTTAAAACATTTAGTTACTTTTGTACTTCATTATACTTATAATGGAAGGTTAGTGTCCTATCCTACCCGTTCGGCTAACGACCCTCCACTAGTCAAGAGTGCGGTGGGTAAGAGTGGATACCCATTCAATCGCCATTTTATAGGCAATTTCTTTAAACACCCCTTATAGACCAGCTTCGTGAATGAGGCCTACTAACGGTAAGACTGACTTTTACTCATACATACATACATATATATATATATATATAATGTTAGACTTTTAATGTTATATATAGTATAGGGTGTATTTTACACCCTATACTATATATAACATAAGGAAACAAATATTTTATTAATTGATAAATATCTTCAATTAGATCAAGAATATAGTCATATATATATCAAAAAATCGGATTTATATTGATCTAATATGATAAGGCAAGTATCCTCAAGCAAAAACAACAAGAAATCCCGGTTTTCCCTCTTACTGACCAGCTGACTCGTCGAGTTAGCATGAACTCGGCGAGTTCAGCAAGCAGAACCACAAAAAATGAATTTTTTTAACATACAAGGCATCAATACAATAGAAACCAATCTAGGCTCTGATACCACTGATGGGTTTTGGTCATAAGAACATCCTATGTGCTCATTCAAACCCTAATGCTTGGATCTAGGTTTCTCTATTGTACATGCAAGTTATCCAAGACTATAAACCCTAGATCTAGAATATGATAATCAATATAACATATAATTAGGGTTTAGATCATACCTTGATTGTTATATAGCAATAACAATCCCAAATCCTTCTTGTATTGACTTTAGAAAGCTTAGAGTCACAAATGTCACTCCTCTAATGGTTCACAAACACCAAGAGTAAGAGGATGAAGAGGAGAGAGGAAGGAGGCTGCCCAAAAACGTGTGAAACCCTAGAAGGATGCTTAACCATGTTTTTAGGTCATAAGGGATCTATATATAGGAGGCTATTAGGGTTATCTAACAAGGAAACCCTAATTTAGATGCTTAAGCCCTAAGCAACCCATAGATTCCTTTCCTTAAGGCCTTGGACGATTTCCTTATGGGTTTCCCATAGAACTCGTCCACTCCTTAATACAAGGCAATCCATGGCCCAATTGCAATTATCTTATAATTACAATTCCAGTCCCTTAAGTTTAATTAATCTCTTTTAGTCACAAACTTAATTCTTATTAATTATTGACTAATATTAATTAAACAATATGATTTCTCCTTTAATATATTATTCTCATAATATATTAATAAATCATATTTAATCCTTTATCTCCATAATTCATCCTATCAAGTTGCTTTGGTGAAGGCAACCCAAAAGGACCATGCACCATCGGGTCAAGTACATACCAAAATAGTTATGGACTTAGACACTAATCCAACACTTCCATGAGCAGCTTCTAGATGGTGAATGCGGACTGTATTGACTCCCACATTGGCGTCAACTTCCATGACTCGGTTGACGGCTGCCCTACCCTGTTCGTCATTTCTAGCAACCCTGCGAACCAAAATAGGCAGGATCCTGTCTGCTGAGCCTCCCTCGCTCAGATTGTAGAAGCTTCTATCTCCGTTGTATGGTAAGGGTTGAACCTGTTATTGACTCCATCTGCCCAAGTTTTCAACCCACAGAGGCGTCGGGCCTTGAAAAGCCGGACGAGGGTTAGGTTTGGGATTGGAGCCACTAGGGGTAGATCATTGACTTTCGGCTCGGAGTTAGAATCCTCCGGGAAGTTCTCTGTGAATTCTTCATCCAATGGAATTGCATGATTCTCTTCTGGCTCTGCATCGATCCATCCACCATTACCTTGGTTGGGATAGTATGGGTTGCCGGGGAGATGGAATCCAACCATGATATCTACGTGAGAATAGGGATAAAAGAGATAGTTAATAGACGTACTACTTAAGATAATTATAGGATGATCCTTACTAGATACTTTAATATTTGCGTAGTGCATACTAGTCATATGTAACTAAAATAGAATAGACCTTCAAATAAGTGACCCTAACTCTAAGTCCACAACCAAACAAGGAACAAGAAGTAAAGCAAAGATCACAAATTCTAAGTCTATGACACCCTAGTCACATATAACATTAGCGTATCCACTCGACAACTATTGAACTACTAATAAAGACCTTTTAGTTCTCAAATAAGTAATTATAGTAACACAATATAATCCTATAGTATTTTAAGTTTTTTTTTCTGTTCAAAAGTTTTCATTGTAGTAGTGTTGGTAAGTTTTTAGACTTGCTGCAACACCACAACCATTCCTAGGCACATGCTAATCACTTATCGTAAAGATATAGTTGATCAGGCTATATGACTCCCAGATCTGATTATATATCCCCAAGCCTACTTGTGTTATCCAACAAGCGCAATACTTTTGTTCTGTTCTAGTATGACACTGATTTTAGTATGAATGCATGTATGTATACTTTAGTTAAATATTTTATTATTTAGAAAGTATAAACTCTTGGTCAGGGTATTTTAATCCCGATGTGCTTATAGTTGTATATATTTTATGGGTTGATATACACAATTCACTATAAACAAAGCTCTGATACCAATATGTCACACCCCCAAACCAGAACGACGGAAATGTTCGGGGGCGGAGGACGTCATGTACAGTATCACAACAGTGCGCAATAGTTAACAACCAACAACATCATCCATTGCATTAATAAGATAATCAATACAAGTGTGTTCTGTGTATAGCTTGAAAGACACCAAAATATGAATCAAAATAAAAGATGAGTCTTGAACACGCCCGTCTTCTCAAAACCTGGTCCAGTGTACCTGTCTACTGGTGACCTAAGAATACAAGTTATTTTGAAAGAGTAGATCAACATTTAAGCTGGTGAGTTCATAAGTATTTTAGTGTCAAATGTTTGTATAAGTTTGATGAAAGTGTTTGTAAATTTTTGATGTAAATGTTTGTAAGTGTTTGATGTAAATGTTTGAACCTCCTAGAAAATCCTATATTTTCTACCTATAATGAAATGTAGTCTTCTACCAAGACACGACTGTTATGTATGCTTGTTCTTTTGTAAAAGTGAGTGCTTTCCCAAGTACGACTATCATTACCAAAAATATAGTTTACATTACCGTTTATGTGAGAAGATCACAATATGAATGAATTGGGAAAATGAATATGTACTATAGTATTGTATATAGTAACTACGGTAGTACTAACTACCTTAAACCAATTGTTTAATTATGGTAAAATGTGATGAGATTATAACCATACTTGATTGATTAGTAAAACAAGACGATCAAAACGTCGAAATGGTTTGACATTCGTCACCTGTAGACCTGTAGGTCCCACTGTAGCTAGCAGCAAGGTGTAGGATGGTCAATCCCATATAGATCTATACACAAATTCACGTTCCTCCTCCAGGAGACTCTGGTTACAAAACGTGACACATCAGTATATTGCCATGCCATGAAGTAGTGGCTCACATTAATGTTATAGTATTCTTGTATTTATATAGTATGTTCTCTCTGTTCTATTGTACAGTATGTTCTCTCTGTTTTAGTGTATAGTGTGTTCTCTCTGTTCTAGTGTATAGTATGTTCCTCCCTGTTTCTGGTTATAGTATGTTCTTTCTATTTCTCGTTATAGTATGTTTGAACTGACTCATGTATGAACTGACTCTTGTATGTTTCATTGTTCTAGAAATAGTGAGTAGCAATTCTCTAAACTATACCTATTATAGTTTACTAGTAATGTTGTTTGAATGATTGATCATGTTTGTACACCTTTGCTACCCAAAGGTATGGAACTGATGGAAGGACTTTTATATATATATATATATATATATATACACACATATACATAATATATAACTAAGATTTAAACGCACTCGGACAAACAACCGATACCCCAAGTCCACAACCAAACAAGGAACATGAAATAAAGCGAATTATCAGTCCTAAGCCCTTTCAACCTTATTTATATAACTACATCTATATAGACATGATTTTGACAATATATAAGTTTAAAAGAGTTTGATAAAGAGTTTGGCATATAAAAGAGTTTTAACATATAAAGGAATTTTAACCATTTGAATGGTTACAGATGACTTGATGTCGGTTTATAAAACGTTTTGAAATAGTTTGTTTGATAACACAGTTTTGAAGTATAAGAAATCCACTTGTTTGATAGTTATTAATCATATGTGATTGATACAATAACTATAATGTTTTCTACTTGTATCCCCCCCTCCGATAAAAGCATTTAAAATCATTTAAAAGATAAGTTTAGGGGTATGAAGTCACCTGTAGTGGGTGATTCGAATGTAAGATCGATATAGGATGCTAAATGTCAAGCTAAGACTCGAGCACAAACGGGTCCTATTAAGCATATGATGACACATATATGTATATAATTAGTGTATATAACAACTAATCATGTTAGGGAAAAACCTTAGGGACTAGGAAACACTTGGAATGAAGTGTTACAATCACAAATGATTATACTAAAGGTGTTTATGGCCACACAAGAGTGTGTTTACGGAATAGATGTGTTCACGGACAACACATGAAATAGCTAGGGTTTATGACCAAGACTTGAAGAAGTTCACGACCATGACATAAATCAAGAAGGGTTTACGACCATACAAGGGTTTATGACCGTAAACTCTTGATGTTCTTGCTAAAATGGTTGTTTCTTGGATGTTAATCAAGTGCTTCTAATAGATAACTAGTATTTGGAAAGAATACTTACGATTTGGAAGCTAAAAGGGGTGATTATGGCCTAAAGAAACTAGTGTGTGTTATTGGAGATCTAACCCAAAAAGAGATGAATTCAAGGATGAAATCATGGGGTTTTACTAGATCAAGAAGGATATCAACTTATAAATGAAAGAATCACTTACAAATTTGACGAGAAATGGAAGTGTTCTTGATGATACTTGAGAGAGAAATGAGTGTTCTTGACTTGGAAGTGTGATAAGTGAAGAAATATGAAGGAATATCATACTTAAGAGGCTAGTTCATGGCCAAACAAGAGCTTACGGCCGTAAGCTCTAGTTTACGGCCGTAAACTCCAAGTGTTGGAGTTTTCCGGCTTGAATGTTGCACAATTAACTTTAGAAGATACTTCCTAACACCCAATCCTTGAATGTACTAGGCTTAGAACTCTCAAACAGACTCTTAACAAAGCTAAAAGATAGCATAAACAAGTCTGACTTGTGATTGAATTGAATGGATTTACAAGATAGAAATTTCAGGTTGTCACAATAACATGAAGAGATTTAAGCATACAAAGATCAAGGTTGAGGCTTTATACCTTCTTGCAACTGAGGAAGGTGCCTAATCTCCTGATTTACAAGCTTAAGCTCCAACAAAGCTTCTTCACCAACTCTTTCTTCTACCAAAGGCACCAACTAACCAAAGATACACCCCAAAAGGTCAATAACACTCAAAGATGCTATTAGTGTTCAAGATCAGGGTTTTAGGACAATGGAGACTGATAAAGAGGCCATCTCTTGTCACATCATCAAACTATGCTCTTGCCACTACCTGTAATACAAGAAACTGAGTGGGTCAGGCTGGGGAGCCTGGTGAGCATATAGGGTTTTCAATCCACAATAAATAAGTTTATTATTTTCAACAAGTATTCAACCCGATTACTCGTTCCCGTTATCCTCACTTTACGTCCCTAAAGCATCTATTATAAGGGACCTATCCTAAGGAATTTCATCAGGATGGACACTACTGCTAAGGGGATTCCTCGGCAATATAGGTCCGTAAGGCAACCATGGGGGGTGGAGTACACCGGTGAACACATCGTTCACAAATACCTACAGGTTGCGAGCCTATTAGCGTTCCACTGGACTTCTTATAAAAGTCTGTGGTCGCCATCCATACTCCGCTAGATGACTCGATCATTGTCAACACCGAGGCCTCTCATCATTTTATTTCATCACACACCAACTATTACATCTACCCATGTTTTACCCAACATATTTGTAAATATAAAATACATATACAGTTCAGATATAAAACGAAGTTTAAATCTTTCATACATCATAGATCTCAAGTATAAATTATATATATATATATATACATACATATATATACATATACATACACACAGACACACACACACACACACACACACATATATATATATATATAATGTTTAGATCTGAAAAGTTTAGATCTAAAGTGAGAAATTCTAGATATGAAGGAAAGGTTCAGGTCTGGAAGAAACTTTTCAGATCTGAAAGAAAAAGTTCAGATCCGAAAAGAAAGAGGTTTAGATCTTTCATCCAGCACAAATCTCAAGTAAACAGATAATATATATACACATAACTCGTAATTTATATAAAATACTTCATATCTATGTGTAAGATGAAAGTGACTATACACTCACTTGATAAGGTGATGATTCGGACAACACTTCGCTTTTTAAAATGATCTTCTTTGACAAAACAGGGAGGTTTGCTGGAAAACCGGGCTCTGCAGGGGCCAAGTTTCTAAACCGAAAAACTCTTTTTCTCGGAGCCTTCGGGCGCTCTAGGGCTTTCTTCTAATACTAGGGAGGTTTCCTAGACTTCGGGGTGGTTTAGGGTGGCTAGAGAGAGAGAGAGAGAGAGAGAGTAGAGAGAGAAAGAATTTGTAAAAAGTGTGAAAATGAAGGCTGGCCCTGCAGCCCTTATATAGACCGAGAGGCCTCGCAGTACGCGGGGCGTACCTCGGATCTACGCGGGGCATAAAGACAGGTTTCGGTTCCTCGGAGGTGCTTCGTGTCCTTCGGACTACGCGGGGCATAGCCTTGCACCCAGTCTCACAATTTCCCATCTCGACTTCTAAAATTCATAACTTTCGCATACGAGCTCCATCTTTGATGTTCTTTATATCCACACATAGGTGGGATCATACTCTATAACGTTCGTTTAGACTTCATCGGCTAATTTTGATATATTTTTAACAGGCCGGGACAAGAAAAGTCTGTTAAAAATTCATAACTTCATCATCCGACATTCGTTTTTGTCTGTATTTTTACTGTTGAACTACTATTAACGAGATATTTGATTCTCGTTTAGGTCGTGTCATCTGAAAACCGTTCAATCTACTATTCGAACTCCGGGTTGTGTACTGTTAATCCGAAACTTGAAAATATCATAAGTTCCTTATACGAAGTCAGATTTGGGCGTTCTTTTTATGCACACTCTGGGTTTATCGAACACTACAACTTGGAAATATCATAATTTTTTACGCTTATTTTTATTATATCTTTACAGACAAGTATATAATCACATAAAAGTACATAATTCACATAATATTCAAGTAATTCATCTTTATTACTTTAAAATAGGTTACAGCGATTGTCCTACATATTACATCATCGCATCAATGCTTAGCCTCGAAACACGGGCCTTACAATTATCCCCTCCCCTTAGGATGATTCCTTCCTTGAATCATGCATCAACAAACAAATGCAGATAGCGACTCATTATGTCATTCTCCGTTTCCCATGTGAGATTTGGCACATTCGAATGTTTCCATCTCACAAGCACTAAGTCGACCATCTTGCGTCGCAACCTCTTCATCTTACGGTCAACAATCGCCTCCAGTTCTTCGATTAGCCTCTTGTTTTCATCCATCCTTAACTCAGAAATTGGAATTATGTCGGGAACTTCTCCCGTGAACTTCCTCAAATAACACATATGGAAAGTGTTATGAATACCATCTAGTTCTTCTGGTAGTTCTAGCTTGTAAGCTTGGTTCCCAATCCTCTGAAGAACTTTGAACGATCCAATAAATCTTGGAATCAACTTCCTTATTTTCCTGAGTCTTATAACTCCCTTCCATGGTGAGACTTTAAGCAAAACCAAATCTCTAACTTCGAATGTCATCAGTCTTCTTTTCTTGTCAGCATAGCTCTTTCGACGATCCTGAGCTGCTAACATCCTTTCCCTAGTCACTTTTAGCTTTTCAGCAGTCTGATGGACTATTTCGGGGCCCATAAACTGCTTTTCTCTAGCTTCAAGCAAACATGACGGTGTACGACACTTTTGTCCATACAAAGCTTGGTAAGGTGCCATCTTGATGCTCAAATGAAAACTATTAGTATAGGAAAATTCTACCAGTGGTAAATGTTCATCCCAATTACCTTGAAATTCCAGGGTACACGCTCTCAACATATCTTCAAGTGTTTTAATCGTTCTTTCGCTCTGACCATCGGTCTGCAGATGGTAGGCTGTACTTAAACTCAACTTCGTACCCAATTCCTCTTGTAGACTCCTCCAAAACCTTGACGTGAAACGGATATCACGGTCCGACACAATCGTTAAAGGAACACCGTGAAGTCTTACTACCTCCTTCATGTAAGCATTTACAAGCTTATCCATAGACCATCTCTCATTGGCTGCTATGAAGTGTTCACTTTTAGTGAACCGATCAACGACCACCCAAATCATGTCGTGACTGTCCTTCGTTCTAGGTAGTTTAGTGACAAAATCCATGGTGATGTCTTCCTATTTACCCATGGTACAGGTAAAAGTTCTAAATTCCCATATGGTTTCTGATGTTGTGCCTTAACTCTCGCACATGTCATACACTCGGCCACATACTTTGCAACATCGAGATTCATCGTCGACCACCAGTAGTAGGGTTTCAGATCCCTATACATTTTTATGCTGCAGGGATGAATCGAGTACATGGTCTTGTGAGCTTCTTCCATTAGAAGATCTCTTATTCCTCCCGTCTTAGGTACCCAAATCCTACCTTGGAATACCTTCAATCCTTGATTGTTTGTACCGAACACCAGCGTTTTGCCCAAACGCCCTTCCTTTCGGTCATTTTTCCCTGAAGCTTCTTCCTGAGCTTTATTGATGCTTTCCGTAATTGTTGAGACAACTTCAATTCTAAATGCTCTTGGTCTTCTCCTTACAAGGCTCACTTTTCGGCTTAAAGCATCAACTACAACATTTGCTTTACCGGGGGTGGTAAAGTATCTCACAGTCATAATCCTTAAGCAACTCTAGCCAACGTCGTTGCCTCATATTCAATTATTTTTGATAAAAGAGATACCAAAGACTCTTATGATCAGTGAAAAGTTTTCACTTTGTGACGTAAAGATAATGCCTCCATATCTTTTGGGCGAATACTACCGCTGCCAACTCCAAATCATGAGTGGGGTAGTTATTTTCATGCTCTTTCAGTTGTCTCGATGCACATGCTATCACCTTATCCCTTTGGGTCAGAACATAACCTAACCCAACTTTAGATGCATCGCTATAAACTGCGAAGTCTTCAACTCCATTAGGTAGAGAAAGAATCGGTGCTTCACACAACTTCTTTTTTAGCTTCTCGAATGCTTCCCCGTGCTTCTCACACTAAGTATAAGTAGCTCCTTTATGGGTCAAAGCTGTCAATGGAGCAACTATCGAAGAAAATCCTTGGATAAACCTTTGGTAATATCCGGCTAATCCCAGAAAGCTTCGGATCTCTGTGGGAGTCTTTAGTCGTTCCCACTTCATCACAACTTCAATCTTAGCTGGGTCAACCATGATCCCTTCTTGGTTAACCACATGACCCAATAATTAGACTTCTCGAATCCAAAAATCACATTTGGAGAACTTTGCATACAACTTCTCCTTCTTCAGAACTTCTAACACTTCTCGCAGGTGCTTGACATGCTCCTGTTGGCCCTTTGAATAAACCAGAATGTCATCTATGAACACTATCATAGATTTATCGAGGAATAGTTTACAAACCTTGTTCATCAAATCCATGAATGCTGCTAGAGCATTGGTGAGTCCAAATGACATAACTAAGAACTCATAGTGTCCATACCTCGTTCTAAATGCAGTTTTCTCAATAACCTGCTCTCTCACCTTCAGCTGATGATATCCTGACCTAAGATCGATCTTGGAGAAATAACTTGAACCTTGCAGCTAATCAAACAAGTCATTAATCCTTGGCAATGGGTACTTGTTCTTTACTGTTGCCTTGTTCAATTCTCTGTAGTCTATGGATATCCTCATTCTTCCATCTTTCTTCTTTATGAATAAAATCGGAGCTCCCTAGGGTGATGAACTTGGTCTAATGAAACTGTTGTCCAACACCTCATGAAGTTGCGTCATAAGCTCTTTCATCTCCGTCGGTGCTAATCGGTAGGGTGCTTTTGCTATTGGTGTCGTTCCTGGTAACAAGTCTATACGAAACTCTACTTGTCTATCAGGGGGCAATCCAGGAAGATCTTCGGGAAAGACTTCCGGATAGTTGCACAACACTGGTATACTTTTCATCTCCTTTTTCTCCTTAGCATCTATCACAAACGCTAAGTATGATGTGCATCCTTTGGACAAAAATTTTATAGCTTTCATCAGGTAAATGATTCCAGAATTCACTTTGCGTTTGTCTCCGTACACCATAGATGACTCTTTCCCAGGCGGGTTTACCCTTACTATCTTTTTCTTGCACAATATCTCGGCATCGGGCGCTAAGCCAATCCATTCCCGGTACGATATCGAAAACATTCAACTCAATAGGTATCAACTCCTCGTGGAATTCGTTTCCATTCAAGTCAATGATGATATTCTTAATGCAATCGCTAACATGTATGAATTTGCCACTAACAACTTCTACAACTAGAGCATTATCAAGTTTTTTGATAGGCAATGCTAGTCTTTCACCAAATTTATGTGATATAAAAGAGTAATCTTCTCTACAATCAAACAATATATTGGCATGCAATCCATTTACAAGAAAGGTACCTGAAGCGACGGTTTTCTGCTTATAACTACAGTTGCAGCTTTCAAATACCATCTCCATTTCGGAGATCGAGTCCATAATCTCTACAGGCTTTGGGCTTACGGAAAGACTTGGTGGTTTGGCACCCAAGAAATTCTTATACATACGCCCATCTCTATCGATTTACCTCTCCAGGTCATTCCTTCTTGCCACTGGGGGTTCCACTTGACTGAAAATGCGGTTGTAATTCCCTTCCTCTGATTATCCATCATTCAGTTCTGGTTGTTCAACAGGCATTGAAGGTTCATCCCTGTTTTTCAGCAATACTTGTCTCATCTCTTCCCTTTGTTCAGCCACCATTGTCCGAATCATGGCTTGTACTCCAGCTATAGTGACTGGCTCAGGTGGAGCTTTTACTATTGGCACCTGCTCAATCACTTGGGGCCAAGGCTGCTGATTCTTGTTTTCATTAGCATTTCCAGCTCCACTTCGAGTTATTTCCATTTCAATCTATACACCAAATTAGGTGAATTTAGATGTATATTTACGATAGGCGTTTAAATCCTCCTTGTCACTCCGAAACGTTACATGCTAGTTCTAATAACGTAATCGAACGCTCAGAATCCTAAACACATAAGGTTTCCAAATCCGGTCAGCAATAGACCATAGATCCGAACAAATAATAGCATACAAGGCAAACATAAAGCATTTAGCACATAAAATCATTTTAGGCTATGAAACTAGTGCTCGTGTCTAAAAGATGGGAGACACTCATCTCACAATCATCACTTATCATTCTAAGTTTAAGTCTAGAAATCCTACAAATTCCTAGGTCGCTTAAACTAATGCTTTGATACCAACTGTGACATCCTCAATTTCATGGCCAGAAAAGAGCGATTTCGTTTATGCTTTTATAATAAAATCAGAGTAATCTTTCAATGAAAAGTGTTGCGGAATTTGTTCCCAAAACTAAATATGATAAAGATTTATCAAAACATTTCCTTAAAGAAATGTATTTTCATTGTATTAAAAAACTTGGGATGTCAACATCGATACAGATCAAAAGCATAAACCAAAAACATCCTAGGACACAAAACAAAATTGGCCCAAAAAACAACATAGGCCTTACAACATTCTATTTATTTTCTACTGGCCTAAAATCCATAATCTCTCGTCAGATTATCCAACGATGCTCTTGCCACTACCTATAATACATGAAACTGAGTGGGTCAGGCTGGGGAGACCGGTGAGGATATAGGGTTTTCAACCCACAATAAATAAGTTTATTATTTTCAACATTTATTCAACCCGATTACTCGTTCCGTTATCCTCACTTTATGTCCCTAAAACATCAATTATAAGGGACCTATCCTAAGGAATTTCATCGGGATGGACACTACTGATAAGGGGATTCCTCAGCCATATAGGTCCGTAAGGCAACCATGGGGGGTGGGGGTGGAGTACACCGGTGAGCACATCGTTCACAAACACCTATAGTTTGCGAGTCTGCTAGCGTTCCACTGGACTTCCTAGAAAAGTCTGTGGTCGTCATCCATACTCTGCTAGATGACTGGATCATTGTCAACACCGAGGCCTCTCATCATTTTATTTCATTACACACCAAATATTTTATCTACCCATGTTTTACCCAACATATTTGTAGATATAAAATACATATACAGTTTAGATATGAAAACGAAGTTTAAATCTTTCATACAACATAGATCTCAAGTATAAATTATATATATATATATATATATATATATATATATATATATATATATATATATATATATATATATATATATAAAGTTTAGATCTAAAGTGAGAAAGTCTAGATCTGAAGGAAAAGGTTCAGGTCTGGAAGACAAATTCAGATCGGAAAGAAAAAGTTCAGATCTGAAAAGAAAGAGGTTTAGATCTTTCATCCAACATAGATCTCAAGTAAACAAATAATATATATACACATAACACGTAATTTATATAAAATACTTCATATCTATGTGTAAGATGAAAGTGACTACAATCTCACTTGATAAGGTGATGATTCGGCTAACACTTCGCTTCTTAAAATGATCTTCTTTGATTAAACCAGGAGGTTTGCTTGAAAATCGGGCTCTGCGGGGGCAGAGTTTCTAAACTTCAAAAATCTTTTTCTCGGGGCCTGCGGGTGCTCCGGGGCTTTCTTCTAATGCTAGGGAGGTTTCCTAGGATTCGGGGTTGTTTAGGGTGGCTAGAGAGAGAGAGAGAGAGTAGAGAGAGAAAGAAGTTGTAAAAAGTGTGAAAATGAAGGTTGGCCTCGCAGCCCTTATAGAGACCGAGAGGCCTCGCAGTACGTGGGGCGTACCTCGGATCTACGCGGGTGTAAGGGCAGGTGTCGGTTCCTCGATGTTGCATCATGGCCTCTTCTGGACGGATCAATGTGAGACCGCACAACGTTCATCATTCATACGCAGGGCGTAGCATTGCACCCAGTCTCCCGATTTCCCATCTCGACTTCTAAAATTTATAACTTTTGCATACGAGCTCCGTTTTCGACGTTCTTTATATCAACGTGTAGGTGAGACCGTACTCTAAAACTTTCGTTAAGACTCTGTTGGATAATTGTGACTCTATTTTTAAATTTATATTTTTAACAGAACGGGATAGGAAAAGTCTGTTAAAAATTCATAAATTCATCATCTGATGTCCGTTTTTTCTGTCTTTATACCGTTGAACTACTATTAACGAGACCTTCGATTCTCGTTTAGGTCGTGTCGGCCGAAAACCGTTCGATCTACTATTCAAATTCCGGGTTGTATACTGTTAATTTGAAACTTGGAAATATCATAACTTCCTTATACGAAGTCAGATTTTGGCGTTCTTTTTATGCACGCTCTCGGTTTAACCAACACTAGGACTTTTGTTTAGTTCGCTAAGGATAAAAAGTACTTTATCATAACCTCAATTTTTATGTCACACAACGTCGAGTCGGTTCTGTCGCAAAACTTCGACAGATCATAACTTCTTCGTTACAACTCAGATTTCGGCGTTCTTTATATCCCCAAAATCCTTGTCACGACCAATATAACTTTCTTCACAAATATCGGGCTTATCTAACGTTTTATTTTTTACACTTATTTTTATTATATCTTTACAAACAAGTATATAATCACATAAAAACACATAATTCACATAATATTCAAGTAATTCATCTTTATTGCTTTAAAATAGGTTACAACGGTTAATTTAGAGTATTACATCATCACATCAATACTTAGCCTCGAAACACGGGCGTTACAGTTACTCTCTTGCTCTACAATTCCTTCTTTCTTCCTTTAAAAGAAAAAAAAACACTAAATGCAGCTAAAAATGGATGTAAGTGAGTTAGGGTTTGGAAGGGATACTTTTGGGGGTGATGGAAGCTGAGGGTCGACGAAACCCTAGCCCATATTTAAAAAGTACAAAAGAAAAAAAATAAAATTTGATATATTTATTATTTTTCGATTAAAAATAAGCCTTAACGTTTCAAAAAACAATGAAATGAAATTAGTTTTTTTTTTGAAAAGAAAGTTTGATTTTTATATACTAATATGGATCACTAATGAAAGAGGGTGAAAAGTTGTAAACAATATATTCGTTTTCTTTCCGATAAGAACTTAGCCTAAAAAAATGAAAAGGAAAAACTAATTGAGTTTTTTGGTATAATATGGTACATGTGTGTCCAATATACAAGTGTATAATCATTCTCTTGGTCGTTGATCTTTTCGATTTTCAAATCTCAATATTGGTTCGTTGGTTCCATGGTAATAATGTTTTTTATTGAACTTTTCTATTTTTTTTTCCTCTCTGTGTGTGTGTCTCTCTCTCTCTCTCTCTCTCTATATATATATATATATATATATATATATATATATATATATATATATATATATATATATATATATATAGACACACACACAGAGAGGAAAAAAAAATAGAAAAGTTCAATAAAAAACATTATTACCAAAAAAAAATATATATATATGCTAGGTTCAAATAAGACCATCAACTTTTGTGTGACATATAGATGCAATCCTAGCCAATCATCTTGGGTTTCAACAAAAAAAATATCTAATATGCAAAAAAGTAAAAAAAATTAAATATTTTAATTATTTTCGTCATTTTTTTATTTCCAAATAGGACTTTGAAAAAAATATATAAATAGAAAATAGAAAAATCTACATCACCTTAAAATTCATTCAATATTCTAACAAATATTTTATCATAATATTACTTACTCATATCGGTATGTAAAAGTGTACTATTCTACTACAATATTGTAATTTATATATATTTTTTTGAAAATTTTAGAACTTTCTAATAAAATATTACATATATTATTCTAATCATGCCTGTTTAAAATTCTTTTTTTGCTAAAATGGAGACTCGATCATAATCACTCATCTTGGGTTTCAACAGACAAATTTTAAAATGTCAAAAAAAAGTGGAAAAAAATAAATGATTTTTTTTATTTATTATTTTTGATATTTTTTTCTAAAAAATATTCGAATAAAAATAAAATAAAATAAATTCATGTCAGCTTGAAACTTTATTCGATATTCTAACAAAATATTATTCACTCTCACATTTTTTATGTGTATTATTCTACTAGAATATTATAATTTATAATTTTTTAAAAATTTTGTAAAATTTTAATAGAATATTACATGTATTATTCTAATCTTGTTTATTTAGAATTTACATGTATTATTCTAATTAAGTTTGTTAAGAATTTTAGGTTAATATCATAAAAACTCTTAGTTTTAAGTTTTTTGTCGGTTTTGCAAAAAATAAATTTTATGTTCATTTATGTCTCAAATGCCAGAAAAATTGTTCAGTTTTTCCCCTTAGTCGGATTATACCTTCTACAACCGGTAACACCTTAGCTGACTGGAGCGAAGAAGTTGAGTGAGAGCTAACATGGTGGCAAGCCACGTATCACAAGATTTGAACCCCGATCTCCTACAGTCCTGTCAACGATTTGAACCACCATGCTAGGCTCATGCTTGTGTTTCATTTCCTAAGTTTGTTATCCTAGAACAATTATTATTATTATTATTATTATTATTATTATTATTATTAGTTTATACATGTATTTTTATACATATAAAAACATATTTATATCTTTAAAATCGTATTTATACATATACTTTTATACGTCTAAGCTTTATATACAATTTTATAAATATAAGTACATACAAAAACGCATTTATTTTATACATTTTTTTATACATGTATAGAATTATGTTGTTATATATAGACTTTTTTAAATATTCATCAAGACATTTGTATACATGTATAATGTCCTTTTATACGTATAAAACCCTATTTATGCATATAAAAACTTATAAAAAATGTATTTTTAGAAAAATATATTTATTCGTATAAAAACATACTCATAATTTAAAACCGTATTTATATATATTTATACATTTTAAAAACGTATATAAATATGTATTTAAATATATAGTAAACATTTTTATACAAATTTAAACATGTTAGCATATTTATATTATGTATAAAAAGATTTATAAGACATAAAGACGCTTTAAATAT
Organism: Lactuca serriola; assembly: GCF_051521515.1. Classification (NCBI taxonomy): domain Eukaryota; kingdom Viridiplantae; phylum Streptophyta; class Magnoliopsida; order Asterales; family Asteraceae; genus Lactuca; species Lactuca serriola. The sequence continues at coordinate 49,834,850 of NC_136415.1, forward strand.
ACACCTTACGTATACATACATATAAAAAAGGGCGTGTTTGGCACAGAGCTTTTGGAAGCGTTTGGGAACTTCTAGCTTTTAGTTTTTGACAAAACGCTCTGGTTTAAACAAAAAACTTCGTTTGACAATACAAGAGTTTAGCTTTTAGTTTTAACAAAACGCTCCGATTCTAAAAACTACTTCATGTAGCATTTAACAAAACGCTACTGAGCTTTTGAAATCAATTTCCATAATTACCCTTAAAGATATATTTATATATTTATTTATTTTTAATCAATTGTCATTTTATGTAATATATATATTTCAAAAGCTTCCAGCTACTTTTGCCAAACATTCATATAACAAATAAAAGCTACAGCTTCCCGCTACCAGCTACTCGTTACACGCTACCAGCTACACGCTACCCGCTACCAGCTTACAACTGCTTTTGCCAAACACGCCCAAAAACGTTTATAAAGGCTTTCAAATATGTGTGTATATATATATATATATATATATATATATATATATATATATATATATATGTTTTTAAAAGAAATGCATAAACTATGGAATGTATATAAATGGTAGATACAAATAAATATATTTTTAAAAATTATTTATATCTTTTGCAATATGTTTATACATTTAAAAACGTGTTTAAAAATGTATTTGTAAAGTATTTTTATACTTTTAAAAACAACAACAACAACATCAATAATAATAATAATAATAATAATAATAATAAACAAAAACAAAATAATAATTAAAGTAATAATAATAGTATTAGTTGTATACATCATATATAATAAATCGAGAGTGTTTACTAAAAAAAAAGGTTTTAGTTTAGTGGTAAGGCGTTTAGATTGATGTTTAGGAGGTCGTTGGTTTGAAACCTGCTATCCTCATTCATTGTTCTTTCGTTGTTTTTTTCAGAACCATCCAACTCACCCTTCTTATAGTTTCATCTATGTTTTTTATTCCTTTACTCTTTGTTGAAATCTAATATTACATGCCAAACTTTGTTAATCGAAAGAATAAAATTTAAAGTTAATGAACTTGTTTGTTATTCATCGTTACCTGCTTCTAATAAATTTTTGATAGAATTTATTAAAATATATATTAATTCCTCCTTGTGTTTTCATAACGAGAATATAAATTGATGTTAGGATTGTTGAATACCCATTAGTTTATTCTTTATTATTACTTGGTAGTGATTAGTATTTTGTTAATACATGGTTGAGGATGCTTTTAGCAAGAAGTTTCTGGTTAGTGATTTTAATAACTATAAAATGGTTGATTCAAGATATGTCATGGAATAATACAATGAACTCAATCACATTTTTGGTCAATTCAAACTGTACAACATGAATATAGATGAAACAATTGATGTACGAGTGTAATTGACAACTTCCATCATCATTGAAAGGATTCAAACATAATCTGAAACATCAAAAGGACGAACTATCCATGGTTCAACTTGGTAGTCATTTGTGCATTGAAGAACCCCTTCGTGTGCAAGAGAGTGACAAAAACAAAGGAAAATTTGAATCTAGACAATCCTCGATTCATATGGCTTAAAACAAAACAAGAAATCCGAACAAAAAAGGACATGGAAAATACAAGCAAGAATATGTCCCAAATAACACCAACAAAGGGAAAAAGGAACTGGTTTGTTGGAGATGCTTCAAAGTGGGACATTGCCAGCGCAATTGTCGTGTGAATCTTGGCAACAATGGTGCTGGAAATTCCGAAACAATGGAGCCAATGGAAGTGGAAATGGGTCCAAGGACCAAGTGAAAGGAGGTCAATTTTTTATTAAATTTGATAATTCTAATCAGAAATATGTTTATCATGTTTCCTTTATTCCTGAATCATTCTATGTACATGATGATGATGTTGTATAGTGGAGCGATTCTGGTGCAACAAACCATGTATGTAAGGATAAACGGTTGTGTGGAACATTAACAACGATTGAAGATGGATTTGTATTGCACATGGAAGACGATTCATTTAAACCTATTTGTGATGTCAGTGTCTTTTGTTTAGAGTTTACTTCAGGAAAAAAATAAAGCTTTTTGATGTTCTGTTTGTTACTAAGATTCGAAAGAATATTGTTAGTGGTAGTTGTTTGATTTCCGATGGTTTTAAACAAGTTTATGAATCAGATATGTATATCATATATTGAAGTGGAATGTTTATTGGGTTTGGATATTTGAATAATAGAATGTTTCGTTTAAATGTTATTGATAAATTGTCACCCATTCAAAAGTTTGTTTTTGTATCATCTTCTTCTTCTAAAATTTATGACTATGCTTTGGCACGCTAGATTGGATCATGTCAATTTTAGAAGGATGCATGAAATGTCAAAAGATGGTCTAATTCCACCATTTGACATGAATCTAGAAAAATGTAAAACATGTATGCTTACAAAAGTTACAAAACAACCATTTCAAAAAGTTTCTAAAAAATTGACTATTTTGGAACTTGTGCACAGTGATTTGTGTGATTTCTACTCTACTCCATCATTGGGAAATAAAAACGTATATGGTCACATTTATTGATGGATGTACTCAGTTTTTCTATGTGTATTTTCTTAATGCTAAACATGAAACATTGGGCAATCCGGTTAAACGTATTAGAACTAATCGGGGAGGTGATTATTATTGGATTAGTGTCTAAGTCCATAACTATTTTGATATGTACTTGACCCGATTATGAGCATGGTCCTTTTGGGTCGCCTTCACCATAGCAATATGTATGATGAATTAAGGAGAGAAAGGATTAATTATGATTTATTAATATATTATGAGAATAATATATTAAAGGAGAAATCATATTTTTTTAATTAATATTAGTCAATAATTAATTAAGAATTAATTTTTGTGGCTAAAAGAGATTAATTAAACTTAGGGGGACTGGAATTGTAATTATAAGATAATTGCAATTGGGCTATGGGGACTGCGAGACAATACTTGGTACGAGTATGAGTAGGTGTGAAAGGTAGTAGATGCATATACTATCGAAAGCACATGACTCACACTTGGATCAGGGAAAGTCACAAGGTTACCAAGAAGCTAGTAATTGATACCGGTTTATTCAAGCATGTTATTACCATCGTTTCGGTAATGACTAAGAAGAATGTTGTTATTCTGACCCTAGTGGTCATATCAAATTGAGTCCGACTACGATGAGTATGTTATGTAGTTTAGAGAATCTGTCACACCCCAAAACCGGAACGACGGAAACGTTCTGGGGTGGATGACGTCATGTCAAGTATCACAACATATGCAGTATAGTAAGCAAAGTACAACAATAATTTCATTAATAGTAATAGTTTTACATGGTTTACATTACAAAGATACATCAAAGTTATGCAAGTAATAATATAGGTGCAGCTTGATACTAAACCGTCTTCACCAAAAGCTCCTGGAATGTACCTGTCTATTGCTGACCTAAGAATACAAGTTATTTTGAAAGCGAGTATCAACATTTTTATAAATGCTGGTGAGTTCATAAGTATTTAGTGTCATTGGTGTAAGTTCAAAATAACTTTATAAAAGTAGTAGTTTAGAATCAATAGTGTATTAGAGTCCTTTCCAGAAAATCCTATGTTTTCTTAAATAAAAGTAGTCTTCTACCAAGACCCGACAGAGTTATGTTGTAAAAAGTAATTTTCCCATAAACACTATCATTACCAAAATACGGTGTTTGATTTTAAAGAAAGTAGGAGAATATCAGGGAAAATAACATATGCCTCAGCAGTGAAGACTGCTGACTAAGGCAGAAGAGATCATAGACTCCAGAAGAGTATCGAATGAACAACACGCCTGGCTCTAACGAAAGGAGACACAGACCCCAGACAGTATCAAATGAACGATACGTCTAGCAAGGTCTGAAAATAGTGAATACATACCCCAGACAGTATCAAATGAAAGATACGTCTAGCAAGGTCTAAAAACAGTGAATACAGACCCCAGACAGTATCAAATGAAAGATACGTCTAGCAAGGTCTAAAAACAGTGAATACAGACCCCAGACAATATCAAATGAAAGATACGTCTAGCAAGGTCTAAAAACAGTGAATACAGTGTTAATTCTCGTTACCTTAAAGCCATGAATTATAAGGTAACCCCGAGTTACTCGTAACCATACTGATAGACACTTGAGAACTTGACGCCCTGTAAGCGCCGGAAAGAATGTGACATTTGTCACCCCTTGGCTTGGTAGGCCATGGACTGTAGCTAGAAGTCAGGGTGTGGGGGTGTCAATCCCGTATAGATCTATACACACAATGCCCGCTCTCCCTACAGGAGACTCTGGTTACCAACTAGACAACGGAGAAGGCCGTGTCCTGAATATGCATCTCGTATAGTGAGATATGATGTAAAATACTGGACTAATGATAGAGACTCACAACTGAACTGACCGATGTAAGCCTATATGTATATGCTTGTATACATAATATATAACTAATGATCAAACAACCTTCGGACGGATATCCGATCCCACCAGACCACATCTCAACGAAGAAAAGGAAATAGGGTGAACTAGCCTTCCTAAGTCCTTTAAACATTATTTATATAACTTATACAAGCACATGCATACATTTAACTAAGTAGAAGCGTATCGTGAAGTGGAAGCGTTAACAAGTAAAAGCGTATCGTGAAGTGGAAGCATTAACAAGAAAAAGCGTATCGTGAAGTGGAAGCGTTAACAAGGCGTATCGTGAAGTGGAAGCGTTAACAAGTAAAAGCGTATCGTGAAGTAGAAGCGTTTACAAGTATAAGCATATCGTGAAGTAGAAGCGTATTACGAAGTAAAAACGTATCACTAAGTAAAAGCGTTAACAAGGTAGTAGCATTTAACTAAGTAGGAGCATTAACTAATTAGAAGTATAACGAAGCAGTAGTATCTAACAAAGTAGGAGTATAAAAACATGGAAGAAAGCTTTGATGAAAGCTTTGGAAAACCTTTATACTTAAGAAAATCATAACTTGGTATTATTTTGTGAAATAAGTTTGAAAACCTTTAGAAATCCTTTGAAAACCTTTCATAAACAAGTTTTGAATGAAACTTTGATAAAACGTTTTGGGTAAAGAAATCCTTTGTTTAAAATACTGCTGTAACAGTATCTGAAGTAAAACATACAGCGTGAGAAACAATTTGAGAAAAGCTTTGTACAAGTAAAGATGTTTTGGAAGACCATTTACAGTATCATACTTGGTAAAAACAATTGACAGTGTAATAAATCCTTGTGCATGTGGGTTATCAATCACATGTGATTGGTATGATAACTGGCATGTTTAAATTGTATTCCCCCCCCCCCATAAAAGCATGTAAAAACATTTAAAAGGTTAATTCAGGGGTATGAACTCACCTGGTGTAAGTGGATCGAACGAAGGTGCCGGTTGGGTGCTAGGTGTCAAGTAAAGACTTGAACACACTTAGTGACCTATTAACATATGATGACATATGTTTACCTACAATTAGTAAATATAATACTAATTAAACACGTATACGCATCCTAAAGTGCGGAAAACACTTTGATTAAGTGCTAGGGGTGTCCCGGGTAACATTTAAGGGTGTGTATGGCCTAGATAGGGACTCTTTATAGAGTTCATGGCCCTAAGGCCAACTCCCCATGAGTTTACGGCCGTAAACTCATGGTGGGGGTGTTCTAGGATGCTAAAAGGTTTTATATCACTTATAGAATTTGTCTAGGTCCAAATACAAAGTGTATGAATGGATTTAAGGCATCAATTGGACCATATGAGGAGTTTAAGGCCCTAAACATGGAGTTTACGGCCATAAGCTCCTATATGTGTGTTCTTTTGGTGTTTTAAGGTCTTAAATGGTAGGAAATAAAGTTCTAAGCATTATTCCAAGTCAAATGGGGGTGTTAGGGCATCATTTGACCACCTTTTGGGAGTTTACGACCCATGGACCAATTCTAGGGGGGTTTACGGCCGTAAACTCCTATTTCCTTGGTTTAATTGAAGTTTAAAGCTTTTACTTCAATGGGGGTTGCTTCTAAATATTTTCCAAGGCCATAGGAGGTGTTTGAGGGCATTTCTAACACTTGAACTTGAGTTTACTCCCCATGAAGAGGAGTTTACGGCCCAAGCATGATCTTAAGCAGTAACTCAAGTTTACTCCCCAAAAGTTAAGTTCAAGGTGTTATAAGTCCGTTCCCATTAGACATTTAACCATATCTAAGCCTTAGGGGTAGTTTTGAGGGGTTTTGGGGCTTAAAAACCCCATTTAAGGGTGTTCACGGTCCAAGAGTGTTCTTGGGCCGTAAAAACATAATCTTACCCCTATTTGATGTCTTAAACTTGAATTTGCATGCTAAATAAGCTATACAACAAGATAAGGTAGATTACTTAATCGTTTGGGACTCAAAACGGACGTTTTTGGCTCGAAAATAAGTTGTAGAGAGAGAGAGAGAGAGTGGAGAGAGAGTGAAAAAGTCTCAAATGGACTCCACTCACCCTTATATAGGGTTTTGAGTTGGGGCTCAGTGGAAATATACCCGATACTGCCGTTAAACAGGGCTTTTGGTCGCTCCCGATTTAGTGGTCGTATCTTGACTTGGTTGAACTAAAATTTTTTAAGGGTATTTTGTGGGTGTTTCTAATTTGTTTCAACCCTTACCAAGTCATTATAAAAGTCCCACATTAATTGACCTCTTCCAAAAGGTTAATGGACAGTTTAATAAAACGAGGCTTATTAACGGAAGGAGGGGTTAAATATGACGGAATAAATTTCGGGTTGTCACATCATCCCCCCGTTAGAGGGAATTTCGTCCCGAAATTCAGGTTTAGGCAAGGAAGTAGGTATGAATGACCGATTAATGAGATGAAGGTACTTCCTATTCAGTTGGTCCTCGCACTCTCAAGTGAACTCTGGTCTTCGCTTGGCCTGTGTCTGTCATTCCAACAAACCTTCACCTATGGGATGCGGATTCCGTCTCGTGTAGTTAGCGATTTCCTGTAGGTTCGTCTACGAAGTTAGGGTTCCCAATGGTTTCTATCAAGATGAATGAGATACAAAGAGTGACGTCATCAAACACTTATCAAGTCTAAGAAGTGGTTCGATCTAGGGTGAAACTTGTGGAATTTCCGAAAGTAGTAGTGGTCTGACGAGGGTTGGACAAATTTTTGTGAAGAATCTCGGATGGTCCTAAGCTCTCGGAAGGGTAGAGTTTTTCGGTACATAGAACATAGTGTACTTCTATGGCGAGATCATCACTGGCGTGATCGCCATTCCGAAGTTCCAAACGTTCTCTCCCATATTGGAAGTGTAGTCCTTCAGGTTGGTTCTTAGAAAGCTCGGGTTGTCCTTGGGTTCGTGTTTCTGTTGTTTGGCTTTTAGAGGTTTTCTAGATCATTGGATGGATTGCGTGTGTACTGGTATCTGTTTGTTGTAGGGTGGCTATCTCAATCTTGTGCAAAATGAACATGCACTTCTGATTCTTGAAATATTTCTAACGAAAACCCTCAGGGTCGGGGAGATAGGCTTTCACAAGACGAGTGTTGGACTATCTCGGGAGGTGGTTCTACTATTTCTGTGCGAGATAGTATTCATGGAACACCTAGTAGTCCAATGAATCTCTAAGACATGCCCTATTCTCTAAGGCGTTTGTTTATTTTAGTGCGGAAGGTGCGTGCTCTTGTATAACCCATCGACTAACACCTAAACTGGTGTCAAGTCTATAATCTCTTCGGGATCTGGGTTATAAGACTTAACACAATCTACTTTCGCACTTTATTCGAGTATTCTTGGCTGCGGAGGTTATCCTGTGGTTCTCGGTATTCTAGTGTTCTCTTCGGAGAATGCAGTCTATCGTCTACCGGGCGACGGTGATTTCCTCCACGCGAGAGGGCGGAGGGTCCTAGACACTACTCGTCGGTAACGGGGTGGACAAAGTGCCTGAGTAGTGCGAGCATCTTCAGCAACTACTCTTCTAATGGTTCTGAGTTTTCTCGATCTAGGTCAAATCTAGTGAGTATAGGGTTCCATCACTCGGAACTTTAATCTCTTCATCCACTCTTCTCAGAGTCTCATTTATCGCAGCTTCTGGATTTCCGGGATATCCGCTGAGATGCTTACTTCGTGGGATTAAGCGTGAGTGGATGGTCGTAGTCAATGTCCTTGACCCTTACGACTCAGATTTCTTTATCAACTGAGGGTGTTAGCTACTATGTTGGCTTAACCGGGATGACAACAATTTCGGATTTGTGGTCATTATAGTAGCTCAACCCGCAGGGGTTAGGATGAAGGGTTTTACTATGAGGTTAGTGGTAGAGCTCATACTTGGCTTAACCACTAATACTTGGTGTGTGCAAGCCGTATATAATTGAGGTTTGCAGGATGTTCGGTTGTGCGACTCCACCCCAGACCCATAACCCAACGAGGAACAGGGAGTAGGGAGGAATCACATATCTTAAATCTTTTTGATCTCAATTATATACCACCCTTATGCATATGCCCAATTATAGTGGTCAGTCCCATGAGTTCTATCCTCTCGATTCACGAACCGGATTGCGAGGCACGAAGGGTCTATCTGGGGGATCTACGGAGTATGCTTCAGGTGGTTAGCGTCTTCTGGAATACCTGCAGTGTCTTCACTTCGGTTTCTTTCTGTCTAAGAAGGGTTGGTTTACAGCGCGCGGTATCCTTCTCTTGGGTACTTCGGAAGGTTTGAAATACGAGTGACGACTGACGAATCGCATTAGTCTTTATTATATTTTATTATGTTTAGGTTCGGAAGAACCTTTATTTGCCGAAATGGCTACGGAGAAAGTTCTTTTTACACAACACTAAGGATTTACACATGGTTGCAAGAAGTCGAACCATGATTGATAGAGGCGTCGAAGTTGGCATACTTCGACATGATATAGAATGAGGGTCGATAGAGTCATGTTCCGAACGGGCACACAAGTTCTAGGCGTCTTGGGTTTCGTCCCGTGTATCACTGTCGCGGATACTTGGACCGATAGAGTCGACGCAGAACTGTAGGCGGTCCCGAGTGTTTCTGAGTAAAGTACCTTTTCATGAATGGATTCTCACGAGGCATTTCTATAATCGCCTCACATATATTAGTCATGTATAATTAAGGTGGGGAGGACTGTTGACTGTGCGACTCCGCCCTAAATCCACAACCAAACGAGGAACAGGAAATGAGGTGGTCTTCACTCACTCTAGGTCTATCCATCTCAATTATACATGGCCGTAACGTATATACTTAGCCATTATAGTTTTACCTGATGAAATTTTAAATTTTATAACAGTGCTGCGACTTTCGCCTTAACGGGGAAGTAATTACATTTAGAATTAGCCTTTTAATGTTTTCGGTTAGTTATCTGAGATTGAGAGACGTACCAAAAATCTACTGGGTTCCTTGATGCTTCTCCCTAAGCAGTAGAGTTAGACTCCTCTTGTGTCCTTGTCATTTCCTTCAATTGGGCAGTCCCTTTTGAAGTGTCCCATTTCACCACATAGGTGGCAAACTGTACGGGTCGCCACATTGGTGGTTGATGTAATAAACTCAACCGGGGTTCTGCAGACGCGAGCGGTATGCCCCTTCATGTTGCACCTAGCACAATGGAGTTCCCGACATATACCATGATGATGGTAGCTACATTTGCTGCAGTGGGGAAGGTTTCCTAGGTATGGTCTTCTTGAAGTCGGGATGGAGGGGCTGGCAGGGGTATTGACTGTCTCATCTTGTTGCCTTTCGAAAGGTCCTTGAGCCGAGGTACTTCCCTCCTCGATCTTGAGTTTTCTCTTAAGTGGATTTGGTTGAGGTTCTTGGGTGGCTGGGTATGCAGAGGTTGGTTGTTGTTGTCCATTACTAGGATTGGAATTTCCGATAGGGCTCTTGCTAACATTGGCGTTGTTAGCATTCAGTTGAGCCAGGACAGCTGCTACGGCTGCCGAGACTGTAGCTTGGAACGTAGCTTCATCGAGTAGGAGAGTCAGTTTCTTGCCGGCGGATGGGTTACGCTTCCTCGGAGGCATAGTTTTCCTACACGAAAAGGAAAACAAGCTGATGAGAGACGATGGTTAACCCTGGACGTATCTATCCTTACTATAATAGGCATAAACTTTTCCCGTGCCTCGGATATTGGTTGTCTGAGTGTCGACCTACATCCCTATGATGTAGTCCAGGTATTCAAGGTAAGAGTATGAGTATCGGAAAAAGCCATAAGATGTGAGTCGTTCCTACTAAGTTACCTTTCTACTGGGAAAGGTTTCACTCTCCGGCCTGGAAAGATTTGAGAACAGTTCGGAAAGAAAAGACCGCGGGAAGAAAGGCTCATGAAGACTTATGGCTAAAAAACCTCAACAGAGGTGTAGGGATCTGCTCTAATCGGATTACTTGCAACGGGAAAAAGGCGATTTACCTAACACATAGCGTGAGTAGTGTAATCACTAACTCACTAAATTGTATTATTTTATGGGTGTATTAGCGTGATGAACACGAGGAAAAGACACTTCTCGGGTTCCATGTACTAGCTCCCTCTGCCTACCTCGTATCTTTGACTGGGACCGGCGTTGGTTTCCTTCGGGTAGTTACCTAGGGTTCTTTTCTCGTAAGGACATATTGAATCTCTCCTCCGCCTCACTTCCGAATCCGACTCGGGGTGTCATCACTTCATGATAGATGACTGGAAATCTCAGAAGTTTAGGCGAATTTCTCACCGATGTCCCTAAAAGATATAGGCACTTGGTGATTTCAATAGTCTCGACCTAGTTCATTTATTTCCGAACTGGAAATCTTCTCAATGAACCTCTTCGGGGTCTAAATCAATTCTTCTGCCGAATACTGAAGTGGATAGGGTTTTCTACAGGGTTCGTGCGAGAATGGAAATGTCTAAAGAATCCTAAGAGATTATTAACATTTCACTGGGTGATCCATATCGAGTCCTGCTACGATTACATAGGGTATACAAATCATATATAATTTAGATCCGATAGGCCTTCGAATATGTGATACTACTCTATATCCACATCCCAACGAGGAAAAGGAAGTAGAGCGAAACCACACATTCTTAGCCTACGGGATCCTTATTATATATAACCTTGGGAGTACACCCTCTGTAATTGTAGGTATATCAATAAGGATCTTTTTAGTTCTTCATACAAGGTTATTTATGGTTCCTAAAATACCCCTATGGTATTTTAATTCTTGTTTGTTTCTTATCTTCTGAATATGATTCTGGGATTAATGTGAGTCTTTTAGTATTCCAAAATACTCCCATAGTATTTTAAACTTTATGTTTGGCTCTAGCATTCCTAGTTGGTAAGTTTCAGACCTGTTGCAACACCACTATCACTCCCAAGCACAAGTTCATCGCATCTCGAATAAATATAGTTGATCAGGTTACATTTATTCCAGCTTATGATTACATAACTGCCCAGGTTTGACGGTAATGCTCAACATCCGAACACTTTTATTCTTGTTCTTCTTGTGATACTTTTGTTTGAGTGTTTAGATTCTAGATGTTCTTATACTTTGGTAAAATATGGTTATATTTTAAAGTATAATTTTTGGCCAGAGTGTTTTACCCCTATGTATTTATAGGCTGTATATCTTTTATGAATTGATATACTTAGCTCACTATAAACAATGCTCTGATACCAATCTGTCACACCCCAAAACCGGAACGGCGGAAACGTTCTGGGGTGGATGACGTCATGTCAAGTATCACAACATATGCAGTATAGTAATCAAAGTAAAACAATCATTTCATTAATAGTAATAGTTTTACATGGTTTACATTACATAGATACATCAAAGTTATGCAAGTAATAATATAGGTGCAGCTTGGTACTAAACCGTCTTCACCAAAAGCTCCTGGAATGTACCTGTTTATTGCTGACCTGAGAATACAAGTTATTTTTAAAGCGAGTATCAGCATTTTTATAAATGATGGTGAGTTCATAAGTATTTAGTGTCATTGGTGTAAGTTCAAAATAACTTTATAAAAGTAGTAGTTTAGAATCAATAGTGTATTAGAGTCCTTTCCAGAAAATCCTATGTTTTCTTAAATAAAAGTAGTCTTCTACCAAGACCCGACAGAGTTATGTTGTAAAAAGTAATTTTCCCATAAACACTATCATTACCAAAATACGGTGTTTGATTTTAAAGAAAGTAGGAGAATATCAGGGAAAATAACATATGCCTCAGCAGTGAAGACTGATGACTAAGGCATAAGAGATCATAGACTCCAGGAGAGTATCGAATGAACAACACGCCTGGCTCTAACGAAAGGAGACACAGACCCCAGACATTATCAAATGAACGATACGTCTAGCAAGGTCTAAAAACAGTGAATATAGACCCCAGACAATATCAAATGAAAGATACGTCTAGCAAGGTCTAAAAACAGTGAATACAGACCCATACACTATCAAATGAAAGATACATCGAGCAAGGTCTAAAAACAGTGAATACAGACCCCAGATAGTATCAAATGAAAGATACGTCTAGCAAGGTCTAAAAACAGTGAATACAATGTTAATTCCCGTTACCTTAAAGCCATGAATTATAAGGTAACCCCGAGATACTCGTAACCACACTGATAGACACTAGAGAACTTGACGCCCTGCAAGCGCCGGAAAGAATGTGACATATGTCACCCCTTGGCTTGGTAGGACATGGACTGTAGCTAGCAGTTAGGGTGTGGGGGTGTCAATACCGTATTGATCTATACACACAACGCCCGCTCTCCCTACAAGAGACTCTGGTTACCAACTAGACAACGGAGAAGGCCGTGTCCTGAAGATGCATCTCGTATAGTGAGATCTGATGTAAAATACTAGACTAATGATAGAGAATCATAACTGAACTGACCGATGTAAACCTATATGTCTATGCTTGTATACATAATATATAACTAATGATCAAACGACCTTCGAACGGATATACGATCCCACCAGACCACATCTCAACGAAGAAAAGGAAATAGGGCGAACTAGCCTTCCTAAGTCCTTTAAACATTATTTGTATAACTTATACAAGCACAGGCATACATTTAACTAAGTAGAAGCGTATCGTGAAGTGGAAGCGTTAACAAATAAAAGCGTATCGTGAAGTGGAAGCGTTAACAAGAAAAAGCGTATCGTGAAGTGGAAGCGTTAATAAGTAAAAGCGTATCGCGAAGTGGAAGCGTTAACAAGTAAAAGCGTATCGTGAAGTGGAAGCGTTAACAAGTAAAAGCGTATCGTGAAGTAGAAGCGTTTACAAGTAGAAACATATCGTGAAGTAGAAGCGTTAATAAGTAGAAGCGTATTATGAAGTAAAAGCGTATCACTAAGTAAAAGCGTTAAGAAGGTAGTAGCATTTAACTAAGTAGGAGCATTAACTAAGTAGAAGTATAACGAAGCAGTAGTATCTAACAAAGTAGGAGTATAAAAACATGGAAGAAAGCTTTGATGAAAGCTTTGGAAAACCTTTATACTTAAGAAAATCATAACTTGGTATTCTTTTGTAAAATAAGTTTGAAAACCTTTAGAAATCCTTTGAAAACCTTTCATAAACAAGTTTTGAATGAAACTTTGATAAAACATTTTGGGTAAAGAAATCCTTTGTTTAAAATACTGTTGTAACAGTATCTGAAGTAAAACATACAGCGTGAGAAACAATTTGAGAAAATCTTTGTACAAGTAAAGATGTTTTGGAAGACCATTTACAGTATCATACTTGGTAAAAACAGTTGACAGTGTAATAAATCCTTGGGCATGCGGGTTATCAATCACATGTGATTGGTATGATAACTGGCATGTTTAACTTGTATTCCCCCCCATAAAAGCATGTAAAAACATTTAAAAGGTTAATTCAGGGGTATAAACTTCCCTGTTGTAAGTGGATCGAACGAAGGTGCCGGTTGTGTGCTAGGTGTCAAGTAAAGACTTGAACACACTTAGTGACCTATTAACATATGATGACATATGTTTACCTACAATTAGTAAATATAATACTAATTAAACAGGTATATGCATCCTAAAGTGCGGAAAACACTTTGATTAAGTGCTAGGGGTGTCCCGGGTAACATTTAAGGGTGTGTATGGCCTAGATAGGGAGTTTACTCTTCAAGAGTAAACTCTTTATAGAGTTCACGGCCCGAAGGCCAACTCCCCATGATTTTACGGTCGTAAACTCATGGTGGGGGTGTTCTAGGATGCTAAAAGGTTTTATATCACTTATAGAATTTGTCTAGGTCCAAATACAAAGTGTATGAATGGATTTAAGGCATCAATTGGACCATATGAGGAGTTTAAGGCCCTAAACACGGAGTTTACGGCCGTAAGCTCCTATATGCGTCTTCTTTTGGTGTTTTAAGGTCTTAAATGGTAGGAAATAAAGTTCTAAGCATTATTCCAAGTCAAATGGGGGTGTTAGGGCATCATTTGGCCACCTTTTGAGAGTTTACGGACCATGGACCAATTCTAGGGGGGTTTACAACCGTAAACTCCTATTTCCTTGGTTTAATTGAAGTTTAAATCCTTTACTTCAATGGGGGTTGCTTCTACATATTTTCCAAGGCCATAGGAGGTGTTTGAGGGCATTTCTAACACTTGAACTTGAGTTTACTCCCCATGAAGAGGATTTTACGACCCAAGCATGATCTTGGGCAGTAAACTCAAGTTTACTCCCCAAAAATTAAGTTCAAGGTGTTCTAAGTCCGTTCCAATTAGACATTTAACCGTATCTAAGCCTTAGGGGTAGTTTTGAGGGGTTTTGGGGCTTAAAAACCCCATTTAAGGGTGTTCACGGTCCAAGAGTGTTATTGGGCCGTAAACACATAATCTTACCCCTATTTGATGTCTTAAACTCAAATTTGCATGCTAAATAAGCTATACAACAAGATAGGGTAGATTACTTACTCGTTTGGGACTCGAAACGGACGTTTTTGGCTCGAAAATAAGTTGTAGAGAGAGAGAGAGAGAGTGGAGAGAGTGGAGAGAGAGTGAAAAAGTCTCAAATGGACTCCACTCACCCTTATATAGGGGTTTGAGTTGGGGCTCAGTGGAAATCTACCCAATACTGCCGTTAAACGGGGCTTTTGGTCGCTCCCGATTTAGTGGTTGTATCTTGACTTGGTTGATCTAAAATTTTTTAAGGGTATTTTGTGGGTGTTTCTAATTTGTTTCAACCCTTACCAATTCATTATAAAAGTCCCACATTAATTGACCTCTTCCAAAAGGTTAACGAACAGTTTAATAAAACGAGGCTTATTAACGGAAGCAGGGGTTAAATATGACGGAATAAATTTCGGGTTGTCACAGAATCAAGTTCGATGTAGCACCTAACTTAAGCCGGAAGAATTAATCAAAGCGATCGGTAGAGGTATCACGATAGTTGCTTGCAGCTAGAAATGCTACCTTGTAAGATGAGATTAGAACATGAAGGAAAGTATAGTCTGTTCTGGAAGACTCTAATAGACCTGAGTCTAAGCATTGCAACATACGATGATAGGTCATTAGAATATGACACATCGTTCCATCTAGTAATAAAGGAACTTATCTTAAGTTCATATCCAGTGAGGATTGAGATTGTGAGTTGAAGGTCATAATTTGGAGTCTAACGTGAGATATGGAGCAAGTGCAAGATCGAGCACCGCCTGCAGTCAAGGAGTCCAAGAGTTAGATACTCATTCGAAGAAACAAGGAAGTTACGATTATTACCTAGGATGAAGAGATAACGTATGGAGTCATTATACTGCCCAGTTTCGTTGATGATTCTGGGACGTAATCATCCTAAGGGGGAGATAATTGTAACGCCTGTAGATCCGGGCTGGACAATTTTGAGGCAATAAGTGTCGAAAACGACTTTGCAGCAAAAGATTATTTATAATAAATAGTCTTAACCAAGTTGTAGAATATGTCTCAAGGTTTCCGTACATATAAAGAACACCGAAATCCGAGTTATAACGAAGAAGTTATGGCTCGTCGAAGTTTTATGGCAAAACCGGCACGACACCGGGAAGCGTAAATAGTAAATTTATGATGGAGCGATTTTTAGCCTTAGTGATCTAAACGAAAGTCGTAGAATATGTTAAAACGAGAAAATTCATAAAAAGAACGCCCAAATCTGACTTCGTATGAAGAAGTTATGATTTTTCTAAGATTCGGCTTAGTAGTGCACGACCCGAAACTCGAATTTTAGTTCGAGCGGTTTTTGGCTTACGTGACCTAAATGAGAGTTGAAGATCTCATTAATAGGAACTCAACAATAAAAAGATGGATGAAAACGGATTCCGTATGAAGGAGTTACGAATTCTTCGCGGTCATTTAGAAGTCTAAATGCCTCCTATTGTTAAATTTGAGATCGGTCGAGAATTAGCCGACGGAGTCTAAATGAAAGTTGTAGATCTTGATTTTACCTACACGTTGAAAAAAAGAACGTCGAAAACGGAGCTCGTATGCGAGAGTTATGATTTTTCTAAGTTTGAAGGCTGATACGCGATATTGGGTGACGTGGCGCGATCACAACCATTGCTTTCTCTCCAAGGAAAGCCATCAGATGATGACACGTGGCACTGACTCAGCGAGTCAGTGAACCGACTCGGCGAGTCCGTCAGGATTTCACCCTATAAATAGAAGTGTCGGGTTTCTCCATTTCTCATACCTACTCAGGTGAGTGTATAGTTACTTTCATCTTACACATAGATATGAAGTATTTTATATAAATTACATGCTATGTGTGCATATTATCTGAGTACTTGCTGTCTATGCTGGATGAACGTTTTTATACATGTTTTAAATGGTTTAAACTGTATACGTATTTTATATATACAAATATGTTGGGGATTACATGGGTAGATGAATGATGAGAGAGAAAAGATGATGTGAGTAAGCATAAGCAACTATATACTTAGTGCCTAATAAATAACACTGGCATCTATGGAATTAGTGCCTATTGGACAAACACTGGTAGCTATGGACTTAGTACCTGATAGGAATTATTAGCTATGGACTTAGTACCTATTAGATAAACGTTGGTAGCTATGGATTTAGTACCTGTTAGGAATTGGTAGCTATGGACTTAGTACCTATTAGATAAACACTGGTAGCTATGGATTTAGTACCCGATGAATAAACTATAGCAACTATGGAATTAGTGCTTTACGAACGAGCATTGGTAGCTATGGATTTAGTGCCAGTCCTGTAACCCTGGAAGTAAGGGACTTCAGAATAAACGATTGCAGGATAGATGACTCTTAGGATAAATCCTTAAGAGTAAAGAAGATAATGGGGATGGGTAATTGGGTTGATTGTTTGATTGTTTAAACATAATAATTATATTATTGTGGGTTGAAAACCCTATGTACTCACCAGGTTTCCCAACCTGACCCACTCAGTTTATTTATATCACAGGTGTTGATATGAAGTCACATTACACTGAGAATGTTTTGATAACGTATTTATCGTATTTTTCTGGGAACAAATTCCGCAACATTTTTATGAAAAGAGGTACTCTGATTTTTATAAAGCATAAACAAAATTGGTCTTTTCTGGCCGTGAAAATGGGGATGTCACAGCCTGGCAGCGTTTTTAATATTATTATTGCGTTTAAGTTTACATGTTTTGACTTCCAGAATAACTGGGTTATTCGAACCTCCACAGTCGGTCATACGTTGGAAGTAGGTATGAAAGAAGATTGTCATGCATGAATCTGTTTGTAGATTGTCTAAAGTGTTTAGACATAGCACAAGTTTTCCGCAGAGTTCATGAGTGCTTTAATAAGATTAGAGTATTGGATGAAACCCACACTCACTTGGATCACTTCATGGATTTATCACGGGTGATTAGTAAGACGATAATATTATATATTCTTGAAACCAAGACCTGTAAGTAATTACTTGCTAATTGGTTGCACATTGATAATATGTAAACGCACCAGTAACTTGGTGTTATAAAACTTATTGTTGTGTGTGATTCGATCAGTAGGTGCAAGCGAGCATTTGAGTCAAGGTTTATCCATTCCTTTTACCCAAGGTGGGATAAAAGCGATATCTGTGGGCCCCTCGATGATTTAGTGATGACACCCTAAGTGCTTGGCCAAGCCGGGACTAAGTTGATGTGTTCAATTATAGTATGTTGTTAGTCGTCATAAATCGGAAGTCGGGAAATAGTATATAGAGAATGATTGAAATTCATGTCTTGTGTCTATACGATATCTTGAGAATGGAGGAACATATGATCCCTTATCTAAAGGACACGCTATTTGATAAGATCAGAGTTGACAGCGGCTTTTGAAAGCTACGATTGCTGATCAGGTTCTGAAGTTATGCAAAATAGTTATTAGACTTATCCAAGTGGGAGACTGTTTGATTAGTGTCTAAGTCCATAACTATTTTGGTATGTACTTGACCTGATTATGAGCATGGTCCTTTTGGGTTGCCTTCACCATAGAAATATGTTGGATGAATTAAGGAGAGAAAGGATTAATTATGATTTATTAATATATTATGAGAATAATATATTAAAGGAGAAATCATATCGTTTAATTAATAGTAGCCAATAATTAATTAAAAATTAATTTTTGTGGCTAAAAGAGATTAATTAAACTTAGGGGACTCGAATTATAATTATAAGATAATTGTAATTGGGCTATGGATCACCTTGGAATAATAGGTTGGACGAATTCTATGGGGAAGCCCATTAGAAATCGTCCAAGACATGTTCCAGAAGTGGTCCATGGGCTGCTTAGGGCTTAAGCAGACAAATTAGGGTTTCCTTGTTAGATAACTCTAATTGCCTACCTATTTAAAGAACCCTTGAGACCCAGAAACGTGGCTAACACTTGGATTTGGGTTTCCAACCATTTTTGGTGCTTCCCCTCTCTTCTCTCTTTCATCCAATTGCTTAGTGGTGTTTGTGACTCCATTAGAGGTGCAACACTTGAGGCGCTAAGCTTTCTAAAGCCAAGGATTGATTGTTATTGCTATATAACAATCAAAGGTAAGATCTAAACCCTAATTTCAGTTATAGTTTATTAGATCTAGGGTTTATAGCTTTGGATATTCAATTGCATGTTCATTAGACAAACGAGATCCAAATGCTATTAGGGTTTGCATGTACACCATAGGAATGATGTTTTGCTCAAATCCCATCAATTATATGGATCCCATATACTTCCAATCACTGGGTATTATTCATGAAACCACAACACCAAACTCGCCTCAACAAAATGGAATCATCGAACGTAAAAATCAAGTTTTAAAGGAAATGGTAAACTTGATGCTTTCTTACTTGGGATTGAGTGATGATTCTAGGGAAAGGCCATGTTAATGGTCTTCTATTTGCTGAATATGGTTCCAAATAAAAAGAACAAAATAGTCCCATATGAAGTTTGGTTCAAGAAAAATCCAAATTTGAGCTATTTTCGAGTTTAGGGATGTCATACAGTTGTAAAAATCACCGATCCCAAAAGAAAAACTTTGGGATAATGTGGAATATATTGCATATTTCTTGGATATGCTGAACATTTCCAAGACATATAAGTTCTATTTAATAGAAGCTAATGATTCGGTATTGATTAACACCGTTATCGACTCACGAGATGAAATTTTTTATGAGATGTGTTTTTCATCGATTCAAAGGCCTAAGGATCTGACTTTTGGAACTAATCGAGTGCAAAATCTAGAATGTCCAGATGATGTTACTGTTCTAGAAACACAAGGGCTTCGTAGAAGCAGAAGAGGTTGAATTGCAAAAGATTTTGGTTCCGACTTCCAGTTGTACTTAGTGGAAGGTTCAAGGGATGAAATTAGTCTTTAATACTCATATTTTTATAGTATTGAGGATGATCCTAAGACATATCAAGGGGTCATGGAGTCTCGGGATGTCGTCTTTTGGTAGGAAGCGATTGATGATGAAATGTCATCAATTCTTGAGAATAACACTTGGATGTTGTCTGATTTGACTCCAAGTTCTAATCTACTTGGTTGAAAATGGATATTTAAAAAGAAAAGGAATTAAGTGGGACTATTTACAAGTTTAAATCCCGGTTGGTCATTCAAGGTTTTAGGCAAAAACCTGGTGTTAACTATTTTGATATGTATGCTCTGGTTACACGTATTTCTACAATCAGATTGTTGATTGCCTTAGCAAGTATACACAATCTTATTATCCATCAAATGGATATTAAAGCATTCTTTTTAAATGGTGAACTAGATGAAAATTTTTACATGAAACAACCACAAAGTTTTGTTTTGCCCGGTAAAGAACATATGGTTTGTAAATTGGTAAAATATTTGTATGGGTTAAAACAAGCACCCAAAAAATGGCATCAATAGTTTGATGAGGTTATTTTATCATCAGGTTTCAAGTAAAACCAATGTGACAAATGTGTGTATAGTAGATTTAATGATTTTACTGGTGTAGGTGTGATAATTTGCTTATATGTAGATGACATGTTGATTTTTGGTACTGACCAAGATCAAATAGATGAAACAAAGCAATTATTTTCATCTAAATTCTCTGTGAAAGATTTTGGAGAGGCTGATGTAATTTTTGGTATAATTAAGAGGGTGAACAAGGGATTCGTAATGACTCAATGTCATTATGTTGAGAAAATTCTCAAACGATTCAACTTTAGTGATTGTTCTCCTATAAGCACTTATATGGATTCAAGTGTGAAATTAATGCATAACACTAATATTCCTATCTCTCAATTAGAATATTCTAAGGCTATTGGTAGCTTGATGTATGCAATGACAAGTACCAATCCTGATATTGCTTATGCAATGGGAAAGTTGAGCAGGTACACTAGTAATCCAATTGCTCAACATTAGCAAGTGGTCAATACAATGTTTAAGTATCTCAAGGGAACCATAAATTATGGATTATGTTACTTGGGAAGTCCTTCGGTCTTAGAAGGTCATTCAGATGTAAGTTGGATAACCAACATGGAGGAACATTCCTCAACATCTGGTTGGGTATTCTTGCTTAGGGCATGTGTCATTTCTTGGGCTTCCAAGAAGCAATCTTGCATTACAAACTCAACAATATAATATGAATTTGTTGTGTTAGTTGCTACTGGTAAAGAATGATAATGGATAAGGAATTTAGTCTATAAGATTTCTTTTTGGTCAAAACGAATAGTACCTATATCTATCCTTTGTGATAATGCAACCGCGTTGGTTAAGGCTTACAACCAGGTTTATAATGGCAAGTCTAAACACTTATGTTTTAGACTATGATTAGAGAACTAATCAGGAATGGTGTGATTTCGGTAGAGTTTCTGAAATCACAACAAAATTTGGCAGATCACTTGACTAAAGGTCTACTAAGAGACTTAGCGCACAAATTTGTTATTGGGATGCGATTAAAGTCTATTTAATTATGTATGGTGAGACACCGAATTCCCTTCTAATACGACATTAGGAGTTGAATTCAATGTGGAAAACTCACACATATAGATTGGAACACATGAAGTATACATCCCATGTATGTGTTTGGTTCTGCAAGTTGACCATGTTAAAGTGTAACTTCTTAATAATTCCTTTGATAAAATGTATATGCAGATACATGAAGAAAATGAATTACATACATGATTGTGAAGTGTATCCACATTTCAAGAGGTTAGGGACTTGGCCTTGATACAATCATGAGAGGATTAGGACGCACGACTTTATAATAGTGTCAAGTTGTATTTTGATAGAAAGTTCAAAAAACTAGTATGTATTTTACTTTCACATATTGAGTTGTTTGAAGAGTTCAACTATTAGAAACACCATGATTCTCGAGTATTTGAATTGTTTGATACTAAAATGAGAATTTAATCTTCTCGACATTTTCATTTATGTACTGGTTTGGTTTGTTTAGGAAATTTTGTGTTGGTTCATGGGTTACACTAAAATGGGGGAGGATTGTTGGTGATTGTAGTGTCATCCAACATTTTGTCTAATTGAAACTAACATGTGAGCTAATGGGCTTATTGTTTGTACTCTATATTATATGTTTAGTGAATGCGGAGTGCATGCATATATAAAATCGAATTATAAGCTGGTACGACAGAAATGCGGGGGGTCAAGGGGGTCGTACCCCCTTGTAATGTCCTAGGGGCAGAGCCCCTGGAGGTTGCCCCGCGGGTAGCGCCACAAAAACTCTTTGAAAATTTGAATTAGTTTCCTTATGGAAAATCCGAAATTTAGTGGGTGATTATGGTAAGAATGACACTTCTTTTCAGTTTTGGTAACCATTGATTATGTCATTAGTTTTAAGATTTGCATAACTAATTTAAAATATTAAACTGTAATCTGTCGTGTATATATACGACTCTTCCTTTAAGATGTATGCAAGACCTTTTACTCAACTCTTCTTTTTCTAAACGGAACTCATGAGAGCTCTCTGCGATTTTGCTTGTGTTTATATGCCTAGATTCACAAGTTTTCAGTTGGATTATCGTAAACTGGATTTCTTGTAACTTATACATAAGATGAAAATATCAGTTCAAAAATTAAACATAAACGATACATAATGAATCTGGATTTTCACCATCACCCAACTCTCATATATCCTCCAACACGATTGATAATAGTTTTGATGTAGTATTAAAATGAAAAAAAAAAATAAAACAATAACATTTTAAATTACTCAAATATAAATTATTTGATATAAATAACTACATAAATAAGCATAACTTTTGCTCACTAAAAGTTTAATTCTATAAGTATTATTGGGGTTACAACTATTTGGTATAGCAAAACCAACCGACAACAATAAATATATATATATATATATATATATATATATATATATATATATATATATATATATATATATATATATATATAAAAGTGTCGTATGCATCCCTAATCCATAAAATTTCTTTATACATCCATCTTTTTTTTTTTTTTTTTTTTTTTTTTTTTTTTTTTTTTGTCATTGTAACTAAAAAATTTAATATTCAAAGTTTGACTAAAAAACTTTAAGGAATTGACAACTTTGATCACTTTTTCTAAAAACTTGTTAATTCCAACCTTTTTAATTCTTTAACCATTTTGACACTTTTGGTCATTGCAATCAAAACTTTTATATTTTTTCATACAAAACACCAAAAACGGCCCGAGACTTTCTACCGTCTGTCATTTTCTTCTTTTGGTATATTTTTTCTATGTTAGTCCTCATGTTTATTTATTTTTTCTGCCATCTATCTATCCGTCTCCATCTGTGAAAATTAAGGGTCAAATTATCTCACTTTTAAAAAAAACGACACTCAAATCAGACGCACACGGCCATGCAGAGCATGGGCAACATATCTAGTTATTATTATTATTATTATTATTATTATTATTATTATTATTATTAGGACTATATTTTTTTTCGTTCAGATTAATTTTGTGTTATGTTTATTTTCATTTAGACTGTCAATGTGTTACTTTTTTTTCATCATGACTATCTCTCTATATTGTTTTTCTATTCCGATTATCTATGTGTTATTTTTCTGTTTGGACTATTCCTATATTATTTATTTTTTCATTCAGATTATATTGTGTTATTTTTTCATTACGACTATCTTTGTGTTATTTTTTTTTTCATTCAGATTATTAAAGAGACGTCTAATCAGTTCAATTTTTAAAATAATAATAATAATAATAATAATAATAATAAACAAAAAGATAAAAGATAAATTAGATAAAAAAACAAATGAAATATGTTTAATCAAAAAGAGTTTTAAAAACAATCGAACGACAAAAAAAAGGATGTATAAAGAAATTTTATGGATTAGGGATGCATACAACACTTTATATATATATATATATATATATATATATATATATATATATATATATATATATATATATATATATATATATATATAGAGAGAGAGAGAGAGAGAGAGGAATGATCATTTAAGAATTTATAGTTTTCCGAGAAACCGTGAACTAAAAATGGAATGTTGGATCAAAAAAAGGTCAAGATGCATAATGATGTTTTTGTAATTAATTAGAAACTAAAAAGGAGGGAGCATATCAACTAATGAGACAAGGGTAATATAGTACACAAATAGACAATTAAATAATATCTTAAATCTATTTTTATTAATCGACATATCTTAAATCTGTGAACTAATTATTTTCCCCAGATCTCTTTCTCCATCTCTCTCGTTGTCGTTCTCTCAATTCCGCAATATGCTCTAATCGACCACTCATACGTATTCATCGTTGTTTTCTCCAGATTAGGATGTCAATGGAAATCTGAAGATGGAGTATGATAGATCAGAAAACATTTTTGTACAATCGTGATTTAGATTCAGAGAATAGACTCGTATTGATGAAATCGGGGAGTTTGACAAGTTCTTCGATTTCAACACATAATTTTAAAAATCCAGGTATATCGATTTGTATTATTGCATTAATTTCGATCTAGTGGATTGTAACAGAACTAATATTAAATTGTTGGTTATTTCAATTAGAGATTGAATGAATCTGTATGGCATCAAAGCGTTACCCTGTTCTTCATTCATCAATGACTGTCTCATCTTTAAAATCGTTTTAATTCAGTTTTTTCTTCCTAATCTGTGGATCTATTCATTCTGCACTCAATTTCAAATGGCGAATTCTTCAAATCCCAT
The DNA here is from genome assembly GCF_051521515.1 of Lactuca serriola. NCBI lineage: Eukaryota > Viridiplantae > Streptophyta > Magnoliopsida > Asterales > Asteraceae > Lactuca > Lactuca serriola. Next base: position 49,859,427 of record NC_136415.1, read on the forward strand.
TTGATATAAATTAGGTAATTCGAGATTCGAAGATTCTATTTTGAGCTAATTATGCGTAAGTTTTATCTGTTATTGCAAAAGTCCAACATATTACAATACTAAGGAATTGATGATTCCATTAACAGAACTCGCAACAGAAACCGGAACCCAGCATAAGGCAACTGACATTAAGGGGGAATTACGTGAGATGGGATCAAGATTTATGTATGAGAGGGAGAAAAAAAAGGCAAGCTGAAATCATCTGAATGATATAAAAAGTCAATGGGGGAAGATTTGAGAAAAATTAGCCATTGTTGGATTGAATGTTCCTTTAGATCCTACTGTAGTGGAGGATGATCTAGGTAAAGATCACGGAGATGAAATATGTCATCAGGTTGATGTTTTACAGTTTGTTTGATGAATTGCCACTCAATCAAAATCTTGGCTAGTTGATTCATATCTAGAATAAAATCATTTCGGTAGCGTACACACACATCTGAGAACTATATCCTGTGTATTTTTTCAGAGCATTAGCTACAAAGGGTTGTAGATATGGAATTTTGCCGGACTTATGGGATGTTGTTGAAGTATGAGTTGCCAAATTTGCATCTTCCTGCCAGATTTTTCTGCCCCACATGTCCATATGTTAACCAAATAAAGCAGAAGGTAATAAAATTATCAATTTATCATACTCAATCATGCAATATTGCAACACATTCTTTTTCCTTTTCTTTGTAGTTAAATGCATCTTTTTTCTTCCTTTTTACAGGTCAAGATCAAAAGAAAGCAATGTTTGGTTAAAAAGGAGATTGACCCCATCATCACCCAAGATGACATGAAGAATGCACCAAAAACAAATCAAGGTATTTATATGCTTCACAATTTGAGTAAAATGATGCACCTTTTCTTTTTTCAACTTTAATTTATGATGTTCCTTGTCTCTTGCAGCCCAAATTATGGTCACAACAAGGCTGCATACATCCAGTTTCAAATAAGGTCGGCTGATGAGCCTATGACAATAAACTTCACCTGTAAGAAATGTGGTAAATGCTGGCGTGAGGACTAAAATTCAAACCGAAGGGAAACCTGCATTTTTTTGCCTAAGATATTGAAACAAAGTGTTTCTATTATACTTTTGGTACTAATGAAATGAAGGTATGATTTTTTTTATATGTTTTACTTTTTTTGTTAGCAAACATGAATCTACAAATGTTGCTAAAATTCAAAATTTAGCTTTTGGGTTCAAAAGATGAGGAAGAAAAGGTCCATTTATCTGATATTGTGATTTACATGTGAATCACTTATGATTAACATGTGAATCATTTGTGATTTACATGTGAATCACATGTAATTCACATGTAAATCATCTTAATTATTTGTTTTTTCTAACCATATAGTTTATTTTAATTGTTTCTATATTAAGCTTCATGAATCACTTGTGATTTACATGTGAATCACAAGTGACACATGTGAATCATTTGTGAATCACATGTAGTTCACAAGTAAATCATCTTAATTATATATTTTTTTCTAACCTTATAGTTTATTTTAATTTATTTCATATTAGCAATATATCACAAGTGAATCACATATAAATTACATGTGATTCACATGTAAATCACAAGTGAATCACATGTAATTCACAAGTAAATCACAAGTGATTCACATGTGAATTACATGTGATTCACATGTAATTTACATATAAATCACATGTAATTCACAAGTGATTCACATATGAATTACATGTGATTCACATGTAAATCACAAGTGAATCACATGTAAATTTCATATGAATTACATGTGAGTCACATATAAATCACAAGTGAATCACATATGAATTACGTCTATATGCACACATGTATTTTTGTGAGTTTTTTTGCATTAATCAATTTTTTTTCTTGTAGATTTAGAAGAATTTGAGGAAAATATTGAAGAGGTGAAAAGTGATAAATTAATGAAAATATGAAAATTTTGACACGAAGACATGAAAACGCTTTTAAATTTTGTAGTATTTTTTGTTTTTTTTTTATATTTTATTTTGTATCGAATAAAATACTTGTACTATTGTGTTTATAGATTATTAAATAAAAATGGATTTTTTTATATGATTACTTACTAATATTATAGTATAAAAAGATGCATATATGTACTTAAAACGTTGATTTTTTTTGTTAAAAAAAATTAGATTTTTTTTTTAAAATATTGTAGTTTTTTTTAATAATTTATTGATTTTTAAAAATTTACTTTTTTAAAAAAATGCAGTTTTTTTAAATGCATTTTAAAAAAAAATACAGTTTTTATTGAAAAAATTGCAATTTTTTTGAAAAAATAATTTTTTTATTAAAAAATGTAGTTTTTTATATAAGAAAATACAGTACTTTAAAAAAATACAGCTTTTTAAAAAAAAATTTTTTTTTTTCAATTAGAAATTGAAAAAAATCTCCATGTTTTAAAAAAAATCCGAAATTTGATTTATTATGTTAATTTTTAGAACTTTTAATTAATATTTCCAATAACAAAAAAAGATTAAACATTAAATGAGATCGGCAAGATGACGATCATGACCTTAATAAGTTAATTTTAATCTAACGTTTCATCTTTAGTTCTCAGGTTCTCGAGAAACTATGAGTTCTCAACGGATCTCAACCATATATATATATATATATATATATATATATATATATATATATATATATATATATATATATAGGGTTAGGTTTAATGGCAAATGAACAATTAGGGCAACATATGCTGGAACCAATGATCAAGTGACACGTGTCCATTTCTTTATTCATAAGCAATGTATTATGGAAGTTATTTATGTAGTTATTCCAAAATGATGTGTTGTCATGCTTTCATTAGTTCCAACATGTGTTGTCCTAATTGTTTATTTTCCATATAACCTTTCTATATATAACCTTTCTATATATATATATATATATATATATATATATATATATATATATATATATAAAACTCTAGTTTAGAATCTTACTCATGTATACTTAGTTAGCTTATATAGTACTCCCAATGGAAAACAGACACGTAGCAGCATTGATCCATTTCTGTAGGTTAAAGTACAATAATAATTATTTTGAAACACTAAAAAAGACGTAGACAATAACCAATACACCCATCCGGTTCTGCTTCATGTCAACCTAACGTTGACACCACACCAACAAATCAATGACAAGAAAGCTCAAAATTACTAACAATTATTGTTATAATAAAAACCACCAGCGTAGGGTTTTGCAGCATTGATGTCCACGACAAAAGTTACAGTAACTTCACAACCGCAACAACCAATCACATATCGACACCACAACCTTTGTAAACCACCTTGTATTTTAAAACCAGCTGGATTTGAAGTACGTCATATACTACTAATGAATTCGTTCATTTTTCCCATGTGCATGCCTTCTTTGACGCAGGTATAACTATCATCCAATAGACAATAAACATACATACTAGTATTTTCAAGGAGATGGAGTTAGAAATGAGGGCGGGTGTTTCAATAATAAAATATCTTCAAAGTCTCAAGACAAGTAAAAAAAAGGATACTTATCGTGTTATAGGTTTTTATTTATAAACAAATATATATAATTGGGTCCTATAGCTGTCTATTTTATTTCCTTCAACGCCCTTGAATGTTAGGAGTAATAAAGTTTTTTTTTTCTTTTTATTTAAGAGATTTATAAATCTAGCATTTTTTTAAATTACTTTGTAAACTAAATTTGTAACTAGCTAAAAATTGCCATTGAAATTGTAATTGAGACCAACTCGCATTCGGTTTCGTTACTTGTCTGCAATTTTGTTGTGGTCTATAATTTTTTTTTTTTCCGATTCTACACGTGGAACCTAAGAATTATAAATATGTTGGTGATGAAACCGTAGTCAACATAAAAAAAAAAAACAGTTAATGTGAAACCGAAGTCGAGCGACAAAATCACATATGATATATGACCTTCTGCAATTTCATTCTTCGACATCACAAGAACAAAGAAAAAACGAAACTGAAGATGAGACGAGATAAAACCTAAAATGCTCTATGCCATCTACAATTTAATGATAAATTTTTTATTTTGTAGACCACAACGAAATCAAAAGCGAGTTAGCATCGTCTGCAGTTTTAATGATTATTTTTGGCTAGTTACTATTTTTTTTAAAAATAATTAAAAAAAGCTAGATTTATAAATCTCTTTTTATTTAATTTTTATAACTTATTTTGAATGATAATTATTTGTATTATTTTAATAGTTAGTTATTATTGTATATAGATTGACTCACCATAAAAACTTTAGCGTAGTTTTTATATGCATGTTTAGATGGGTCATTAAAAAAAAAAAAAAAAAAAAAAAAAAAAAAAAAACTTCTTTTTGTGCTTTGGTCGGGAAATGCTAAAATGAGAAGACAGTATAAAGTCCTCTTGTGTGTATTTAATTTCAATTCAGTCAGATCCATTAACTCTATCTTACATTCTTTAGCTCATACTATTTGTGTTTGTTTATTCCATTTCCTGTGTAGTAATTTTCCAAAATAAAAATCATTTTGCTATTTTTCGTTGTAATATGACTTTTTCTTATTATTTTTATTTTTTTCTTCTCATTTTATGGTTTTTCATTTATTAAATTTCATATAATATTTAAATGTAATAATAATTGCATATTAATGTTATTAATAGACTTTCTTTCTAATTTCAAAATTACTAAATTAAAGTTTTATTAATTTTCTTTGTTTATTTATCTAAATTATTTATTTAAATTTAAAAGAAAAAACACTTTAAGTTTAATAATTCAATATTTTTTTTATAAATTTAAACTTTAAATGTTTAGAATTTCATATTTAATTTTTTTATTTTAAATAAACTCATGTAATACTCTCTCCGTCCCAAAATTATTATTCACAGACAAAAAACACACAGATTAAGAAAGCATTAATTATCACTAACTTTATACAATAAAATAACAGTTTTGTCCTTAATTTGCATTTAATGTTTTCCATTAAATGCTTAGTTGGTTAAGTAATAATGAAGAAGTATTTTAGTAAAAATATTATTTATTTTTAGAAGTGGATTATTATTTTGGGACAAACCAAAAAGAAAAGATGAACTATAATTTTGGGACGGATGGAGTATATTGGTCTCACATCTAATTAAAATAATAAACCGTATCATTTTCCCATAACTAAAATATTAGTTTATAAAAATAATAAACCGTATCACATATTAATCAGTTCCAATGTCCACAAGTCAATTATAAACCTTTTATATGTAATTTCATTCATTTAACAACACACATAAATTATAATATTTAGAAAAAAAACATCATAAATGGTCCTTGCGGTTTCTTCAAATCTAAAGTTTAGCCACCGTGGTTTAAAAACATCATATATGGTCCCTGTGCTTTCAAAAATTTTGACGATTGATCCTTATTTCTAACTCCGTTAAGTTTTGTCCGTTAACTGAAAGACAATTTCGTCATTTCAGTACTACAGGGACCATTTATGATGTTTTTTTATTTAAAAAAAATAAAAAATTGAAATAATATACAAAGAGGGTCCCCCCCCTCTCTCTCTCTCTGTGTGTATGTGTGAGAAGATGCAGATCCGATGTGTATATATGTGTGTTCATCCTCATAATTTGCTTCAGCCACTTTAGCCTCCATCTGATTCTCTAACACATTAACTTCCGTCAACACCTTCACCTCTTCCTTCTTGCCTTTATGTGCCTCCGATTCAAACTAATTTAATTTCCACTGAACCTCTTGAATCAACTGCTTCTTGTAGACTTGGAAAAGATGTCAAATTGGGATTAGGGTTTCTTTTTTGCGTCTGTAGAAGATGAGTGAGACTCATTTGAGATTCGATTTCCGATTGGTTTCTTCGAATTTTATGACAGTTTCTATCGATAAACATCACATGGATTTCTATAGTTTGGTTTTGTAACCTATTGATCAAAATTTTGTATTGACCGTGTGTGAAACTGGATGTAGCTATACCGAACTCCATCATAAACCTAAATCTGGAATCTTGGAACGATTCATTCTGGAGGACATAGGTTATTGATTAGTGATTTCCTATTAACCCAAATCTAGAATCGAATACCAAATTTGGAGAACCCTAAAACCTAATAAACCAATAAGGTCTTCTTCAGTTTCGTCGCAATCGTCTTCATCTTCTTCATCAGGTATGTTTCTTAAGTACACATTTTTCTTAATGATGTTAAAAATGTAAAATTGTGTGATGTGGGTTTGGTGTTACATGGTTATATACACATGAAAACGTCAACAATCATCTTAGGTCTTTAGGTTATCTACGTTTGAGCCTTTGAGTTATCTGGTGCAGACGTAAAGAGATGATGACTAAACACAATTGATTGATCAAGATGAAATTAGGAGACAACCAATTTGGGATTCGATTGGATGCACAAGAGTTGGAGAAGATTACAAAGAAGGATGACATGGTTGATGAACCAGTAGTTTGATTTGTATTTTATTTTGGAGATTTGGTTTGTGATCGGGTGAATCAATGACGATATTTAGTCCTAATTTGTTTTGCAACTGACTATGTGTGTTTATGTGTAGGTCAAAGTTGTGTTTAGAGAGAGAGAGAGAGAGAGAGAGAGAGAGAGAGAGAGAGAGAGAGAGAGAGAGAGAGAGAGAGAGAGACCTTTGAATAAGAGAAAGAGACCCCTTTGAATATTATTTAATTTTATTTTTAAATAAATGAAAATATTATAAATGGTCTCTTACAACTTCAGCACACATAAATTATAATAATTATTATGTGTAACACTGTTAGAATGATTATTTTTTCATCCCTTGTTCCTTTTTCAAATCTTTTCTTTTCTATCTCTTACAACTTCATCTTTCAAACAGTTTAATCAATAAAAATGATTATTTAATATTTAATATTATTTTAATAAAATAACAAAATCTAAAACTAAATAACGGAATGTAATTTTTCATTAATTAATACGATCTCATGGACAAAACAATAATTGCGTTGGAAGTACGTATTTGTATAATTAAGATAAATATGTATGAAACTTTAAATACATAAAAATATATATAAATATATGAAAGATTATAAATACTATAATTGGGTAAATATATGTGGAATTTCTATCTAGTATATTTTTAGTGTAGGCTAACAATAAAAAACTTTCGTTTAAAAGTTTGTTTTTAGTTTAACTATTTTTTCTTTAGTTTGATCATTCAAAATGTTTTTAATTTTCTTTTATAGTTTTTGCTCAACTTTATCTATTGTTTAAAACTTTGTTTTAGTCGTATTCATTTTTCATTTCAACTTCATTTAGGTTTCATTCATGTTTTCGTTTAAGTTCTTTTTAGTCTTTTTTTTTTCGGTTTATTCTAACTTTTTTTTCTTCGTTGAGGACAAAAAAAAAAGTTCATGCTTACAAATATTTGTAAAATGCATTTTGCGCATCATTTAGCATGTCTAATTTAGTCAAATACATTACATTTAGTCATCGTCTATCATGTATATTGTATATTTAGGACTTTTATATAAATTTATGGAACCTTTGATTTGCATGATTTACGTTTGCTTTTGAGGTGGTTTGAAGTTTGGAACATGCTTAAGATGGTGTTGGGGAGTTACAATTTAAATTCCATAAAAATTGGAGGTGATAAACAATTTTGAAAAATTTGTAGGGTCGAAATATCTAGTGAGGTGTCGAAGTACTTTTAGGTCTGGGTGGTGTCGATGTCGAAGTCAAGCACTTTGATGTGTATGTATTATGTAAGGCAATGTTAGAGGTCAAAGCTCAAATATCTAATCATTACGTATTTTTGTACTAGGTGTGAGACCCATGTATTACATAGGTTTAATTAAAAAAAATATATGAAATTTTAACAATTTGAAAAGTTTGAATTTATAAAAAAAAATTTGAAAAAAATTTTGAATTATTAAAATTAATGAGACTTTAATGTATTGAATACATTATATATATAAACATTTTCTAATAAATACTTTACATATATATTACCTTACACATTAAATATGAAATTTTAATTTAATAAAATGAAAAATACAATAAAATGACAAGTGGAAAATAGAAAAAATTTAAAATTTCTAGAAAATAACATGTGTCCAAACGAAGGAGAAGAGGACATGTGGCAAAAAAACCTTCATTTATTATAGTAGATTAACAATTTGAAAAGTTTGAATTTATAAAAAAATTGAAAAAAAAATTGAATTATTAAAATTAATGAGACTTTAATGTATTGAATACATTACATATATAAACATTTTCTAATAAATATTTTACATATATATTACCTTACACATTAAATATGGAATTTTAATTTAATAAAATGAAAAATACAATAAAATGACAAGTGAAAAATAGAAAATTTAAAATTTCTAGAAAATGACATGTGTCCAAATGAAGGAGAAGAGGACATGTGGCAAAAAAAACATTCATTTATTATAGTAGATGCGTCTGTATCACCCTATAAATAAGGTAAGTATAGGAGTCGATAGTAGCTTTTTGGGCATTTCGTTCTTTACTCTCTTGTGTTCTTGTATGCTTGTTCAGACGAAATCAACGAGCCAAACATAATTTATTTACATCTATGTTCTTAATTGTTTCTGTTCTTGATTTTGTTCTTAATACTCGATTCAAACGCACTACATTTGGTACCAGAGCAGGATACATTCAGTCATTTCTGGTTTTTTCGTCTTTTTCAAAAGTTTTTGAATCGCTCTTTCTGATTCAAAAGATTTCCGCACTTTCGATTAAGAAAACCTGTTCTTATTGATTGATTTGTTTTGATTATGCAATCGTTTGATAGATCGAGTGTTTCTGAACAATTTCTGATAGATTCATCTGTTAGATCTCTTTTTCTGAATCTCATCGTCATTTCAGTCCGTACAAAAATGGAAAATTTTGACATGAACACTATGTCTAGTTTTTCTCGTCTGCTTGGATCTTCCACTAAGATTCCAATGCTTATTCCAGAGTACTACGAGCAATGGGCAGATCGCATGGAAGACTATCTCAACGAGATCAATGAAGATCTATGGCGTTGTGTTACGAGTGGAAATTACCGTCCACGAAGGCTATAACAAGTAGGAGCATCTGGTTCTTCTACTGATGTTCCCTTGCAAGCTGATAAACAAAAAGCTAATGATAAAAAGTGTCTTCGTGAACTTCACGGTGCTCTTCCATCAGTTTTTTACAATATTATTCGAGGTTGCAAGACTGCTAAATAGATTTGGGATACTTTGAAGACAACGTATCAATGAAGTGAAAAGACGAAGAAGAGCTCAGTGAAGTAGTGTTTACTGGAACTTGGAGAATTCAAGCAAAAGGAAAGTGGAACTATCGAACTCTACTATGATCGCTTGAATGAATTGATATTAAAGTGCAATCATTATGGAGTGACACACTTAACTATTGAATAAAATCTTACATTCCTTATGGGATTGAGAAAGGAGTGGAGAAACATCAGCCTTATGAAAAAAACTCAGCAAATCTTCGATAGTTATTCTTTGGGAGACTTGTATAATGTACTCAAAGCTCATAAGAGCAAAATCAATGAAATTGATGGGGAAGGGAAGATGAGTCTGGGAGGTCCATTGGCCTTGATGTCGAAGATGCCAACAAAGGACTCTGAGATCGTAGTTACTGAGCAAGTTGGTTCTGAAGATGAAGGATTCTTGATGAATTTGGAGGATGAGGCTTTGGATTACTATTCCAAATATAAAGTGAAAAAGTTCTTTAAGAAGCCTTCCAATCCAAAGTACAAAATCAATAATGAATTCAAGGGTAACACTTCATCTGGAAAAGGAACAAGAGTGTAGTCGAAGGAAGAGAAGAAAGAAAGTAAGAGTGTTGTTGAGAAGGTTGAGAAGAAGCTAAAGGGAAATTCAGGGTTCGACTATAATTATTGTAATGGTGCAAATCATATTGCAGTTGATTGCATGTTGAGAAAGAAAGAGGAAAAGAAGGAGAGAGAGAGTCAAAGATGAGGCGTATTATGTCGAAAGGCTGGAAGAGGTGAGAGCAAAGACCAAAGAATTGTCACTGGTCGCGAAGGCAGGTGTTGAAGGGGATGGAAGCTACTAGATATGGTCATCTGGTTCTGATGATAAAGAGATGAGAAACCCCACCCATGGTGCAATGTATGCACGATTCGAAGAGGGCAGCTCAGAAGAGGAAAACATAAATGGGAGATGTTTCATGTCAACGGGAGCAGACAAATATCCTATGACATCGAAGGTATGTTCTCTTCTTGAATCTTTTAACATTCCTTCCAGTTCTTATCTTATTGTTTTATATGATTTTGATGGTAATCTTTTTTATGTTAATGATATGCTTATCTCTGTTAGTAGCGAAGCTGAGCGATCTAAAACAATGTTTTTAGATGCTCAAAACCACTTGGAGTCTAAGTAGAGTCGAATAGATAGTCTAGAGCTATAGTTGAATAATATCACTCTAGATAGGGATTCAGTTAGGGAAAACAATATTTTGTTAATGAAACAGAGAAACATTTACTATAACAGTGCTAAAGGATTGTATGCAAATCAACTGATCTTCATCACTCTTTAGACATATTCAAAGAGCAATATAGGAAGTTATTGCCTTTAATTTCTTAGAATACGAAAGAGGTAAAATTGATGCAACTTCCCATGATTGTGAAAAGAAAATATCAGAATTCGATAAAGTACCTAATGATTCTTATGCTTATGGAATTGTTAGAATTGATGAATGCTTGAATGTTGATGATTTAGTGCATATTGTGAATGAGACTCTTTCTAAAACTGAACAAATTAAAGTTTTGAAAATGACTGGGAATTCGACATTATAGTCTCAACCAAATTTTGCTGATATCGAATATGATTCTGACAATATTAGTGAAATTGAGGAAGATGAATCTATTGACGTTTCTTAATTATCTGTCATTAATGTCACTTTGATGGCCAAGGGAAAATAAATTTGTCATGATTTAATGGAGAAGGTTAACACTAGCCAACCCTCTACGTCAAAAGTTTTTTATTATAATCATGTGATTGTCGAAGACAGTGAAACTGATAGTGAAGAGGATGACGTTTCGATTGAAACAGCTATTCCTAGAGTTGTTGTCGAACAGGTTTATGAAGAAACAGAGAAGTTTGAAAAGGTGATGAAAGAGAAAGGTTCTCATTATCTTGAATCTAACTCCGTCGTCTATCAAATGCACTGATGAAGTTGTGTTCCCAAATCAAGTGTTTGTTACCACTAGAAATGGTGTCAAAGTGAATCCGGAAATCAACAAAATTGTTAATGAAGACAACAAAGTTGCAACAAAAGCATGATTACTATTAAAAATACTCTAAACAAGAACTCAATGACTTTTCAAAGACAAAAACCAAAATGAGTATGGGAAGTAAAATCTGAAAAATCAAAAGTTGATAATCAAACAAATGAACCCGTTTCAAAAATCAAAAGACAAAAGCCCAAATTTTCAATGAGAATATTCAAAATGTTGCAAAAGAAGAAGGTGTTTCAATGTCGAAAGCACGAAACAAAGTTTATTGGAAAAATGTCAAGGTTTTTCAGAAACAAACATTTTTAAGCTAAAATCAACTGAACAAGTTAAGACTTTTTCTAAAAATATGACTTTTGTTCAAAACAAGTCCACGCAAAAGAAAAATGATTTTCCAAAAGGTCAATCTAATGTTTAAAAATCAGCTCGAACTCCAATTGTTCAAACACAAAGAAATGGATCTATTGTTCAAAACCAACATCCAAGGAATTTTGTGTCATATCGTCAAGATGAGCGGTTTTCTCAAAACAAAATTCAAAGAAATGTTGTTCAAAACACTGAACAAAGAAATTTCAATCAATTTCAAGGTCAAAGAAGTTTTTCACAAGGACAAAAGGTTTTTAATCGGACATCGATTGGTTATAATAAGAAATATCAAAATCGGTTTCAAAACTCTGCAAAACCATCTTTTCCAAAAATAAAATTTGAAAAATCAGAAGTAAAAGGGAAGAAACATGAACCGTTTAGGCCAACAAAACCTAACTTTTCCAAATTTTGAAAAATTGGAAGTAAAAGGGAAGAAACATGAACCGTGGAATACCAAAAGCCCTCGGGACTATTACAACAACCAATAATACCCAAGTGGAAATGGGAAAGGATTACTATGGACTTCGTAACTAAATTACCTAAAACGGAAGACGGATTGGATGCTATTTGGGTGATTGTCGATAGGTTAACTAAATCCGCCCATTTCCTGCCAATAAAAGAATCGTACAAGATGGAAAGATTAACCCGAATCTATATCAAAGTGGTCTTTAGACTCCACGGACTGCCAATATCTAATATCTCGGATCGGGATAGTAGATTTACCTCACAGTTTTTGTAGTCACTCAAGAAGGCTATGGGAACACAACTAGACATGAGCACTGCTTACCAACCTCAAACCGATGGCCAAAGCGAACGAACCATCCAAACACTCTAAGACATGATCCGAGCCTGTGTAATTGATTTCTGCAAGTCATGGGATACCTGCTTGCCCTTGATTGAATTCTCGTACAACAACAACTATCACGCAACCATAAGGGTTGCTCCTTTTGAGGCCTTATATGCTTGCAAATACAGATCGCCCCTTTGCTGGCTAAGGTGGGCGACACCCAGCTGGCAAAAGGGAAATCACCGGACATCACCAGAAATCATTCGAGAGACTAAAAAGAAGATAATCCAAATCAAATCCTGACTCCAAGCGTCACGTGATCGACAAAAGAGCTACGCTGACAAACGACGAAAACCTATGGAATTCCAAATCGGAGATCGAGTGCTATTAAAGGCCTCTCCCTGGAAAGGGATGATTCATTTTGGGAAACGAGGAAAACTAAACCCACAATACATCGGCTCGTTCGAGATTCTTGCTCGAATTAATCCAGTAGCTTTTAAGTTGCAGCTACCTTCGGAGCTCAGCAGCGTTCATCCCGTGTTCCACGTCTCGAACTTGAAGAAGTGCTTATTAGATAAAACCCTTGTCATTCCTTTGGAAGAGATTGAAATAAACGAGAATCTCTTGTTCGTCGAAGAACCAGTAGAGATAATGGATAAGGAAGTGAAGCATATGAAATAGAGCTGCATTCCGATTGTGAAAGTTCGATGGAACGCCAAGTGTGGACCGGAATTCACTTGGGAACGCGAAGACTAGATGAAGCAGAAGTACCCTCACTTATTTTCTCGTTCATAATCCTACATTTCGAAAGAATTTCGGGACAAAATTCCCTCTAACAGGGGGATGATGTCACAACTAGCACTTTTAGCTAGGAGATTCTATTTTCATGTAAACATCAGCTATTGCAAGACTTGTACTCTAAGAGAATATCATTCTATTTGCTAAAACGAAATCATCCATTTGAATCCAAACTCCTGAGTGAAGTTCAAAACCTTATACAATACTTCTCATATATTCAACTACGGGTTGAAAACCCTAAAAATCCCGGTACGAATTTATTATGGACTAGGATCCTCTTATTGGGCTAATGGACTAGTAAACTTTCAATTTGGATATTTTGGGCCAAGGAACCCTATTTGGGCTCTAATTGGACCCACATTCATGAAACTAAAGTATTTTGGGTCTTGTGGGTCTAGAATGACTCATCTTATTTCTCATGGGCCATGATGGGCCATAAATGGTTTCATAAGCCCTAATGGACCGTAAACTATCTTCTTGGGCTTTACTGGGCCGTAAACCCCCTTCCTTATCACTATTGGGCCGTGAACCCCCATAAGGGCCCAATGGGCCGAAAATCTTCTAGTTGGTCTATGCAAACTCGATTAGAAATTAAGTTCAAGCCCAACATCTAATTTGTTCCCTCCTCTCCTAAATTCTCGGCCATGATAAAAAAAAAAGAGAATTGCAAATGATAAGTGTTTGCTACCTCCATATTGCATGGAGGATACACATGCATTTACCTCCCATATATCCAAGACTGTCACACCCCAAAATCTAGAACGGCGGAAACGTTCTGGGGCAGAGGACGTCATGTAAAGTATCACAACACAATAAATGAAAATAGCAAACAACATCATCCATTGCATTAAATATATAATTTTAATACAAGCGTGTTCTGTACAGTTTTTAGACACCAAAAATATAAGGTAAATCAAAATAATAATATGATGAGTCTTGAATGCGCTCCATCATCTCAAAAGCTGGCATCGGTACCTGTCTACTGATGACCTGAGAATACAAGTTATTTTGAAAGAGTTTATCAGCATTAAGCTGGTGAGTTCATAAGTGTTTTAGTGTCGGTGTTTGTTATTGAAAACGTTTGAACCTGTTGCAAGTATAAGTTGTAAAATATATGTAAGTGTTTGTAAAAGTTTGAATCTCTTAGAAAAACCTATACTTTCTATTAAAGTAGCCTTATACCAAGGCTTAACTGTTTTGTATGCTTGTTTGATGTAACAGTGTGAAATTTCCCAAGTGTAACTATCTTTTAACAAAATATAGTTTGTACATTAAAGTTTAAGTGAGGTTATCACTAAAAATGTAATGGGTAAATCATTGTAGTACTGTAGTTTTGTATTATAGGAACTACTGCTGTACTAACTACCTTAAACCGGATTTATATTAAGGTATAATGTGATAATTGCACCATACTATCGACTGATAACAACGACATAAAGAACGGTCGTAATAACGGAATGACGTTTGGCACCCGCAGACCTGCAGGTCCGGCTGTAGCTAGCAGCAAGATGTAGGATAGTCAATCCAGTATAGATCTATACGCAAACTCAACGCTCTCCCTCCAAGAGAATTCTGGCTGCAACTCGGGCCATGACATTTAAGGCATGCTCCGATACAGTGGATCACAATTGTTAACGTATTAATGTAAGGGTAATGTTTCTCGTTCTAGTATAGTTGTATATGTTCTCATAGTATAGTTGTATATGTTCTCATGAATGAACTGACTCATTGATCTAGCAGTTGTAATAGTGTGATCCTGTGTTACCCTGATGGTAACTTACTAATGGTGTGTCTAGTACGTATGAATATGGAAGTACTTTTATGTCTATATATGTATATTTGATATATAATTAATATTGAAAAGACCTTCGGATGGTCACCCGAAATTCCACCAGACCACATCCAAATCGAGGAAAAGGAAATAGGGCAGGTGGCTTTCCTAAGCCCTTTAAACATTATTTATACATCTATACATATATGGGCATGCAAATTATAAGTAGTAAAACAAAGTTTAAATTAAAAGCATTTGATAAGTAAAAGAGTTTGTAAAACATTTTGAAGTAAAATAGTTTGATAAACAGTTTGAACAGTGATAAAATCATTGGTTTCCTAGTTATTAATCACATGTGATTAATGCAATCACATGCGATTGAAGCAATAACTATAAGTATTTAACTTGTATCCCCCCCATAAAGTATTTAAACATTTAAAATCATTTCAAAGGTTGATTTAAGGGGGTATGAACTCACTTGATTGAAGTGGTTGATTTGAAATAGTCTAGAGAAGAATCGAGCAGAACTTCGACAGGAAGAGTTGAAAGCGCGGGAAAATCTCGGGATTCTCGGGAATCTCGGGAATCTCGAGAACACAAAACCTTCCTTCGGGACTTGAAGGTGAAAACCGGGGCTTTGGGAGGGTCTCGGGGGCTTAAACGCAGAGTTTCGGCGTGAGAAAGAAGGGAACTGAGCAATGGAACTCGGAGCCCTTGAAATCTATTTATAGGGGCATTTTTGGGGTGTGCCACGTCGTGGCAAGTGATGGCCACGTCGTGGGGAGTCAAACCTATCCTCTTCCATTGATTGGACGCCCTCAGTCACTTGCCGGGTCGCGGCAAGCTTGTGCCACGTCGTGGGGGCCTGACAGCCTCGAATTTTGGACCCCGAACTTGTAAAATCCGTAACTTTCGCATACGAGCTCCGTTTTCGACGTTCTTTATATGCACGCGTAGCTGAAAATGTTATCTACAACTCTCGTTTAGACTTCATCGGCAAATTTTGATTTATTTTTAATTATTTATTTTTAACGGGCCGGGACACGAAAAGTCCGTTAAAAATCCATAACTTCTTCATCCGGTGTCCGTTTTCGACAGACTTTTCGCTGTTGCGCTACTAATGTTGAGACCTTAGATTCTCATTTAGGTTGTTTCGGTCAAAAGTATCTCGAGCTCTATTTCGAGTTTTTAATTGTCTACTGCTATACCCGAATCTTGGAAAAATCATAACTTCCTCATCCGAAGTCAGATTTGGACGTTCTTTTTATGTACGCTCATGGTTTGAGGTTATCTATAACTTTCATTTAGATACTTAAGGCTAAAAACTATTGCATTGAAACTTCGCATTTTTCGTTTAATCGGTGTTGCCGGTTTTGCCGAGAATCTTCGGTTGGTCAAAACTTCTTCGTTATAACTCGGATTTTAGGGTTCTTTATATGTACGAAAACCTTGATACGATTCCTACTACTTCGGGAAGGGATAGTATTGGCGCAGTGCACAAGGCTCTCTTGAGCGTTTGGAACGCTCTCTCTTGTTTCTCTTCCCAGTCAAAGGCCACGCCTTTCTGGGTTAGGGTTGTAAGAGGTTTCGCTATTCGAGAGAAGTTCTGAATGAATCTGCGGTAGTAGCCAGCGAGACCTAGAAATTGACGAATTTCTGTAGGCGTCTTAGGTGCTGACCAGTTCTCAATGGATTTAATTTTGGATGGGTCAACGTGGATTCCCTCTTCGCTTACCACGTGTCCTAAGAATTCGACTCTCCGGATCCAAAATTCACATTTCGAGAACTTCGCATAAAGCTTCTCTTTTCGTAATGTCTCTAGAACTTGTCGCAGGTGATCGCCATGCTCTTTCTTACTTCGGGAGTAGATCAGGATGTTGTCAATGAAAACGATGACGAACTGATCCAAGTAAGGTCGGCATACTCTATTCATCAGATCCATGAAGACTGTGGGCGCATTGGTCAATCCGAATGGCATCACCACGAACTCGTAATGTCCGTAACGAGTTCGGAAGGCTGTCTTTGGCACATCCTCCTCTAGCACTCGTAACTGGTGATATCCGGATCTCAGATCAATCTTAGAAAAATAGTTCGCCCCTTGCAGTTGGTCGAATAGATCATCTATGCGAGGCAGAGGGTAATGATTCTTGACCGTCAGTTTGTTGAGTTCTCTATAGTCAATACACATACGGAATGATCCGTCCTTCTTCTTTACGAACAGGAACGGTGCTCCCCAAGGTGAGAAACTCGATCTTATAAAGCCCTTGCTGAGCAGTTCGTTAAGTTGACCAGAGAGTTCCTGCATCTCTGCTGGTGCTAAGCGGTAGGGCGACTTGGCTACTGGGGTAGCTCCTGGGACTAAGTCGATTCTGAACTCGACCTGTCGTTGCGGAGGTAACCCGGGTAGTTCTTCTGGGAAAATGTCGGGGAAGTCGCTCACTACAGGGATGTTCTTTAGTTCTTTCGTTTCGAGGCTCGTGTCGACGACGTGAGCAAGGAATGCATGGTATTCCTTACGCAGATATTTCTGTGCTTGAATACTTGATATGATGCGAAGACTTGCACCGGGTTTGTCGCCGTAGACTATAAGAGTTTCGTTAGACGGAAGGTTTAGACGGACTGCTTTCTCGTAGCACATGATGTCGGCGCGCTGAAGGCTTAACCAATCCATGCCAATGATAACGTCGAAACTTTTTATTGAGACTGGCATGAGGTCGATTGGGAATGAATGGTTATCTAGAGTTAGGGTACAACCTAAGTATATGCTACTCGTACTTTCAGTTTTTCCATTAGCCATTTCTACTGTGAATAGATCTTTGAGTGCGTGCGGTGGTTGATTAAGCATGCGAGCAAATTTATGGTTTACGAAGCTTCGCTCCGCTCCACTATCGAATAGAATGCATGCATAGGAGTTATCGAGGAGGAACGTACCAGTCACCACTGTCGGGTCAGCAACTGCTTCCCCGTGGCCTATAGCTAGTACCCTCCCTGCTCCTCCAGCATTCCTCGCTTTGGGGCAGTCCCTCTTAAAGTGGCCTGCTTCGCCACATCCATAGCAGGTTGGGCACGCGCCAGAGCCAGGGACTTGGTTGATAGCTTGTGCCGGGAACTTACAGAAACGGACGGTGTGTCCTTTCCTGTTGCAGTTAGAGCACTGCATTTCACGGCAGGGGCCGTTGTGGTGGTAGTTGCATTTGTTGCACTTGGGCGAACTTCCAGCATACCAACTCACCGGAGCAGTAGTAGCAGCAGCAGGGGTTATTGCGGCATGAATTGCCACCATTTGCTGGTTTTTAGCAGCCTGCTGCTTTTTCCTTTCATCCCAGAATTTCCGCTTAGTATCAGTGGGTTTGGAGGGTTCCGGGATGGCTAGGGTGGTTGTGGTTGCAGGGGTTTTGACTCCATGGTCAATGAGTCGTTGTGCCAATCGTTTGGCACTGTCGAAGGTAGCGGGGTTTGATGCTAGAACATTCCCCTGATACGGAGGCACTAGCCCCCATATGTACCTCTCGATCTTCTTCCCCTCGGTGGGAACCATATTGGGGCAGAGGACCACCAGCTCGCTGAATCGGGCAGTATAAGCGACCACGTTGGTGCCCTTCATCGTCAGGTTCCAAAGTTCCTGCTCCAGTTTCTGGATCTCGCCCCTCGGGTAGTATTCCTCAGTCATGAGGTCTTTCATTGATTCCCAGCCTATGTCGTTGGCTACAACGAGAGTTAGTGCCTTAACATGCCCGTTCCACCATGTCAGGGCCTTTCCTTCAAAGGTGCATGCGACGTACTTGACTTTACTCGCCGCAGGGCATGAACAGATTTCGAAGACTGATTCAGTCTTCTCGAGCCATTGCGAGAGGGCAATGACTCCGCCGGTGCCGTAAAAAGGCTTCGGTTTGCAATTTGTGAAATCCTTGTATGAGCACTCTCTCGAGCGCACAGGGGTTTCAACCGGGTTTGATTCCACAGGGGTTCCACCTCTGCTGGCATCAGAAGAGTGATACTGAGCCATGGCAGTTGCCACTGCTGCAGCTACGGCAGCATTCAGGGATATAGTATCGATGACCGGAGGCGGAGGAGGTGGTGGTGCAGGATTATTCCTGGGAGATTTGCGAGGAGGCATCTTTCAGCTATAAGTTTATAAAGATAAGAAAAATGGTAAGAATCAATTTGTAAGTAACGTGAGAGTGACACATGGACTAACTAACCATAGCCCAACAGTTGAATGAGTGTTTGAAATCACAATAAGAATATTAGTAGGAAAGCACAAGTGTATAGATTTTTCCCACAGATTAGATAGATCTCAATAATACTGGTATTACTGATGTAATAAGTTCAGGGAAAATTGACCTAACAGTAGGTCTTACATCATACCATATAGAAAAGTTTGACAGTTCTTAGATTCCTAATTTGAGTACTGAAAGTTAGGAATATTTTACAGACAAGTGCTACTTAGAGCACAGATGTTAAAGGCTATTCTTTAATCAAAAGACAGAGATGCACTAGACATCGTCTAACGGCGATGGAAATTCCCCGGGCGAGCCCTGAGGTCGGACACTTGACGAAACACCTCTTGAAGGTTTCGATCCTGAGCCCTCTGACGAGCTCGAAGTTCCAAGATTTCGGCTCGTGAGGCGGCCAGCTGCTGCTGTAGGGTTTCATTGGTTCTCCGGGTCCGTTCCATGTCTTCTTCAAGACGGCGGATGCGGACAGTGTTGACACCTGAGTTGGCATCAATCTCCATGACCCGGTCGATGGCTGCTCGACCTTGCTCGACATTACGAGCTATTCTGCGGATAATGATAGGCAGAGCTCGGTCAGCAGAGCATCATCGCTGACGTTGTAAAAGCTTCGGTCCCCAAAGTATGGTAAGGGTTGACCCTGTTCATCACTCCAGCGATTCAAGTTGTTTGCCCACAAGGGAGTAGGACCTGGAAACGCTGGTCGAGGGTTGTTGTTCGGGGCTTGACCTACTAGCAGTAGGTTGTTGACTTCAGGCTCGGAGTCGGATCCATCAGAAAAGCCTTCTGCGAGGTGATCATCCAAAGGGATTGGATGCTCATCTTCGGGCTCTTCATCGATCCACCCGGCATTGCCTTCATTTAGAAAGTACGGGTCGCCGTGTAACTAGTAGTACAAAATACACCTATAGTATTTTAAGTTTAAGTTTTACTGATCTTCTTGTGGTATTGTTGGTAAGTTTTTAGACTTGTTAACATATCGCAACCATTCTAGGGCATATGCTAATCACTCCTAGGACCAGCATAGTTGATCAGGCTATGCCATTCCCAGGACTGACCATACATCCCCGAGCTCACTTGTGATATTTAACAATCGTAATACTTTTGTTCTTGTCATTGTGACACTGATTTTAGTATGAATGCAGACTAGTATACTTAATTAAATATTTTATTATTTAAAGTATAGACACTGGGTTAGAGTGCTTTAATCCCTTTTGGGTTTATAGTTTAGTATATATGTTATGGGTTGATATACTTGATTCACTATAAACAATGCTCTGATACCAATCTGTCACACCCCAAAACCAAGAACGGCGGAAACGTTCTGGGGCAGAGGACGTCATGTAAAGTATCACAACACAGTAAATGAAAATAGCAAACAACATCATCCATTGCATTAAATATATAATTTTAATACAAGTGTGTTCTGTACAATTTTTAGACACCAAAAATATAAGGGAAATCAAAATAATAATATGATGAGTCTTGAATGTGCTCCATCATCTCAAAAGCTGGCATCGGTACCTGTCTACTGATGACCTGAGAATACAAGTTATTTTGAAAGAGTTTATCAGCATTAAGCTGGTGATTTCATAAGTGTTTTAGTGTCGGTGTTTGTTATTGAAAACGTTTGAACCTGTTGCAAGTATAAGTTGTAAAATATATGTAAGTGTTTGTAAAAGTTTGAATCTCTCAGAAAAACCTATATTTTCTATTAAAGTAGCCTTCTACCAAGGCTTAACTGTTTTGTATGCTTGTTTGATGTAACAGTGTGAAATTTCCCAAGTGTAACTATCTTTTAACAAAATATAGTTTGTACATTAAAGTTTAAGTGAGGTTATCACTAAAAATGTAATGGGTAAATCATTGTAGTACTGTAGTTTTGTATTATAGGAACTACTGCTGTACTAACTACCTTAAACCGGATTTATATTAAGGTATAATGTGATAATTGCACCATACTATCGACTGATAACAACGACATAAAGAACGGTCGTAATAACGGAATGACGTTTGGCACCCGCAGACCTGCAGGTCCGGCTGTAGCTAGCAGCAAGGTGTAGGATAGTCAATCCAGTATAGATCTATACGCAAACTCAACGCTCTCCCTCCAAGAGAATTATGGCTGCAACTCGGGCCATGACATTTAAGGCATGCTCCGATACAGTGGATCACAATTGTTAACGTATTAATGTAAGGGTAATGTTTCTCGTTCTAGTATAGTTGTATATGTTCTCATGAATGAACTGACTCATTGATCTAGCAGTTGTAATAGTGTGATCCTGTGTTACCCCGATGGTAACTTACTAATGGTGTGTCTAGTACGTATGAATATGGAAGTACTTTTATGTCTATATATGTATATTTGATATATAATTAATATTGAAACGACCTTCGGATGGTCACCCGAAATTCCACCAGACCACATCCAAATCGAGGAAAAGGAAATAGGGCAGGTGGCTTTCCTAAGCCCTTTAAACATTATTTATACATCTATACATATATGGGCATGCAAATTATAAGTAGTAAAACAAAGTTTAAATTAAAAGCATTTGATAAGTAAAAGAGTTTGTAAAACATTTTGAAGTAAAACAGTTTGAACAGTGATAAAATCATTGGTTTCCTAGTTATTAATCACATGTGATTAATGCAATCACATGCGATTGAAGCAATAACTATAAGTATTTAACTTGTATCCCCCCCATAAAGTATTTAAACATTTAAAATCATTTCAAAGGTTGATTTAAGGGGGTATGAACTCACTTGATTGAAGTGGTTGATTTGAAATAGTCTAGAGAAGAATCGAGCAGAACTTCGACAGGAAGAGTTGAAAGCGCGGGAAAATCTCGGGATTCTCGGGAATCTCGGGAATCTCGAAAACACAAAACCTTCCTTCGGGACTTGAAGGTGAAAACCGGGGCTTTGGGAGGGTCTCGGTGGCTTAAACGCTGAGTTTCGGCGCGAGAAAGAAGGGAACTGAGCAATGGAACTCGGAGCCCTTGAAATCTATTTATAGGGGCATTTTTGGGGTGTGCCACGTCGTGGGGAGTCAAACCTATCCTCTTCCATTGATTGGACGCCCTCAGTCACTTGTCGGGTCGCGGCAAGCTTGTGCCACGTCGTGGGGGCCTGACAGCCTCGAATTTTGGACCTCGAACTTGTAAAATCCGTAACTTTCGCATACGAGCTCCGTTTTCGACGTTCTTTATATGCACGCGTAGCTGAAAATGTTATCTACAACTCTCGTTTAGACTTCATTGGCAAATTTTGACTTTATTTTTAATTATTTATTTTTAACGGGCCGGGACACGAAAAGTCCGTTAAAAATCCATAACTTCTTCATCCGGTGTCCGTTTTCGACAGAATTTTCGCCGTTGCGCTACTAATGTTGAGACCTTAGATTCTCATTTAGGTTGTTTCGGTCAAAAGTATCTCGAGCTCTATTTCGAGTTTTTAGCTGTCTACTGCTATACCCGAATCTTGGAAAAATCATAGCTTCCTCATCCGAAGTCAGATTTGGACGTTCTTTTTATGTACGCTCATGGTTTGAGGTTATATATAACTTTCATTTAGATACTTAAGGCTAAAAACTATTGTATTGAAACTTCGCGTTTTTCGTTTAATCGGTGTTGCCGGTTTTGCCGAGAATCTTCGGTTGGTCATAACTTCTTCGTTATAACTCGGATTTTAGGGTTCTTTATATGTACGAAAACCTTGATACGATTCCTACTACTTTATTTAACCCAAATAAGATTTTAGGAAAGTTATATTTTGACCTAAATTTGATTGGTTTTACATTACATTGTCTCGAAATATCGGGTTGTCACAAAGACTTGCATGGTTATCCAACATACTTCAAGAAACTAGCCTCTCTCTTCTCTCTCCCCCTCCCATCGGCTGAAATCCCCTCATTATACCTCATCCATTTTTCATTTCAAACACAACATTCTCTCATCTTTTCCTCTCAAACTCAAGGAAATCCTCTCATACTTCCCTTCCAAAAATCGTGAGTGTGTCTGGGGGTGTTCAAGAGTTCCACACCAAAGATCCCAACTTGGTAAGTTCTTGTTTAACCTTTTGGTTTAACTTCAAGATTACACTAAAAATCTCTCCTTAAACCGCTCTCACTTCATGATCATACTCTTAAAACTCCTTAGAATTCTAAGATCTCCTCTCAAGAACACTTCTAGGGCCGAGATCCTTCTCAACCTTCATCCAAGACTGAAAACTGTTGGATTAGTGTCTAAGTTCATAACTATATTTGGTATGTACTTGACCCGGTTGTGAATGGTCCTTTTGGGTTGCCTTCACCAGAGCAACTTGACAAGGTAATTTAAGGAGAGAGAGGATATTATGATTTATTAATATATTATAAGAATAATATATTAAAAGGGAAATCATATTATTTAATTAATATTGGTCATAAATTAATTAAG